>NC_045806.1:101591078-101910108 GCF_009873245.2 Balaenoptera musculus | reverse complement strand
ATTCTTCATTTGAAAGTAGTCCCTGAATATATATCATGACCTAAGGAACACATGGAATTTATCATCACTCTATTTTCTGAACTACTCTAACCACAGGGAAAGTGTAAACAATAGTCTTAACTTTCAGAGGAGGGAAAAAAGAGCACAACTTTAGAAATATGAGGTGGAGAGGATGACAGTAAGACACTATTATGAGTTTATCTATATGTGGGAAATATAGCCTAAGTGGAGTATATTTTAACTCTCTTAACTATTTTCTTTCTGTCAATGCCTTCAGTCAGTGGTCCTCAACTAGCCAAGTTTACTCTCTTCCACAAAGAGACATTTGTCAATGTCTGGAGACATTTTTGGTTTATAGGAACTCAGTGGGGTGGGGGCATTGGCATCTAGTAGGTAGAGGCCAGGGATGCTGCTAGACATCCTACAGTGCATAGGGCAACGCCCCACAACCAAGAATTATCTGGTCCAGAATGACACTAATGCTGAGGTTGAGAAACCCTGCTTCTTTAAATTATCCTCAACATGACTACGTCAGAAGTCTCTAGAACAAAACAAAGAATTTCCATATCTCTCTAGCCTTCAAGTCATAAATTACTCCAAGTTCATCTTCCTTTCACTGCTTTGCACTTCCTCACTTTTCTACTCCAGTTCATTCCTGTCTTATTTGACTTTGCATCTTGGCTCTCAATTTCTATAACTCTATTCAGATTTGAAATCTGACTTCAAACTGCTTCCTTTGGGAGGGAAAAATACTTAGAATGTTTTTTCTGATACCTATCCTTGCGTTCTATATTTTAATCTCAAGCAGAATATATTCTGCTTCCATATATTCTAGACCTCCAGATGAGTCTATCCCTGTCATAGTTGCAATCAACAGTAGAATCTGGGATATTGTCTATCAGTTAGAAAGACACTATAAACAACCAACACTTCATAGTAACTCCAGAGGTTACATTTCATTGCAGTGGAAAGGAAAGAGACAGAATTAAGGCACATATCTTTAATCAGCATAACACATCAATTAAACCAATACAGCAGAACTCCTTTATAACTCTGGTATTGGGATGTAGGAGTACGACCTCCTGCCAGGTTAACCATATTATATCAGGCTTCTACTATACAAAGTCATCTTATTTTGGGACTAGGTCTTGACCCATGCTATATCTAATAGTATGATGGCAAGCTGTTAAAATAGGTTTTCATTACATTACTAGAGGGCAGTGCACTATCATTGAAGCCCAAATAAAGATAGTCATGATTCATACAGGTGTCAGCAAAACACCACACCAGCGAAGAAACAAGCTGGGTCTTTTGGAAAGAGGCAGAAAAAGATAGTATCTAAGTTAAACTCTTTATTGATGAATCTTGCTATCTTTTCAGAAATGTTTTTAAGTTCTGTAGGAAGGCTATTGACAAAGTTGTTCTAAGAAAGATAATAGGCATTTTAGTGGAAAAATATGTCTCCTACAGCCATGAATTTCCTAACTCCTAGTTTGGAATCAAAGTTTAATTGAGGGTTGCTATGGGGACTCTTTATATGTAAATGTCAATTCACATTAGACCCAACAAAGATACTGATCATGCCTCTACTATAGAACTTATCACACTGTATTATCTAACCTTGATGTCCACTTCCTAACATCTTCCAACCTTCCAAGATTACTTCTCTAGTGTATTTCTAGTAAAAAGCAGGAGTTTGTCAAATGGCCACTCTTTAGTTTAAACAGGTTAAAATTACTTTTTGTCTGTATTACTTAGTCTCTTTGACTTCTGTTCCCTTTTTTTTTTGCAGTCACTTCTTGGAACTGCTAGACCACTTCTCTCCTGACTGAATGCTCCAACCTCCACAAAGCATCAGCAAAGCTGTTATAGGGCAAAACTACATTTCCCTTTAGACCTACAGAAATTCATTCTTCGTAAACTGAACTACAAGATTAGAGAGGTATAACAGACATTATTGGAGGTTTGAGAAAGGGAAAAGATTTTATATTGTAGCTACATAAAAAAATGAAACATTGAATATTATTGACTTTTGTTTTTAAAGGTCCTCTACTCTACCACTGATATTATGCCACTGGACACATCCTTAAGGTTCTGGCCTTCTCACATGTTGCCTAACTTCTTCCTCTCTCTCTCCTATCCTGTTATTTCTTTTGCCCCCCACCCCACCTCTACCTCCAGCCCTGTATTCCAATTTCTTGTACAAAGGAGTTTAGCAATATTTTCATGCCAGGTTTGCTCCCAACTCGCATTCTCAGACATTCAACCCTCCACTTTCAAGATTCTTACCAAGGAATTTCCCCCCAAAACATATTTTTCTGTAAGTGGAATCTGGAGTCAGCTGTTTAACTATAGACTATACTTAAATCCTTCACTAGAATTCTTTTTACACAAAATGCCTGTTCATTAAAGTGCAATTCCTTGAAACCATAAACAAAATGAAAAGACAATCTACCGACTGGGAGAAAATATTTGCAAATGATGTGACAGACCAGGGCTTAATTTCCAAAATATACAAACAGCTCACACAACTCAATAACAAAAAAACAAACAACCCAATCAAATAATGGGCAGAAGACCTAAATAGACATTTCTCCAAAGAAGGCATACAGATGGCCAATAGGCACATGAAAAGATGCTCAACATTGCTAATTATTAGAAATGCAAATCAAAACTACAATGAGGTACCACCACACACTGGTCAGAATAGTCATCATGAAAAAGTCTACAGATAACAAACGCTGGAGAGGGTGTGGAGAAAAGGGAACCCTCCTACACTGTTGGTGGGAATGTAAATTGGTGCAGCCACTGTGGAGAACAGTATGGAGGTTCCTTAAAAAACTAAAAATAGGGGGCTTCCCTGGTGGCGCAGTGGTTGAGAATCTGCCTGCCAATGCAGGGGACACAGGTTCGAGCCCTGGTCTGGGAAGATCCCACATGCCGCGGAGCAACTAGGCCCGTGAGCCACAATTACTGAGCCTGCGTGTCTGGAGCCTGTGCTCCTCAACAAGAGAGGCCGCGATAGTGAGAGGCCCGCACACCGCAATGAAGAGTGGCCCCCACTTGCCGCAACTAGAGAAAGCCCTCACACAGAAACGAAGACCCAACACAGCCAAAAATAAATTGATAAATTAAAAAAAACAAACTAAAAATAGAACTACCATATGATCCTGCAATCCCCCTACTGAACATATACCCAGAGAAAACCATAATTCAAAAAGACACATGCACCCCAATGTTCACTGCAACAGTATTTACAAGAGCCAAGACATGGAAGCAACCTAAATCTCCATCAATAGATGAATGGATAAAGAAGATGTGGTATATATTATATATACAATGGAGTACTACTCAGCCACAGAAAAGAATGAAATAATGCCATTTGCAGCAACACAGATGAATCTAGAGAATGTCATACTAAGTGAAGTAAGTCAGAAAGAGAAAAACAAATACCATATGCTATCACTTATATGTGGAATCTAAAATATGACACAAATGTACTTATTTACAAAACAGACTCACAGACATAGAAAACAAACTTATGGTTACCAAAGGGGAAAGGGGGTGGGGGAGGGATAAATTAGGAGTTTGGGATTAGCAGATACAAACTACTATAAACAACAAGTAGATATACAACAAGGTCCTACTGTATAGCACAGGGAACTATATTCAATATCCTGTAATAAACCATAATGGAAAAGAATATGTATATATATATGATTACTGAATCACTTTGCCACACACCAGAAACTAACACAATATTGTAAATAAACTATACTTCAATTTAAAAAAAGCATAATGCCTGGCACATAGCAGTCACATGAAAGAAACTTTTATGAAATGTAACATTATATAACCAATAAATTTAACTTATATTGAAGAATAATTATTAATAAGAATAGATATTCATAATATATTATTGAGGGGAAAAAGCAGACTGCAGAATTAAAGATTATGGAATTATTCCACTATTACTCCACCTCAAAATTAAAGTAATATATCTGAAAGTTGAGTAGTTATTTCTGGGTATGTGCTATTATGGCGATTCTTATCTTCTTTCCTTCATATTCTGTATCTTTAAAATTTACCACAATTTTCTTGAAAAATATTTGCTATAAATAAAAATATTTTTGATAAAATGAAAAGAAAAGAGGGTGCTCTTTAGAGGGAGTTTTCCTAAAAATGACGCATAGGTTTAGATGAAGGGAAACCTGATTAGAAAGACATAAAGTAGAGGAAAAACGTAAGCTAATGGCTCAGATATGTAAATCTTTATGCAACTGAATGCAACAAAGTAAGACAAAAAGTAAACTTCCTATAAGAAGGAATTCTTAACTTACACACAATGAGGGCTAATGAAGCGCCAGACTTTACTAATTGCATCTCCTCTTCTAGGGTTAGAACAGGAGCAAGAAATAACTTTCTCAAGTTAGGGAGGCAGCAGGTACCAGTATACAGGATCCAGAGTGAGGGAGGGTTGATCACCGTGGACCCAACAAAGGCACTTTTTTTAAGAAAAGAGCACTAAACTGTGCATGACCAGGTCTACCCTAGGCTTCATGGTTTTAAATAAGTGAACTTACCTCTATGAGTTTCAGTTTTCTCAGGCTGTAATTCCCCCCAAACACAATTATTGTCTTATTTGTCTTTGCGTCTTCTGTGGACAAAGTACCTGGTACAGAGTAGTCACATTATAATTGTCTGTTGAATTAATGAAATATAAAATGAAGAGGTTGAATTATGTGATTCCTAGGGCCCTTCCAGTGCCTAATTTCTGTTATTCAATGAAATATTTGTTGAAGATTTACTGTTTATAATGCACTGTGTTTCATATAATATAAGTACAAGTTATGACCATTATTTTCAAGAACCTGATAACTTACTTGGAGAGAAAAGACACCTTGGTGGTTCTCTAGCATTTACTGGTACTGCATCTGTCTAATTGTTTATGATAAAATCACATCTAGAAAGAGCAGCCTAAAAGGCGCTCCACCCAAACGAGTCTCTTTGGATGGACAGAGCTTCTGCCCTGCTTCCTACCTCCTCTCCCACTTGCAGAATCTAGGCTGATCATTTAAAGGGAAACTGAAAAACTCCCAGCTCTACTCACCTCACTCTGAAGTGTAAGATGGACTCTGAAACAAAACCTCTGCATCTAAGGTATCTTTGAAGCAAAATCACCTCAGTCCTAAACTGCTCATCTCCAAATCTGACAGCCCAAACTGCTGCTCTTAGGAAAGAGAAAGAAAAGAGATAAAGAGAGTTTTTAGTGACCATGTGTGTCACCAAAAGACTCCTCTATATATTGTTGTGTTGTCCTGACTTTCAGTGGGTATAAGAGGAGAGGGGCTATGTATGCCATTTCTTCTGTCCCCCAGGCCAGGGCACTTTTTAACCTCCTTCTAGTTATATATTATCTATGGTGCCTTGTTATTTTCCCTTTTGAACTATTTCTCAACTTAAAATGAATGCTTCCTTTTGCTATACATAAAAATCTCATGAACTTTCTGTACTTTGTATAACAAAACAAGTATGTTTTAAGTTCTTTAAACATAAATTTATTGATATAATTTCTTCAAAGCAGGCACGTTTTTCTCCAAGTCCCCACTCTCCCAAATCACTGATAATGAGGGGTAAGAATGGGCAGGGTATGAAGAGAATAACAGATCCTCACATGACCAAATTACTGTCAAACCAGGCAGTAACTAAGTGATGAGAACGCTGCATGGGACACATAGTAAGTGTTCTAGGAGTTTAAAAGAGAAACTTTACCTCGACCGGTCATGAAAGGATTCAGGAAGAGGAAGGACTATGAATTGGGCTTTGAAATATGGGTGGGATAGCAACTGATAGAAGACAGGAGCATGAGCAAGGAAATGCAAATGAAAAGAAGTCCAAAATGTACGTGGAGAACAGCAAGCAGAGTGGTTTGGCTTGAGTGCAAGTTTCATCCAAAAGCGTAGTGGAGATAAGGTTGACCAGGGAAGTAGGAATCATTAGAAGCTAGAGTAGTTGTATTCAAACTTTTTGTTTGTTTTGGTGCAAAATTCCTGAGTGAGATGATAGATATCCATCAGTAACAGAAACATACAACAGTAATTCTGACTCAGGAGTGTATGTGTGGTGGGCAAGTGTATACCACCCTAGGGCACATAAGAGTATCTACTGTGAAGAAGCTGAGTCACTTGTAAAAAAAATAGTCCTTCCCACCCATGATAAAGCATGCCCACCCCTCCACACACAGTGTAATTTTCCTAGTCTGAAGTATCTTGAATACTTGTTTCAAGAGTTTACATATCATCCTTGAAATTGGTATTCAGGTGATATCCATTCATTCACTCATTCATCATTCAACAAATGTTTATGGAGCAACTGCTATATGACAGACATTTTGCTAGATACTGAGGACACAGAGGTAAAGAGACAGACTGGATTCTGACCTCATGGAGCTTATGGTATTTTAAGGGAGAGAGAAATTAACTCCACAAATAAGTATTTTAGGTTGGACCATAAGAAACTGTCAATACTTGACCATTTTTGACTAACATAAACAGCATATGGGTCAACTTACTATAATGACATAATGTGGTAACCACTATGAAGGGAAAGTAGAGGGAACAATTAGAGCTTATGCTAAGGGAACTCCATCTATTCTGTGTGTCAGAAAAAGTTTCCTGGAGAAAATGATGCTTAATCTGAGATTTGAATAATGAGTGGCCTTTGACTAGTTGAAGTGGGTATGAGTGCCCCAGACCAAGTGAAGAAGTCAGCGTGGTAGGAAGGGCACTCACTCCCCAGTCTTCCTTTCCCTTTGGCAAGGCTGGTAAGTCAACAGTCCTCTTGGTAGAGTCAAGAAAGCAAGCCAGGTTGATAGGCTCAAGGATCCTGAGGAAAACATCTGATGGCAAAAGATAGTTAGCAGTGGCCCCTGAAGATCAAGAGCAATGAGAACCTTGATTCAAAACAAAGTATAATTCCTGCACACCACTTTAAGCAGCAAGTATTATCGGAACCCTCAGGTCTCAGGAAAAGACGTGCTCCAGAATTGAGAGTTAGATCATTCCAATGTCTTTGAGAGTGGGACTTTCCTTCTTTTCAGTGACTATAAAGAAATCTGATTAAATTCCAGCAAATCCCATATACAACATGCTATTCACATAAGAAGAGTCTGAAGCTAGTTTTGTATTTTTTTTATCAGCTCACATTAGATTCATTTGTCATTTTGACAGCTGTTTTGTACTGAAGATCTACCTCTAAAAAAGGGTAGGGGGCAACATTTAATTGTCAAGAATTCTCTGGCAAATGCTTGCTTGTGAAAGTGTGCAGAGGCTGTATTTCATGAGAAAAAAACTATTATTTTGGTGTGACTATTTTCCTCTTCCATCTCCTTTTCAAGCTGTAGGATTTATTTTCCCTGGTAAAGAGAATCACTTTACTTATAACAAACAAGAATTCAGCATTAGATAGGGCCAACTTAGGTATCATAGAAAAGATTTAAAAGTTGAAATACCAAAAAGACCTTGCTACAAAGCAGTCTCCAACACAGTGTAGTTCCATGAGAGAGCTACAGTGTGGTCCCAGTGCCAATGGTGATTCCACACAGAAATACTGGTGAACAGAGCATTTCTTAACATGTCCATGTTGACTTAACTTCTTAATAGCTATTAAGAGCAGCCATATCTAAGCTCTTGACAGTTTAAAACTTCTAGTGGCATATATACTCAGGTGTAGATTGTATATTACTTTTGACCGTATTTCCACATATTTTCTTCAACAGAGAATTTTTAAAATACACACACACACATATAAATGATTACAGAAACACTTATTATGTGTATTATATACCAGGGATTTGGGTTTTGTATTGCATTTAATCCTCAAAATAACCTTTTGAGGTAGATGTTTTTATCCACCTTTTATAGATGATAACAATGACGTTCAGAGAAGTTAAGACACTTGCCCAAGATCACACAGCCAGTAAGTGTCTGAGCCAGGATATGAATCCAGGTCTGGCTTCTTCTAATATGCTATACTGCTTAAAATATACTGCTCCAGTCCGATATAGAGAGGTATTATTTTAAGTTCAAGCAACTTCTATAACGCTTCAGAGCACAGAGATTTAAATGGTCAAAAGTCACTACAGAATAAACTAACCTATTAGCACTTTCCTCCAAAACTAGAAAGCTTTTTCCTGGTGTGTGATCAGAGACCTTAAAGGCACCATCAAACAATGCAATTACTTAAAATATATGCGCTGAAGCTAAATCCTCTGCTTGTTGAGGATAACAATTGTACCACTGGAGAAATCCTATCGTTCTTAGTAGCAGAATCCATTTTTTGGCAAGATACCTGCTTACTGGATGGTAGGTGGGAGGATAGGGAGTGAGGTGGAGATGGATGGACCAAAAAAGCAACACAAGGTCATGCTTGAATGTCTGCTGAGCTGCTTTCTAAGAAGGCCAGATTAGCTGATCTATAAGGCCTTCATTTTGCTAACTGGGAAAACATTTTGGAAAGAATTGAATTACTCAGGTAACAGGGAAGATTTAAGAGTCTTTGTGAGGGAGGAGGACAAAAACGGGAAGTGAGGCAGGGGACTGCCAGTTAGAACATTTAAAAAGAGAACAGAAAGATCGCACAGGTAATTTTGAATTAAATTTGCTGTGTGGTATGAAATATAATTTTATTCTTCATCAACACATGGAACATCAGTAATATTCAATAATAACAATTTACTGATTGCTTACATTGTGTCCAGCTCTTAACATGCATTATGTCATTTGATCTTTATTACAGTCCTACACGAGAAGCACTTTTATTATCCTCACTTGACTGTGAGGAAACTGAGGCTTAAAGAGGCAATAACTTTGCCCCAAATCACAGCTAGGAAGTAGCTGAGTCAGGATGCATACTCTAATCTGCTTGCTTCCAAAGCCCACTCTACTAGGGAAAAGAAGCCAAGTAACGGAAAGCAGGAAGAGGCAGGAGGGGACTAATAATCCCTTTCTGCCTTCTCCTCTTTCCCGTAGTCTCTAATTCTGTTCAAGAAAACCCTGTATTGCATTGGACTAGAGATCAATTTGTTTTCCATTAAACAAAAAGCAACCAATTTCACTTCTGAAACGTTTGTTTAGGGGCCCCTTCTCAATCTTCACATTTTATGAAAACATTCCACAAATGAAGCAAGTTCCCTTTAAGGAAAACCGTAAATTAAAAAAACTAAACTGAAATTCAAAAACACACTCATACCTCCACATACAGAGTTCATTAGCATGTTTTTCCCTCTGCACAAAAACAACTAGCCATTGAGGTCCTGTTGTTTCTGCAACAGTGATTTGGAAAACACTGACTCTGAAAAGGACAAGAAACAAATCCCAGCCCTTCAGAGTCAATAAGTGTTTATATACGTCAAAGCTGCAAGACTTTCAATTTAGCTAACACGAATGGATCACTATATAAGTCACCAGAATGAATGAACACAGTTTAGCTAAAGACGGTATTCAAAATGATCATGGAAATTTACTTATTAATAAACACATTCAAACTTTGTGGATTCTAAACTTTAAATTGAATTCTAATCTTTGATTTTTAGGGTTTGTTGACTCTTTGTAAATAGGTTAGTCTTTTTCCTTTTTAAAGCTTTTAAAATTGGTGAGATCAGACACAGTTCTGAACTAAGAGCATTTAAATAATTAGTATACAAAAGAAAAACATACACTGAAATTCCTTATTAATCTCAAAGTACGAGGAAGAAAAACTTAAGACATTTTCCTCCTCCAAGGACATAGTTAAAACTTACATCCAGGACCACTTATTGGGGATACATATAAAGGATCCAGAAAGCTAAATACATCAGAGTGGAAAACTTGATAACCCAAGAATCGGGATCATAGATTTTTTAAGGGCTGGCAGGTACATAGGGATATTCTAGTCTAACCTCATCGTTTTGCAGTTGAGTAAACAGTGGATCAGAGAGTAAGATGATTCTCCAAAGATCATAAAGCTAGATAGTGTGGGTGATATGTCAGATATAAGTGGGAAAGTGGCAAGAGATGTGTATGAAAAAATTAGGCAAGTGTGGGAATGGCAAGAGTATCTGAAAAATCAGGAAAAGCTTGCTCATGCAGAGCTTTGGAGGCTGTTTTAAAGAGTTTAGATTTTAACTTAAAAACTTTGGGAAACTATTTAATGTTTTTAATCAGGGAAGCAAAATATTAGGTTTATATTTCAGAAAAACCGCCCTGGAGGAAGTTGGAAAACATGTCTCAAAGGAGTAAACTCAAGGAAAGAAATTAGTTAAAATACTATACCAATTTGCCACGTGAAAAAAGAAAAAAAAAAAAAGCAAGGAAAGAACAACTCATGAAGAAGGAACCAAGGATGGAGGAATGGAATGACAACAGTGGATAGAGAGATGGAGAAGAGGAAATACAGTTGCAATTTATTAATGAGCTAGAAGTTACACTCAACAACAGCATGTGAAAAAATTAGATGGATCAGGAAGGAGGTGTCAAAGAATAAGCACAGTGTATGGCATGAGATGGTTAAGCACATGGACACTGGGTCTAGACAGCCTGGGTTCAAATCCTGGGATTTTCTACTTACTGACTATGTGGCCATGAGCAAATTACTCAACCTCTCCATGCTTCAGTTTACTCATATGTAAACTATACATAATTCTAGTACCAACCTCATAGGTTGGTGTGAGGATTAATGAATTAAAATTTGTAAAATAGTAAAAAGTGTCTGGTAAATAACAAGTTATATAAGGGTTCAGTAAGGTTATGAAAAGACTGATTTCTTTCATGATTACTGTTTTCCACTGAGTTTAAAAAACGTCTTCTTAAAGGCAGGAATATGGGGAAAATATTACGTAAAACATAATATCATATGTATAGTAGATATGTTAATTTTGTGTGTCAGCATTCTTTCCTTGGAAGAGTTATTTCACCCACAACATAAACTGTTCTAGTGGAACTGTTTACCATAGTGCCTGACCCTTGAACCATACTGATGGGCATGTGACCCAGACCCTACAAATCAATCATGACAACTTATTTCTTATTCAAGGGATAAGCCCATGACTCAAGAATGAGTAATCAGAATTCTTATTAAAAATTTGCTATATGCACATTGGGAGTGAGAAAAACTCTTTATGAGTTACAAGCTGTAAAAGTGTAGGCTTACGAATGTTTTTTTATAACATCTTTATTGCAGTATAATTGCTTTACAATGTTGTGTTAGTTGCTGCTGTATAACAAAGTGAATCAACTATATGTATACATAAATCCTCATATCCCCTCCCTCTTGCGTCTCCATCCCACCCTCCTTATCCCACCCCCCTAGGTGGTCACAAACCACCGAGCTGATCTCCCTGTGCTATGCGGCTGCTTCCCACTAGCTATCTATTTTACGTTTGGTAGTGTATATATGTCCATGCCACTCTCTTACCCTGTCCCATCTCACCCCACCCCCTCCCCATATCCTCAAGTCCATTCTCTAGTAGGTCTGTGTCTTTATTCCTGTCTTGCCCCTGGGTTCTTCAGACCATTTTTTTTGTTAGATTCCATATATATGTGTTAGCATACAAAAGACTAAGATACCTTCGTTTTTAGGAAAACTTGACATGTGACCATCATTCTCTTGCTAATATTTGGGCCACGGACCTTAAATTGTCTGGTGTACTTTGTCTCCAGAAGGTTAGATAAATGGTGTCTGCTCAAGGATATGAACAATTAGGGCTGAGGCCTGGCGGCAACCAAACATACCTCAAGGCAGCTGGGAGAAGTCCTGCTCCTCTAACAGGGGTTATGACGATGCCCCAAATCAGCAAGAAGCAGTTACGGAAGAGGATCTGCGCCCCTCGGTGCCCCTCAAGAATGAGGAGCAGGACAAAAGGCAGAGGAGGGATTTGTCACTGGCAAAGCCCACTAACAATTCCTGGGGAATAACAGTAGCATCTGGGTAATAAAATAAAATCTGACCTTTTTTCTTTTCTCTTCCTTTGTGCTTAGTCTTGTTTCACTTGCTCACAGGGTGCCACGTGGGGAGGCCTCGCACCGGGCACTTCACAGCAGAGTCCCTCGTGTGGAATGGCTGCCCGGACACCTCAGTTCAAGATGGCTGCGGCGGGCCAAGCGCGGAGACGCTGCGCCCACACCGTGATCTGGAGCCAAATGCAGCACAGCTGCCTCAGCCTTACAAGGACTCCACCCCGCCCCGCCCCCACCCCAGGAGAACCCTATAAAGCAGCCCCGCCCACAGCCTGGGGTGGGGGGAGGGGAGCATGTGCGCTTGAGTGCCAGCTCGCACCTGGTCCGTTCTTTCATCAGAGAATAAATCTTTCCTTTGTTTCTGAACTGACCTCAGTCTTGTTCTACTGGCTCAAATGACACCGGGCAGGAGGACACTCATTAGCACCCAACTCGGAAGGGTTGTTAATAGTTGATCTGATGGCTGGAGATTCAACAGAAATTAGGTTTTTGAAAAAGGAGGGAGGAGAAACCTGAGGAATGTGGGGTGGGGTATGTGAGAAAAAAAGAAAATCAGCTACTTGCAAGGGGTTCAAGGCAAGTAATACCTTCAAGGAAAGCCAGGTTTCCTTTAGGACAAAAATGAAAAGAGTGTTCATAGACACAGTTGTAAACATTCGGGATGTTGCTCCTAGCAGACCATGATATGCAAGTAATGCATTAAGATGGTTGAGGGGATCAGGGAGGAGTGGGATATAGGGTCAGATTAAGGGAATCTGTGAAATGTGGTATTACCTGGGCTTTGGCTTTCTGGGAGCGACTGAGGTAAACGAATTCACAAGGTATGAAGTGATTAGTCCTGGGATTGGGTCTTGTTGTAGTCCTTCTGAGTTGCTATGACAGAATATCATGGACTGAGTAGTTTAAAAAACATTAATTTCTCACAGTTCTGCAGGATGGGAAGTCTAAGATCAAGGCACCGGCAGATGTGGCATCTGGTGAGGACCTGTTTCCCAGTTCACAGATAGCCATCTTCTTGCTGTGTCCTCACATGGCAGAAAGGGCAAGGGAGGTCTGTGGGTCTTTTTTATAAGGACACTCGTTCCTTTCACGAGGGCTTCAACCTTATGATCTAATCACCTCCAAAAGGCTCCACCTCCACATACTATCACATTGGGGATTAGGTTTTAACATATGATTTTGGTGGGGGATACAAATATTCAGTCTATAGCAAGTCTCTTATGGGAAGGTAGGTAATTTGATCTAATTATAGCTTTTTTCTAGGGGATGGTCTCCTGTGGAATTTCTAGTATTGAGGCTGACAGTGTTGAGGGAGGCTATTACATTAAGCACAAGAAACAATATATATCACCCTTAGTCCTGCAGTGGGTAATGTTGCCACCTTGAGAGGGGTGGGCTTTCATGCAGCACAAGGAAACTGGAGCCCCCCTTAAATCCAGCTCTGGAAGGATGAAGTGGTCTTATCAAGAGTCTTTGGAGCTTTGAAAGACTAGTTTAAATACAGAAGTCCTCAGGGGCTTTTTAAAATAAATTTTATAGAATTCATAAAGGCCTCCTATACAAAATTCAGTGGCATTGTTGGAAAGGAGCATACCAGGAGCTCTTTGGACCACATTTAAATCCTTTAAGGTGTTTAAAGGTATTACAGTGAGGGGGGAATTGTGCAAGATGGCAGAGTAAAAAGACCCTGTGCTCACCTCCTCTCACAAGCACACCAAAATCACAACTATTTGCAGAACTACCATTGATGAACAAGGTATTATAATGAAAAAAAAAAGAGATCATGTGCTAAAATAAGTTTGGAAACTGCTAGGCTCAGCAAGGTTAAAGAGGTTTCTTTTTTGCAGAACATAGTGGAATCCTTAATATGGAATTGTGCAATGTGAACTGCCTAAAAGGGAGATAGAATATTCAGGTAAACAGGAATATAAGCCATGAAGGGATTGATCCTCCAGAATCACCAACCTGACCCATGTTTAGAGAAGAGGAAGGGAGAGCCTTGGACTCTAATCCTGTGCTCAAGAGAGAAGACAGGGTCTATGTATAGGCTTGTGCTACCAAAAATGCATAAATGAATGGGACTTTTGTCAATTCAATTCTGTTTCTCATTGGTCTGCACAATCTCTTCTGAAGGACTTTCAAATGTTAGTGGCTCCCAACACTTTGGTTTTTAGCTTGACTTCCAGCAGTGAATCCCTTAACAAACACCTGAATGCATTTGGAAAGATAGGGACTTAGAGGAATTTTTTTGCTGTTGAAACACTTTGTAAAATGAATAATCCTTTTAATTTGTAAAGTAAATAACTGTCCTTAATTCATGCAGTTTGTATGTAAAACCATAAATCAGATTTTACAGGACTAACAATTACTCTGATACAAAATTTTAGAGAGGAAGAAATACTGACTGCCTATAACTGTCAGCTTTGCTCATTTACACATCCTAACAATCTGACCTATTCTTTAGACTGGAGTCATCAAGAAAGGTTGATGTCCTATAGTTATACAACATAATGTAATGAGGCTTCTATAAAAAAAAAAAAGTAGATACCCCATGCTCTTGTATTGGAAGAATTAATACTGTTAAAATGGCCATACTACCCAAAGCACTCTACAGATTTAATGTGATCCCTATCAAATTATCCATGACATTTTTCACAGAACTAGAACAAATAATCCTAAAATTTATGTGGACGCATAAAAGACCCAGAATCGCCAAAGCAATTCTGAGGAAAAAGAACAAAGCTGGAGGCATAACCCTCCCAGTCTTCAGACAATACTACAAAGCTACGGTAATCAAAACAGCATGGTATTGGCACAAAAACAGACATATAGATCAATGGAACAGAATAGAGAGCCAGAAATAAACCCACACACCTATGGTCAATTAATCTTCAACAAAGGAGGCAAGAATATACAATGGAGAAAAGACAGTCTCTTCAGCAAGTGGTGTTGAGAAAGGTGGACAGCCGCATGTAAATCAATGAAGTTAGAATGCACCCTCACACCATACACAAAAATAAATTCAAAACAGCTTAAAGACTTAAGTATAAGACATGACACCATAAAACTCCTAGAAGAGAACATAGGCAAAACATTCTCTGACATGAATCGTAGCAATGTTTTCTTGGTTCAGTCTCCCAAAGCAATAGAAATAAAAGCAAAATAAACAAATGGGACCTAATCAAACTTATAAGCTTTTGCACAGCAAAGGAAACCATAAACAAAATGAAAAGACAACCTATGGACTGGGAGAAAATATTCACAAACAATGCAATGGACAAGGGCTTAATTTCCAAGATATACAAACAGCTCATACAACTCAATAACAAAAACACAAACAACCCAATCAAAAAATGTGCAGAAGACCTAAATAGACATTTCTCCAAAGAAGACATACAGATGGCCAATAGACAAATGAAAAGATGCTCAACATCTCTAACTATTAGATAAATGCAAATCAAAATTACAATGAGGTATCACCTCACATGGGTCAGAAGGGTCATCATCAAAAAGTCTACAAATAATAAATTCTGGAGAGGGTGTGGAAAATAGGAAAGTCTCCTACACTGTTGGTGGAAATGCAAATTGGTGCAGCTACTATGGAGAACAGTATGGAGGATCCTTAAAAAACTAAAAATAAAATTACTGTATGACCCAGCAATCCCACTCCTGGGCATATATCCAGAGAAAACCATAATTCGAAAAGACACATGCACCCCAATGTTCATAGCAGCACTATTTACAATTGGCAAGGTATGGAAGCAAACTGAATGTTCATCAACAGATGAATGGATAAAGATGTGGTATACACACACACACATACACACACACACACACACTGCAATATTATTCAGCCATAAAAAAGAATGAAATAGTGCCATTTGCAGCAACATGGATGGACCTAGAGCTTATTATACTAAGTAAATTAACTCAGAAATAGAAAGACAAATATCATATGATATCACTTGTATGTGGAATCTAAAATATAATACAAATGAACTTATTTACAAAACAGAAAAACTCACAGACATAGAAAACAAACTTATGGTTACCAAAGGGGAAAGGGGGAGGGGAGGGATAAATTAGGAGTTTGGGATTAGCAGATACAAACTAACATATATAAAAGAGATAACAAGGTCCTACTGTATAGCATAGGGAACAATAATATCTTATAATAAACTATAATGGAAAAGAATATGAAAAATAAATAAATAATTAAAATCACCATCATTGCCCGTTGGTCAGTGTCTTTGAGCTTCATTTTATATAGTACAAAGAAAGAATCATATTTGGAGAATAAATCACATGTTACTTTATGATACCATTTTATTTCTATCCTTTACATAAAACAATGGCATAAAATAGAGTTTTCATATTTTAACATGTATTCCCTAAAGAGAGACAGAGCTCTCTCTCTTTAAAATAGCCTTTAATTAATGTCCTGTACCTGGTAGGTGGAATGGAAACAAAAATTCAAAATACGTGATGTTATTTGCTAGTTATGACCCTATCTCCATTTCATCAGACCTCAGCAACCTCCAAATTCTTGTTGTTTAATGGAAGAGTTTAGTACAATGAAGAACACAGGGCTGGCATATCTGAAATTTTTGCTATTCTAAGCAAAAATATATATACATATATGAGCTTGGAGTTTATCAATTAGCTTAAGTAGTAATAACAAAACAAAGCTGTTTTAGAAAAAATTCTGAAAAAACTTGGGAATCCTCTTATTAGAATTTTTAGGTTTTTCAGAAACTAATAACCAAAACCTACTTTGGGCTCTGCATATTGTTGAAAATCTTTTTAAAACATGCTGCCCACTTTCCTGCCTGAAGAAATCCAGTCTAGAAACCGCTTGACATGTGAATGATAACTGCTTACCTTGTAGGGACTCAGGGCCATCAATCTGCCAAAGCCTAGTATAAAGCCTAAGAGAGTAAAAGAAAGGGATCATTTGTATCTTGTTTCAGGGGTTGTGGTAAGCACTTTACATACTTTGTCTCATTGGATTCTCACAGCAACCGTACGAATTAGGAGAAATTAAGTGATTTAGTAGAGGTAGAGCCAGGATGCAATCCCAGGAATATTTCACACTGGTTGAATGTACACTCATTCTAGAACATTCTACAAGTTGCACCTCTTTTTACAAAATCCTAAGTATAAGTTTATCTTCCAATCATTCATCTCCTTTTCTGTAAAGTAAAATGTAGCAGGAAAAAAAAAAGAGAATGACTATCTGCTTAACTGAGGGCCTTTGTTACCTGAATTCTGTTTAAACAAAATTTTACTGAAATTAAGGACTAAATGAAGCATAAACTCCAAATGAAATAACAAAATGCATACATACATTTGAAGAATGTATTACATAGGACTTTTTCCTCTAATGATAAACATTTATTTAGAATCTAATATGTGCTGGGAACTGTGCTAAGCACTTTGTATGTAGTACCTGTCAGGGTCCAAGTAGGAAACAGATGGCACACTCAAATGAGATAATTAAGAGTTTAATGAAGAGACTATTTGCAAAAGGGTGATCAAGGTTAAAGGATGATGAAGTGCTTCTGAGATAACAATAGCCACAAATCCTTTACCACCTTTGCTGAAGAGACATGGAGGAGAGGGCATTTACTGGGATCCAGAAAATATTAGGGTTGTATCTGTAGCTCTAGGAGAGGACCATCTGACAGGAGCTGTGACTTTAGGTAGAAGAACACAGCCACTGCCAACTCATGACAAATCGCAGAGGAAGCTGAGGGAATAAATACACATACTCTCCTCCTGACCTCTGACTTCCTGGCTGGCTAAACCAACCAGAAGCTAGAAAGCAAGGGAGCCCCCTGATGAAGGCACTACAAGCCAGCCTCTCAAGACACAGAGCAAGGAAGAGCAGGAATTTGGAGGGGAAATGAGAGAGTATTCAGCACACATGTTTTGAATCTCTACAACATTGACACAGGTAGGTCTACTATAATCTTCATTTAACCAATGAATACATACTGAGGTTTAGAGAGATTAATTAGCCCAAGATCCCAATGCCAGTAACTGGAGCCAAGATTCATACCAGAGTCTGTGTGAATCCAGAGCTCTTAACCACCACCCCAACTGCACAACAGAATCACCCATGGAGCACTGTAAAATTGCACTGCCCAGGGCCACATCAAGAAGCTACTAAATCAAAATCTCCTAGGGAGCCCTGGAGTGTGTATTTTTTTAAAGTTCCACAGTTGACTCTTATGTACACCAGGGCAGAGAAAACACTAGGTTTGTTATACATTTCTTCAAAAGTGACTTTGGGTAAGTCAGTTAACCTCTTTGAGTCTGTTATATCATCTGTAAACTGTGGATAAAATACTAGCATTATAGATCTATTGTTACAATTAAATAGGGTAATATATATAAAACACCTAACATGGTTTCTGACACATTGATGGTGCACGATAAAATGTCTGTTCCCTTTTTTCCCCATGTCTTTTCCTTTGCCTTGAACGAAGCCTGCCTTTAGAATAACTGGCCCAATCACCCAAAGATACTATGGTTTTACAGTTAGCATTTACAAGTGCTAAATCTTTTAAAATCTTGATCTCTGACCCCAAGAAAGTATAGTATTACCCTCATCCAGCACCAACTAATCACAAATCACTGTCTTTATATTAAACCCAGAATAATGAAAATACACAAAACACCTAAGAAATAAAATAGAAATAAGTAAGAACATTAAAAATGCTAGTGACCTTATAAATCATGCACGATTTTACCAAATAATATTGATTATTTTCCTTGCTCCATGGAAGTAATTTCTTCAGTAATAAAACATGTCTTCAATCCCTCTTCTCTCCCTCAATATCACCCTATGTGTGTGGCTATAACTATCACTTTTATGCTGATGGTTCACACATCTATAAATTCAATCCTGAAACCTCTTCTGAGTCCCAGGCTCATATATTCAAATGCCTACTGGACATATCTACTTAGATGTTGCACAAACACCTCCTACACATGTCCACTGAACTGAAAAAAAACTGAAATCACAACCACACCTCCTCTACTCCCTTTCTTAGCTAATGGCAACAGCACCCACTGAAGCTAGAAATCTGGTAGTTATATCTTCCATTCAGGTGGTTACCAAATCCTATTAATTCTTTGACTACATTATAATTTTATTATTCCTCCTCTACTTAATGAATATTTAGGTTTTCCCAATTTTTTGTTCATAAAAATGATACTGCAATAGGCATTCTTTTAACGTTTCTTTGCTTTTTTGAAAGTCATAAAGTCATGATCTTGTTTTTTTTAATTTAGTTTTTTGAATAAGTAAGATATTGACATGGCTCAAAAGTCCCTCCCACTCCATCCATCATCCACCCGGAAACCATTTCACCCATATTCCAGATAACTACTCTTAGTAAGTACTTGTGTATCCTTCCAGAGTGTTTCTGTATATTTTAAAAGGTATATGGATATTTATTACTTCCTCTTTCTATACAAAAGATGGCATTCTTTTTAATGTTAAACTTAATATTTTAATCATATAATGTATTATCAAAGTTTTATATGCGTCAAGCATGAGAAGCTGATTCTGGAGAATGGAAAACCTAGAGATGAGCAAACAAAAATGTACAAAAGATAGATATGACTGGGGCAATTTTACTGGCTCTTGTTAAGTGAATTTAAATATCTTTTATCATCCACACTGAAAGGGTTTACAGACCTTTTCAGGTGCAAACTAGTTAATGACCTTAGCATTCGATAGGAATATGTATGGGATTTTTATTAGGTTAGTTGTCTATAATTTATGATTGAAAAACATGAGTGGTGCAGGACCACCTAAATCATTCTACATTAAGTTACACACAACTGCCATGTGCAGTGATTGGTAATATTTCTTAATTATTCTCGTTCAAATGTTTTGTGAGAAAATGGTAGCCCAGGGAGATAGAGAGATAAAGACAACCTTCAGTTAATGCAGGAGTCACTTTGCTCATTAATTATGGAATATCCTATTTACACAGGAAAAAGCAAACTGCAATAACTTTTAGGGAAAGTCATTTGGTAAATGTATCAAAAGACTTTAAAATGATGCTCCTAAAGTTTTTTGTGTTTTTTTAATCAAAATTTTTTTCTTTATTGAGATGTTATTCTTGCCTCATATGATTTTTTTTAACATCTTTATTGGAGTATAACAGCTTTACAATGGTGTGTTAGTTTCTGCTTTATAACAAAGTAAATCAGCTATACATATACATATATCCCCATATCTCCTCCCTCTTGTGTCTCCCTCCCACCCTCCCTATCCCACCCCTCTAGGTGGTCACAAAGCACCGAGCTGATCTCCCTGTGCTATGCGGCTGCTTCCCACTAGCTATCTATTTTACATTTGGTAGTTTATTTATGTCCATGCCGCCCTCTCACTCTGTCCCAGCTTACCCTTTCCCCTCCCCGTATCCTCAAGTCCATTCTCTACATCTGCATCTTTCTTCCTGTCCTAACCCCTAGGTTCTTCAGTACCATTTTTTTTTCTTTTTAGATTCCATATATATATATGTTAGCATACGGTATTCATTTTTCTCTTTCTGACTTACTTCACTCCGTATGATAGTCTCTAGGTCCATCCATAACACTACAAATAACTCAATTTCGTTTCTTTTTATGGCTGAGTAATATTCCATTGTATATATGTGCCACATCTTCTTTATCCATTCATCTGTCGATGGACACTTAGGTTGCTTCCATGTTCTGGCTATTGTAAATAGAGCTGAAATGAACATTGTGGTACATGACTCTTTTTGAATTATGGTTTCCTCAGGGTATAGGCCCAGTAGTGGGATAGCTGGGTTGTAAGGTAGTTCTACTTTTAGTTTTTTAAGGAACCTCCATATTGTTCTCCATAGTGGCTGTATCAATTTACATTCCCCCCAACAGTGCAAGAGGGTTCCCTTTTTCTCCACACCCTTTCCAGCATTTATCGTTTGTAGATATTTTTCATGATGGCCACTCTTACCGATGAGAGGTGATACCTCATTATAGTTCTTATTTGCATTTCTCTAAAGATTAGTGATGTTGAGCATTCTTTCATGTGTTTGTTGGCAATCTGTATATCTTCTTTGGAGAAATGTCTATTTAGGTCTTCTGCCCATTTTTGGATTGGGTTGTTTGTTTTTTTTGATATTGAGCTGCATGAGCTGCTTGTGTATCTTGGATATTAATCCTTTGTCAGTAGCTTCGTTTGCAAATATTTTCTCCCATTCTGAGGGCTGTCTTTTCATTTTGTTTATGGTTTCCTTTGCTGTGCAAAAGCTTTTAAGTTTCATTAGGTCCCATTTGTTTATTTTTGTTTTTATTTCCATTTTTTTAGGAGGTGGGTCAAAAGGATCTTGCTGTGATTTATGTCATAGAGTGTTCTGCCTATGTTTTCCTCTAAGAGTTTTATACTGTCTGGCCTTATATTTAAATCTTTAAACCATTTTGAGTTTATTTTGTGTATGGTGTTAGGGAGTGTTCTAATTTCATTCTTTTACATGTAGCTGTCCAGTTTTCCCAGCACAACTTATTGAAGAGGCTGTCTTTTCATCATGTATATTCTTGCCTCCTTTGTCAAAGATACAGTGACCATACGTGCGTGGGTTTATCTCTGGGCTTTCTATCCTGTTCCATTGATCTATATTTCTGTTTTTGTGCCAGTACACCATACTGTCTTGATTACTGTAGCGTTGTGGTATAGTCTGAAGTCAGGGAGTCTGATTCCTCCAGCTCTGTTTTTCTTTCTCAAGACTGCTTTGGCTATTCAGGGTTTTTTGTGTTTCCATACAAATTGTGAAATTTTTTGCTCTAGTTCTGTGAAAAATGCCATTGGTAGTTTGATACGAATTGCACTGAATCTGTAGATTGCTTTGGGTAGTATAGTCATTTTCACAATGTTGATTCTTCCAAGCCAAGCACATGGTATATCTCCCATCTGTTGGTATCATCTTTAATTACTTTCATCAGTGTCTTATAGTTTTCTACATACAGGTATTTTGTTTCCTTAGGTAGGTTTATTCCTAAGTATTTTATTCTTTTTGTTGCAATGGTAAATGGGAGTGTTTCCTTACCTTCTCTTTCAGATTTTTCATCATTAGTGTATAGGAATGCAAGAGATATCTGTGCATTACTTTTGTATCTTGCTATTTTACCAAACTCATTGATTAGCTCTAGTAGTTTTCTGGTAGCATCTTTAGGATTCTCTATGTATAGTATCATGTCATTTGCAAACAGTGACAGCTTTACTTCTTCTTTTCCGATTTGGATTCCTTTTATTTCTTTTTCTTCTCTGATTGCTGTGGCTAAAATTTCCAAAACTATGTTGAATAATAATAGTGAGACTGGGCAACCTTGTCTTGTTCCTGATCTTAGTGGAAACGGTTTCAGTTTTTCACCATTGAGAACAATGTTGTCTGTGGGTTTGTCATATATGGTCTCTATTATGTTGAGGTAAGTTCCTTCTATGCCTACTTTCAGGAGACTTTTTATCATAAATGGGTGTTGAATTTTGTCAAAAGCTTTTTCTGCATCTATGAGATGATCATATGGTTTTTATCCTTCAATTTGTTAATATGGTGTATCACATTGATTGACTGGCCTATAATGAAGAATGCTTGCAATCCTGGGATAAACCCCACTTGATCATGGTGTATGATCCTTTTAATGTGCTGTTGGATTCGTTTGCTAGTATTCTGGTGAGGATTTTTGCATCTATGTTCATCAGTGACATTGGCCTGTAGTATTCTTTTTTTGGGACATCTTTGTTTGGTTTTGGTATCAGGGTGAAGGTGGCCTCACAGAATGAGTTTGGGAGTGTTCCTCCCTCTGCTATATTTTGGAAGAGTTTGAGAAGATAGGTGTTAGCTCTTCTCTAAATGTTCGATAGAATTCACCTGTGAAGCCATCTGGTCCTGGGCTTTTGTTTGTTGGAAGATTTTTAATCACACTTTCAATTTCAGTGCTTGTGATTGGTCTGTTTGCACTTTCAAATATTTCCTGGTTCAGGCTCAGAAGGTTGTGCTTTTCTAAGAATTTGTCCATTTCTTCCAGGTTATCCATTTTATTGGCATATAGTTGCTTGTAGTAATCTCTCATGATCCTTTGTATTTTTGCAGTGTCAGTTATTACTTTCCATTTTTAATTTCTAATTCTTTTGATTTGAGTCTTCTCCCTTTTTCTCTTGATGAGTCTGGCTAATGGTTTATCAATTTTGTTTATCGTCTCAAAGAACCAGCTTCTAGTTTTATTGACCTTTGCTATTGTTTCCTTCATTTCTTTTGCATTTATTTCTGATCTGATCTTTATGATTTCTTTCCTTCTGCTAACTTTGGGTCTTTTTGTTCTTCTTTCTCTAATTGCTTTAGTTCTAACGTTAGATTGTTTATTTGAGATGAGGTAGGATTGCATTGCTATAAACTTCCCTCTTAGAACTGCTTTTGCTGCATCCCATAGGTTTTGTGTTTTCGTTTATTCATTCTCATTTGTTTCTAGGGATTTTTTGATTTCCTCTTTGATTTCTTCAGTGATCTCTTGGTTATTTAGTAGTGTATTGTTTAGCCTCCATGTGTTTGTATTTTTAACAGTTTTTTTTCCTGTAATTGATATCTAGTCTCATAGCATTGTGGTAGGGAAAGACACTTGATATGATTTCAATTTTCTTAAATTTACCAAGGCTTGATTTGTGACCCAAGATATGATCTATCCTGGAGAATGTTCCATGAGCACTTGAGAAGAAAGTGTAATCTGTTGTTTTTGGATGGAATGTCCTATAAGTATCAATTAAGTCCATCTTGTTTAATGTATCATTTAAAGCATCTGTTTTCTTATTTATTTTCTTTATTTTTTTTCAAAGTAAGCTTTTTTTTGGAATTCTTTTATTTTTATTATTTATTTATTTATTCATTTTTTATTTTTGGCTGTGTTGGGTCTTCGTTTCTGTGAAAGGGCTTTCTCTAGCTGCAGCAAGCGGGGGCCACTCCTCATCACGGTGCGCAGGCCTCTCACTATCGTGGCCTCTCTTGTTGCAGAGCACAAGCTCCAGACACGAAGGCTCAGTAGTTGTGGCTCACGGGCCCAGTTGCTCCGCGGCATGTGGGATCCTCCCAGACCAGGGCTCGAACTCGTGTCCCCTGCATTGGCAGGCAGACTCTCAACCACTGCGCCACCAGGGAAGCCCTCTTATTTATTTTCAATTTGGATGATCTGTCCATTGGTGATAGTAGGGTGTTAAAGTCCCCTACTATTTTTGTTACTGTCGATTCCCCCTTTTATGGTTGTTAGCATTTGCCTTATGTAATGAGGTGCTCCTATATTGGGTGCATAAATATTTACATTTGTTATATCTTCTTCTTGGATTGATCCCTTGATCATTATGTATGTCCTTCTGTGTCTCTTGTAATAGTCTTTATTTTAAAGTCTATTTTGTCTGATATGAGAATTGCTACCCCAGCTTTCTTTTGATTTTCATTTGCATGGAATATCTTTTTCCATCCCCTCACTTTCAGTCTGTTTGTGTCCCTAGGCCTGAAGTGGTTCTCTGGTAGCCAGCATATATATGGGTCTTGTCTTTGTATCCATTCAGCCAGTCCATGTCTTTTGGTGGGAGCATTTAATCCATTTACATTTAAGGTAATTATCGATATGTATGTTCCTATTACCATTTTCTTAATTGTTTTGGGTTTGTTATTGTAGGTTTTTTCCTTCTTTTCTGTTCCCTGCATAGAGAAGTTCCTTTAGCATTTGTTGTAAAGTTGGTTTGGTGTGCTGAATTCTCTTAGCTTTCACTTGTCTGTAAATGTTTTAATTTCTCCATCGGATCTGAATGAGACCCTTCCTGGGTAGAGTTATCTTGGTTGTAGGTTTTTCCCTTTCATCACGTTAAACATGTCCTGCCACTCCCTTCTGTCTTCCGTAGTTTCTGCTGAAAGATCAGCTGTTAACCTTATGGGGATTCCCTTGTGTGTTATTTGTTGTTTTTCCCTTGCTGCTTTTAATATTTTTTCTTTGTATTTAATTTTTGATAGTTTGATTAATATGTGTCTTGGCATGTTTCTCCTTGGATTTATCCTGTATGGGACTCTCTGCTCTTCCTGGAATTGATTATTTCCTTTCTCATATTAGGGAAGTTTTCAACTATAATCTCTTCAAATATTTTTGCAGACCCTTTCTTTTTCTCTTCTTATTCTGGAACCCTTATAATTCGAATGTTGGTGCATTTAATGTTGTCCCAAAAAGTCTCTGAGACTGTACTCAATTCTTTTCATTCTTTTTTTCTTTTTATTCTGCTCTGCAGTAGTTATTTCCACTATTTTATCTTCCAGGTCACTTATCCATTCCTCTGCCTCAGTTATTCTGCTATTGATTCCTTCTAGAGAATTTTTAATTTCATTTATTGTGTTGTTCATCATTGTTTGTTTGCACTTTAGTTCTTCTAGGTCCTTGTTAAACGTTTCTTGTATTTTCTCCATTCTATTTCCAAGATTTTGGATCATCTTTACTATCATTATTCTGAATTCTTTTTCAGGTAGACTGCCTCTTTCCTCTTCATTTGTTTGGTCTGGTGGGTTTTTACCTTGCTCCTTCATTTGCTGTGTATTTCTCTGTGTTCTCATTTTGCTTAACTTACTGTGTTTGGGTCTCCTTTTCACAGGCTGCAGGTTCTTAGTTCCCATTGTTGTGTTTGCCCCCACTGGGTAAGGCTGGTTCAGTGGTTTGTGTAGGCTTCCTGGTGGAGGCGACTGGTGCCTGTGTTCTGTTGGGTGAGGCTGGATCTTGTCTTTCTAGTGAGTAGGACCGTGTCCAGTGGTGGGTTTTGGGGTTTCTGTGAACCTAGTATGATTTTAAGCAGCCTCTCTGCTAATGGGTGGTGTTGTGTTCCTGTGTTGCTAGTTGTTTGGCATAGGGTGTCCAGCACTGTAGCTTGCTCATCATTGAGTAGAGCTGGGTCTTAGCGCTGAGATGGAGATCTCTGGGAGAGCTTTAGCTGTTTGATATTATGTGGGGCCGGGAGGTCTCTGGTGGACCAGTGTCCTGAACTCGGCTCTCCCACCTCATAGGCTAAGGCCTGGCACCCGGCCAGAGCACCAAAACCCTGTCAGCCACACAGCTCAGAAGTAAAGGGAGGAAAAAAAGAAAGAAAGAAAGATAAAAAAAAAAAGTTATTAAAATAAATTTTTTTTAAATGATTGAAAAAAAAATTTAATTAATTAAAAAAAAGAAAGAAAGAAGAGAGCAACCAAACCGAAAAACAAATCCACCTATGATAACAAGCACTAAAAAGTATACAAAAAAAAAAAAGATAGAGCCCTAGGACAAAGGGTAAAAGGAAAGCTATACCAACAGAATCACAAAAAGAAGCGTACACATACACACAAATAGAGAAAAATGAAAAAATAATATATGTACTAAAAAAAAGGAAGAGAGCAACCAAATCAATAAACAAATCTACCAGTGATAATGAGCTCTAAATACTAAACTAAGATAAACATAAAACCAGAAACAAATTAGATGCAGAAAGCAAACCCCAAGTCTATAGTTGCTCCCAAAGTCCACCATCTCAATTTTGGGAAATTCGTTGTCTATTCAGGTATTCCACAGATGCAGTGTACATCAAGTTGATTGTGCATTTAATCTGCTGCTCCTGAGCCTGCTGGGAGAGATTTCCGTTTCTCTTCTTTGTTCTCACAGCTCCTGGGGTTCAGTTTTGGATTTGGCCCCACCTCTGCGTGTAGGTTGCCTGAGGGTGTCTGTTCCCAGCCCAGACAGGACGGGGTTAAAGTAGCAGCTGATTCAGGGGCTCTGGCTCACTCAGGCCGGGGGGAGGGAGGGGTATGGATGTGGGGCCAGCCTGCGGCGGCAGAGGCTAGCGTGATGTTGCAACAGCCTGAGGCATGCCATGTGTTCTCCCGGGGAAGTTGTCCCTGGATCACGGGACCCTGGCAGTGGCGGGCTGCACAGGCTCCCAGGAGGGCAGGTGTGGATAGTGACGTGTGCTTGCACACAGGCTTCTTGTTGGCTGCAGTAGCAGCCTTAGCATTTCATGCCCATCTCGGGTGTCTGTGCTGATAGCCACGGTTCGTGCCCGTCTCTGGAGCTCGTTTAGGCAGTGCTCTGAATCCTCTCTCCTCGCGCACCCCGAAACAATGGTCTCTTGCCTCTTAGGCAGGTCCAGACTTCTTCCCAGACTCCCTCCAGGCTAGCTGTGGTGCACTAGCCCCCTTCAGGCTGTGTTCACGCAGCCAACCCCAGTCCTCTCCCTGGGATCTGACCTCTGAAGCCTGAGCCTCAGCTCCCAGCCCCGCCCGCCCCTGCATGTAAGCAGACAAGCCTCTCAGGCTGGGGAGTGCTGGTCAGCACTGATCCTCCGTGCGGGAATCTCTCCACTTTGCCCTCTGCACCCCTGTTGCTGCGCTCTCCTCCATGGCTCCAAAGCTTCTCCCCCGTCCACCCCCCGTCTCTGCCAGTGAAGGGGCTTCCTAGTGTGTGGAAACTTTTCCTCCTTCACAGCTCCCTCCCAGAGGTGCAGGTCCCACCCCTATTCTTTTGTTTCTGTTTTTTCTTTTTTCTTTTGCCCTACCCAGGCACGTGGAGAGTTTCTTGGCTTTTCGGAAGTCTGAGGTCTTCTGCCAGCATTCAGTATGTGTTCTGTAGGAGTAGTTCCACATGTAGATGTATTTTTGATGTATTTGTGGAGAGGAAGGTGATCTCCACGCCTTACTCCTCCGCCATCTTGAAGGTCTGTCCTTAGGGATGATTATAGCCATTTTCCTTGCCACATGGAGAGAGTTTATCCGAACATGATACTGATGCACAGAGAGAAATGGAGTCCCAGATACTGACATCTACCTTTAGGCTTCCCAATTATGTGACCCAATTCCTTTTTTGTTTAAAGTAACTTGAATGGATTTCTTTCTTTCTTTCTTTTTTTATTATTATTATTATTTTTTTATTTTAACCACAGAGTAATGAGAAGTACAATTTGCTTAAGATAAATGTTCAGGGGGATTTCTAAAAGATTCTCGACTTTAATTAATTAGCATAATTTTACATATGACACAGATATCTATGGAATACAGAGAGGAAAAACATATCAAAATAGGATGGTCATTCAAAAATGTTGCAGTAGCAGAAAAATTAGATAAATTTCATAATATACAAAAGCTATCTAAATTTAGATGTAAGGAGAACAAACAAGGGAAGACTAAATGGAAAGAAATGGAGAGAAGAAAAGAAGTTAATGGAAGATGGAATTTAGCAACCGTTTCTGGACACAATCTTGGCTTAGGGATTGTTTGAAAAGAATAGAGTAAGGTAGGATTTAGACATGATTATACTGTCTTAAGGAACCAGAGTTATTCAAGGCTTGATTGTCCACTTAATGATTTGCTGGAGCTAAAATTAAAATGAAGTTGAGAACAGTTGTGGTATCATCACAGTATATCCCTAAACTAGACACTATAGAAAAGAGCTAAACAATATCTAAGGTGAGTGCATAGATGTACTTTTGAGAACATCAGAAATGCCTCCTAGCATTAGACAAAATGATTATCCACCTGGGATTCTCTCTCTAACAGAGGCACCAAGGGAAAGAGACATGTAGAAACAAGCTGATAACATGTCACCTTCAAAAGGTTACAGAGGTGCCAATGCATTTAATGTCCTTTCACACGCCTGCTATGGAGCTAGGACTTGAAAATGGCCTGTTAAGAGCCTGTTCACTTGAGGGAAAAAAAAAAAAAACCTTCAGAAAAGGTTTCAAATGGTATCTGGCTAGCTGCTCCTAATGCAACCTCTCACAGGTTAGTCAGAAAAAAATAAATAAGTTAATAAACAATGCCATGCAACGTTAAGACTAAAATACAATTATTACTAGATTTTGGGAAGTACTGCTCTTCAACCATAGATTTAAGAAGACATGGATAGTGCTTAATGACATTAAGCTAAATGAAATTATTCAGACAGAGAAAGACAAATATTGTATGATCTCACTTATATGTGGAACCTAAAAAAACCAAATTTGTAAAAACAGAGAGTAGAATGGTGGTTACCAGGAGCTAGGGGTGGGGTGGGGGTTCAGAAGGGGGGAGAGAACAGTAGAGATATTGTTTAAGGGTGGAAACTTGCAACTAGTAGACTAATAAGTCCTGGAGATCTAACTTACAGTTTTGTGAATAGAGACAACAATATTGCATTATAATTGTCAAACTTGTTAAGAGACTAGATCTTTTTAATACAATTTTTAAAGATTACACTCCATTTACAGTTATTACAAAATATTGGCTATATTCCCCGTGTTGTACAATATACCCTTGTAGCCTATCTTACACCCAATAGTTTGTCCCTCCCACACCTCCACCCCTGTATTGCCCATCTCCTCCCCTCCTCACTGGTAACCACTAGTTTGTTCTCTATATCTATGAGACTATTTCCTTTCTGTTATATTCACTAGCTTGTTTTATTTTTTTTGGATTCCACATATAAGTGATATCATATACTATTTGTCTTTCTCTGTCTGACTTATTTCACTTAGTATAATGCCTCCAAGTCCATCCATGTTGCTGCAAATGGCAAAATTCTGTTCTTTTTTTATGGCTGGGTAGTATTCCATTGTGTGTGTGTGTGTGTGTGTGTGTGTATACCCCCCACATCTTCTTTATCCATTTATCTGTTGATGGGCACTTAGGTTGCTTCCATATCTTGGCAACTGTAAACAATACTGCCATGAACACTGGCGTGCATGTATCTTTTCAAATTAGTGTTTTGTTTCTTCCAGATATATACCCAAGAATGGAATTTCTGGGTCATATGGTAGTTCTTTTTTTAGTTTTTTGAGAAACCTCCATACTGTTTTACACAGTGGCTGCACCATTTACATCCCTACCAACAGTATATGAGTGTTCTCTTTTCTCCATTCCACACTCCACTCCACAGCCAAGAGACTAGATCTTAGTTATTCCAGCCACACACAAAAAAAGAAATTATAATTATGTGACATGATAGAGGTGCTAACTATTGCTAAAATGGAAATTATAACATACAAATGTACCAAATCAACATGTCATATACCTTAAATTTACACAGTGTGTACATCAAACCTGTTTCAATTTTAAAAAAAAGACAAGTCAAGAGGTAATCAAGTAGAAAAAGTGTAGGGCCAAAGACAGAACTGTCCTAGGCTTGTATTGCTCCTGTTCTTTTGTGCTTTCTCTCTCATTACTGATCCCACTACACCACCATTTGTTCTCAGGAGGCTAACTTGCCTCCCACTTCACAGAAAATAGAAACTAATAGGAATAGGATAGAGACTGCTATTGTCCAATGACTGTTTTTGCAATTTTTCTTCCATTCAACCCATCCTTTTCTTTTACCTTCCTACTACAACAAAAGAGGTACTTTTTCTGCCTAAGGCTAATATTTTCATTTATTCCTTGTATCCCATCTTCTCTCAGAAAACACATTAAGTTGACTGTCCTCTTTCTCTCTTTTATCCTCAACCTCTATCTACTAGATCCTTTTCATCAGCATTCAAGTAAGCTCAATTTCTCCTATCTTAAAAACATAACTCCCCAAGCCTCTCTTGCTGCTTTGTTATTTCTCTCTTCCAGGACACAAACAAACTTCTTGGAAGAACTATTTACAACTGCTATCTCCATTCCTAATCTATACTCAGTACCCATCTCAATATAATTTGGTTTCTACCTCCAGTAATTCACCAAAGCATCTTTCACCAAGAACACCTAGGAGTTCCTTATATTAAATCCAATGGATATTTCTCAGTCGTTATCTACTTGTCCCATCAAAAGCATTTGATATTGTTGAAAAATCCTTGTTCCTAGAAATACTCTCTTCCTTTGGTTTTCCTGCTACTCATCTTCACCAGGATTCTCTTCCTTTTTCATCTCTTGGTATTCCACAGGATTCTGTGCTGGGTTCTCTTTTTTTTTTCTACTACATTTTCAGCTGGTGGGACATCTTGTCCACTCCCATGGTTTCAATTGCCATGATATGCTGAAGATTCAAAAATCTATATCTCTATCCAAGTTCTTTCTCCTTAGTTTCAAACACATATTCAACTTCCTACTAGGCATCACTATTTGGATATAGAATAGGCATCTCATTCACCACATATCCAGAAACACATGGCCTATTTTTATCCCCTGCCAAAATCTCAGCACTGAACTCATATCATTAATTGTTTACTTAGAACTTCCACAGGTTAGAGTACCCAACAGGCATCTCAAACTCAACATACCCAAAACAGAACTTTTGATTCTCTCTCCCAAGCGTGATACTCTCTCTGAGTTTTACATAGCTTCATAAATTTTTCCATGTACTCAGTAGCCCAAATCAAAAACATAGATTTCATCCTTAAAGCCTTGCTTTCCAACATTCCCTCATGGAAGTCAACTTAACCTTACAATTATTCTTTTGGCAAATATTTTGCTTAAAATCACGCTTCTATATTTTTTAATTAAAACATCTATCCTAAACTTGCTAATCAAACTTATTTCCAATCCTGGCTAATCATAAACAATTGCCTGACCACTTAGCCAAAAAAGTACCCCTGTCTTCACTTAATCAAAGAAATGGTCTTTGCAGCAAAATATCCGTAATATTCCACAGATTCATGGGATATATGACATTGAGAAAGGTGAAGTTGTTTGTATAAAGTGCACTGCAAGATCAAAGACAAAAGACCTAGCATCAGGTTCAACACAATCATCTGTGCTACTATAGCAGTAAAGATTTTGCTTGCAGACTCATTATTAGCTAATCTCATCACCTCTACTTCCAACCTTCCCAAATCTGTCCTCTTCTCTTCATCCCCACAGCCATCAACCTAACCCAAACCACCATATTTTCTTTTGCTTGGACTACTGTATAAGTCTCAAAGATTCCTGTCTTTAATTTTGCCTCCTAAAGTTTACTCTCTACAAAATAGCCAGAGTAAATCTTTCCAAAGAACAAGTCAGATCACACTGCTTCCCTGCTTAAAACCTTTTAAGAGCTTACCATTACACTTGGAAACATATTCAGAGTTCTTGCCATGGCCTATGTAACCTCTGTCTACCCTTCAGCTTCATCTCTTATCATTGGTTTCCACCCCCCTACATATAAACTATGAAGGGAATCAAGATATATTTAGGAATTATAACCAGCGTGTTCTCTATGATAAGGATACCAATTGTCCTGATATCAGTCACAAAGTTTTGGTACAGTAATAATACCTAATAAATGCACATTACTTTAGGGGTTACAAAGTATTTTCACATACATTAACTTATTTGAACCTCACAGTGTATGAAACAGGTGGAACAAGTTTCATTATCCCCATTTTACACTTTATAAGGCTGAGATAATAGAGACAAGACTAGAACTAGTTTTCCTGACTCCCAGCCAAGTGCTATACTACACTGCATTATAGGCCCATGGAAATGTAAAAATCACTCTTATTTATATCACACATCACTCTTATTTAGAAGTGTCTTCTGTTAACAAATAATATATTCTGTCTTTTTGAGACTTTCATTGCTATGGAGACTTGTAAGAAAATACAAGCATTATTGCTTTAAAAAAATGCAATTTCTCCAAGGACAAAGGGAAACATGAACACTTATTTAGCTAGAACTGTATACCAGCAGTAGAAACTTCTCCCCCCCCACCCACCCCCATCAAAAGTTTTCTGTGTTATTTTACTATTTTACTTTTGGAAACAAGAAAAAAATGTCCATGTCCAACATTCTGGGATTATCCAACGCCATATATCCTTGCTGTATTATAACCATCTCCAGGGCAATAGCCATGTGTTACTCACCATGGCATCTCCAGTACAGTGCCTGACACAAAGAAAATTCCTAATATATTAGCGTTGAATAAATATAAACATGTACCAGCAGTTCATCCAGGTTAAGTGTCTACAAATATAAAACAGAAAGAGAAATCATTGTGTCTTACTTATTCGGTAAATATATTTGCCCATATCTCTATCATTGTGCTCATCGAATGACCAAATGATTTCTTTTTTCTATAGACATTCATTGAATTTTAGCTGAACTAGTTACCTAGAAGTTTTCTCTTGTACATTTTAATATGTTGTACCATGACCAGAAACGTTTCCTAGGTATAACAGAGACTGCTAAACGTCCCCTAGTATTCATTCTTTCCTTCTTCTCAGTTTCTGCTGGGAACCTACCTACTCAGCTAGAAACTATATTCCCCAGTCTCCCTGCAGTTAGGCGTGCTCACATTACTAAGTTCTAGACAATGGGATGTGGGCAGAAGTGCAGTGTGCAGCTCTTGGGTCATCTTCTTAAGGACAAAGCTACTTGCTCTGGATAGTCTTGAACTGTTCTGTGAGAGAGAAAATTTCTTCTCTTGTATTGGAACAACTGTTTTGGACTCTTTATTATAACAGCTTAGCCCATTCCCTAACCAATGGACTAGATCACTTTAGCTGATGAGAAATATTACAAAGCCAAAACGTGTCACCTTGTATGAGGGCTAATTCCAACTTGAAAGCATCTACTTTGAATGGGCTTTGAGATACTTAAAAATTGACAGCCCAAACATTTAGTGTTTCAGAATATGGATATTCAGAGCCTATTAAATAGCATCTAAAAGAAGTACACTTTACTCAATTGTTGACTGCTTGGCTTTTATGATTGTTTTAAGTAGGTTTCTCTAAGTATAGTATTTACTAAACTGCTTCCCACAGATCACTAAAACCCCACAAGAAGTAAATAAGCATTGTGTGTTTGCCAAACACACATGCTTAGATGCACACGCATAAAGGGGGTGGAATAATGATATAAAGAAAGGAGGATCTTGTTGTCACACTTGAGAAACGCTTGGTTAAGCGGGTTTATTGACTATAGTACTTCTCAGACCCTTTAATATGCTTTAATATCCTACTAGCTTGGTTCTTTATTACCATACTATAATGAGCTCCCATGTGAGGATAGATATGATGTAAAATCCATTAAGCAGTGTCACAAGCTCATTTGAATTTAGTTAAAAGTGGGAGACACTCTCCAGTTCAACTACAGACCCTACCATTACTTAAAATCCCACTTCTAGACTCTACAAAATTGTGAACTTCTTAGTTCCTAAAGGCATTTGTAATCTCTGGTTTAAACAAACAATTCCAGATTTAAATCTACACTCCTTGACCTGGCTTGAGCCCTAGGCCAATTTACTACCTAAGAAAATGTCCATTAAAGCTTATGAAACCAACATGGGTGCTCCTCTTTGAATGCCACTTGATAAAATGTGGAGAATTCTAACTTTGGGCACGAATGCTCCCTTATTTGGTCATTTCACTAACTAAACCAAAAAGGGTATACTCTGAATAAAGTTTCTTGGCATGGAAAGATCATAACTCTACTTTGTTTTGTTACCAAGAAATAAAGGGAAGAGCTGCTTGCTATAGTTTTCCATACCACCAAATTTGCTTTAGATTGCTATTGCTTCAAAATCATAAACTCTAATGAAGCAAGCTAGCTAGAATTTGCTAATACAATAAAGTTACCTTTGGGGAATAACAGGAGACTGAAAGAAAAAAGTGTTCAGCCTAGTCATTGAAGCAGCAAGGATCTTAGATATTTGCGATTTCCATCCCACTTAATAAACTTTAAACAAAGATATGATGGTATTGGTTATCATTTATATTAAGCAGGCTAGAGAATCACATGTTCCAAGTATATGCCTCAGAGCAGAGTGACTGCTATGAATCTATGCTCTTAGCCAATATTGATCAGCAACACTTTGCAAAAACACAAGACAATCAAAAACGCTCCATCAGTGAGGCAGTTTACATGAGGCGAGAAAATGATACCACTTGTGTCACTCTCTTTATAGTCAATGAGGATGTTCCTACTTCTCCCCTGCCTTTCATCTTCACATTTTATAAAAATAAAAATGAAATGCGTTTTCAAACTAGTTGAGAGAAAAAAGCCTTTGGGGTACAGTCCTTAAGTATATTTTGGAGCTCATTATGGTTAGTAAAGAAATGAAAAGGCACTGTAATAAATCCATGATCCACTGCTATGAACTTCCTAGCATTCAGACAATCATAGGCTGATTGCTAACCAAACCTACTGATCTGTACTTTTCAACTAATCTCCATGCTTTGGAAACTTCATTTGGTGCACAAATGGTTAGCAACTCACTTTCAGGAAATGTCTAGATTTCTCCCAAAATGGTTAACTAGAAAAGTATAGTATTTGACTTATATGACACATAAACAATATGCTTTCTCATGGCAATCCTGACAGTATTTCTCTTCAAGTTCTTTTTAACATAATTTTCAAAATGACTGTATAAACACAGCCTGAACAAAGTTTTCAATGTCCATGCAGAATACATACTATCCACTGTGGTCCACCCCTTTCAGTCAAAAAGTTTGTTAAGTGAAATTATAGAAAGAATCTAGTTTCTTTTCAGAGTCTATTCTTAGACCTCCTGAAAACCATTCCCAAATATAGTGCATGTATATGAATTATCAAAGACAAAATCAGTCTAGATTTGTTTCACTTGTCTGAAGGTATAAATGCAAAATAGCACTCTTACTGAAATTTAATGCAATGAAAAAAATAAATATTGTGAGCTACCAAGGTTGCATATGTGTATATATGCTCTCAAATGAACAGAGTGAAAATCAGAACCTTGACAACTAGCTATTTCATGTACCCTTGAGTTTTGTGATTTTGTCATTCTAACAACTTGACTTTTCCTGTGCAATTTTGATGTTTAAAAAGATTGCATTTGTAACCACTAGTATTTAAACAGCAGGCATTAATAGGTGGTCCAAGAAGGCAGAAAATTAAAGTCAAGGAGGTCTGGTAATAAAGACTAGGCAAATTTCCATGACATAGGTGAAACAAGGTGTTACAAAAGGCAGAAAGGGAGGGTAGTCTGTCAGCACATAATAAGTAAAGATCTAGTTATGGCAGCCTCATTGTACAAATCCAGGGGCACCATTCACATTATAGTTCACACAATGGTGTCCCCTGGAGTTGTGCAGTGTACAGCTTGCAAAGCCATATGTGACAGTCCTGAGGCCTAGGTAGATAAACAGGTAGTGTCAGAGAAATCAGGTAGCATTTTTCAAGGGTCAAAACATAGGAAATGAAATTCTGGGTCTGGATTCTAATCTCTGGGAATATATAATGATAAAGATAATATAAGAACAGAATTTCAAAGGAACCAGAATACTTGGCAAAGGATCAAGCACAGGAGAAAATAGGGGCCTAGTTATGGGTATTGAAGAAGGAGGCAGAGACTTACCTGGTCATGGGAAACAAGGCAAGAAAGACCTCAGTTATTGTACATAGTCAAAATAATATCCTTAGCAAAAGTACCTTGGTGTTGAACGATTGGCCAATGGCTACTTAAATTCCCTTTACTGGAGATTAGGACTATTGCCAGAATTTGTGGTAATTTAAAACTGATGGTAGGTAAATGACCTCTCTTTTGGAGTTCAGATGTATTCAAGGGCAGAATTGAGTCAAACTTTTAACATACTAGCTCCCCTGTTTGATTCCTTGCTCTGTAAACAATGCTAAAATATAAAGATTGCCTAAGTCTAAGACCAAACTATCTGCACAAAAATGAAAAAGTCATCCAAGTACAGAAATGGTTGATCTGCCCTATGCCAAAGACCTATGTGTTTCCCAACATAGTGAGAGAGAAGAACATCTGGATGATTAAAATATTATTTGTCATATGAATTATTTTAAGTTTCTTAGCTATAACAACTCTCTGTCCCCACGTTTAACCTGTTACCTAGTTCACCCCAGAGATATTTTAAGTTAAAGCACTATTAAATCATACTACTTTTTATCTGGAAAAAGAAGATGTTTGGAGCCTTTTTCTTCATACAGGTTACTAGAATTTTTACATGTCTGACGAAGCACTAAGGAATCACTAAAAAAAGGCATAGGCAAAGGAATTTTTGCCAAATATCACACACACTGGCTAAGTATTTAAAATTCAAGTTTATCTGCAAGACAGCATGAAAATAAATCTATAATATTTAAGAACTATGAATTCATGTTCACAGACCTATGTATATGATGGTATATCAAAGTAAGCACATTCAGCATTAAAAGTTGTGTAGTTTTTAATGAACAAACATTCTCATGCATTGATAAATCAGAACCCTGAAAGCTTATTTTGTATTATGCATGCTTAAAGATGATGATGTTGTGATTTGGGAAAACGGTGATTTCACTAAAGAAGTGGAGAAAGTGAAGAAACTTGTTTAGGGCTAGGGATAGGGATTTAGGAGTTGAATTTTAGATATGCTGAATTTGAAGTGGCATGGCCGACAGAAAGCTAGCTTGCAGATGGTCAAGCACTTAGAGTACCCAAGTTCAAATCCTAGCTCCACAACTTACTAGTTTATGTGAACTTAGGGAAGTTAGGAATCCTCTCTGAACTTGTTACTTCAACTTTATAATAAGGATAATGAAAGCACCTACCTCACAGAGTCATTGAGAGAATCAAATGAGTCAGCACATGGAGAACACCTGGAACAGTGCCAGGCAGTGCTCAATAAATAATCTGTCTTACTTTTATTGGTGTTGCCTTTGCTGTTTTTGCCTCTGCTGTTTCAGTTGTTGCTGTTATATTTAGGGGGAAATTCCAGCAGGTATTTATAAAAGCAGAAACAGATTGGGAAAGAGATTTGGACCTGGAAGTAAAGGTCTGATGTGGCACTGATGAGCTTTAGGAGTATAGATTTAGTAGAATGGTGGGAAGAAGTTTCAGCTGAAATGTATTTAAGTTAGGGGTTAAGGAGAGACTGGGGGGTAAGGGTAGAAAGGCAACTTGTAAAGAGAAGTTTAGTTGTAAAAGGAAGGAAAGAAATAAGTAGGAATCTAGAAAGGGCAGTAAGGTCAAGTAAAGATGATTTTCAGAAGAAGGGAAACCTATGGGAGAAGCCATGATCTGTTAGTCACTATTTCAGCAAGTTCCATCTGCTCTCTTAGCTCAGGTAACAGATTTTCTCTCTCCTTCCCTTTCCTCAGCTTATACAATCCTAATGACTCAGCAGTTTTCAAACTCGCTTATTTTCCTAACTCCCCCTCCCAATTTTGTGTCCCAATATCTCCCCCCTTACTTGTTTTGTTAATGGCCTTCTCTCCCTCTCAAACAGTGTAAGGAGGGGCTGTGTAATTTTCACAGAGGGGACAATTGTCCTCAAAGAAAGAACAAAGTTCTAATTTCCTCTGCATCTGGACTCAGCATGCTCTTTTTGATGACCTACTCTCAGAAGTAAATTTTCCACTGTGGCCTCTAATTTTGTGCATAAGATTCTTCTCAAGGTTACAATCTGGTTGCAGGTGCAAAAAAAAAAAAACTGCATATGAGGGAAAATATTCTAAGTGGAATCTATGGCTCATCAAGCTGTCTCCGACCTTTCTTATTTACTTAAACACTGATTCTCTTCACATCATAAAATGCATAATATGACAGCATGGTAGCTATAGTCATGACAAGGGCAAAGCTGCCTGAAAGTTTCAGGGTGGCTTTCATGAGGTCAGTATACTTTAGTGGAATCTTTCTTGGTCCAGGTTATCACCCTCAACTCAGTAGGTTATAAAACGATGATTCACTAAAATCTAAATAACAGGAGAATAATTTATGAATAGAAATTTGACTGTATAATATTATAACAGGATATATACTTATTGCCAGTGACATCCCCATCTCAGCAGCCAGGCACCTTGAATATCAAATTTGTAAATCCTGGTGAACATAGATCAAGAAAAACAAAAATCTTTTCATTTGGAGTGTGATAGAGGCTAACCAATTTTCCTTCTCTAAAACAGAATCATGCTAGTACTAAATGGGAATATCTGTGTAGACTGATTTAGGGTCTATACTGCACAACTTTAGGGGATGCCATTCACATTGTAATCTATGTGAATGATGCCCTGTGGAGTTGTGCAGTACCCAATTTGTGAGGCTGTACACACAGAAACTCTGAAAATGCTGTGCCTCTCCTTTCTATGTGTGGGGTTGGTTAATGCCTGATAATCTGTGCCTTTATATTCCAAATCATTACAACAAGCTTTCCATATTAAAATATTGTTCCTATTCTGTACTTTCCATTCACAACATTTTAGTGCAATGTCCTGATAATATAAAACAGTAGTTCCCAAAAGTTATTACATAAAAGGAAAGAAAAAAAGCCCTTGTTTAAAATGCAGATCTCATGTACCCATATCCAGGGACTCTGTTTCGGTAGGTCTGGGGTAAAACCTAGAAATCTGCATTTTAAAAAGCATTCCTGGTGGTTCTGTAGCAAGTGGCCCTTGAGAAACAACCTCTAAAATGCAGATTACCCTTTTCCAAAGCACTCTCTAAGATGTGGAATTGCTGGTCAGGTTTTCTTTACATAACTAATTTCACCCATGGCATAGAGATTTTTGTCCACTTCCCAGACACAGAACTCTGTCTGATCATGAGATCTCTAGAGTCTGTGACCCTTTGTCCATGAACTACACTAATACTTAGAACAACACTTCAAAGCAAAATGTATTTTTTTAGAGAGAAGTTAGAAATTCAGTGTGAATCTATTTTATTTAGGCTAATTCTATTCTGGTGACTGCCAAATGCTCACAGCATGGCTGATTTCCAGTCAGTACTCTCCTTAGACTAAAATATCTTATTTTTGATAATTTTCCCCACATGATGGCTTCTATTTGATAGGATAAATCTGGCTTTCTTGTCTGCTTACATCCTTAACCTCTCCAGGAGAGGTTACTGTTTGGATTCTCAGTAATGTTCACAACACTTTCTCCTTTACTATGGCTTCAAATTTAATTAACATGCCATTTAAATTCTTTTCAAAGCCATTAATGAAGACATTAGCCAACCACAGACATAATACCATCCCTCTGCAACTGGAAACCATGTCACCTAGCAAACAAGGCCCATGTTTCAATTGCTTCAGCTCCATTTCAAGGCTTCTACAAGTATAGGGCCATTCACTGGTAATGAATATTTATAGAAAAAATATTTATTCAAACCCAAACTCCATAAATGTGGATAACACCCAACCAGTAGTCCAAAAAGTAAAACTTCAAACAAAAACCTAACACAAAACCAAATAATTAAGGTTTGTGGTAGTTTTGGACGGATGTGATATAATGATCCAACTTGCTCCCTTTCACTGGGTCCTACAATTCCCATAATTAGGGACATTTGAATAGAGAGGTTAAATCTTCTCCAGACTCTGAGAAAAATTTTGTCCTATGCCTTATGAATTTTAGGAGTCCTAATTAGTTAGTGGATTCAATATCTGATCATCTTTGTTAGACTCTCTCAGATCTTGTGCTCCAGTTTAACTAGTCATCATTTTCCCCCTGGAATTAAGATTTATAATCACGGGAATTTGCATTATTTCCCCATCTCAATCTTCAGAGTAACCCAATTTCACCAAGACTGGGATTCTGACTTCCTCTTTCTTAACAGACCTCTAAGGGCAACAGTCCAACACTTGAAATTAAGCCCAAATGTGAAGGCCCCAGTTATCGCTGGATGATCTCCCCAATGTTTAACACCTTCCTGTGTCCCAGATCTCAGACTTCTGTTGTGCAGAAGTCCACAATACTTGCAAGAAGAATTAATTACAAAAGAATGTAATGGGATATATAACAGCAGTAACTTAGGCTGGCACAGTCAGGGAAGGTTCCCCTGAGAGAGTGACATTTAAGCTAACCTCTGAAGTTAGCTGGGAAAAAAAGGGAGAGAGGGAGAAACATAGGATAATTAAAACCTACCCAATACCTACCTTGCATGTCTAATAGGCATATCATATTTTAAATTATCCAGAAACAGAACTTTTTATTCTTTACCCCCTGCCTCCACCATTACCAAAACTGTGCCTCTTCCAGGTGTATAATCTTTAATATCCTCTGGTTCAGGAGTTCATCTTTTCAATATTTCTTTTTAGGTTTTTTTAAACCTTAATTTTGGGAGATCCTTACATCGTCATATATGTTGCATATCCTTTCCCCACTTTTGTGTCTTTCATTCAACTTTAATTATGATAATTTTTACTACACCAACTTTTTATTTTTTATATGTCATATGTACCATTTTTTCTTTATGCTCTCTGCCTCATATTTGTAAATATGTTCCACAAACCATGATCATATTTTTATTCATCTATATTTTTATTCCTGTTTTCTCTACTTTTTACACATGTAAATCTTTGATCCATTTGTGATTTATTTTGATGCAAGGAGTGAGACAGGGATGCATAAACTACCATTTATTGAGGATTTACTGTGTGCCAGGCACATTCATTATTTCATTATGATGTATTACTCTCCCATTAAACAGATGATAAAACTAATGCTCAGAGATGTTAAGTAACTTGCCGAAAGTCACACAGCTAGATAACGGCACAGCAGGGGTTTGAACTCAGGATCACCTGACTCCAAAACCCACGCTTAATCATTCTTACAAATTGTAGAGTTATGATGGTAAATTTCATTGGATACTGAATTTTTTATGTACTTAGTAACATGTCTGAAGTCTCTAATCTGTTCCATTTCTAGGCCAGCACCATACTGTTTTCATTTCTATTTAGCTTTACAAAAGGTTTTAAAATCTGATAAGGCAATGCTCTTCATTGCTTCCTCTTTCAGAAGTCAGCTGGCTATTGTAATATATTTACTCTTTCAGGTAAACATTAAATCACTTTGCAAGGTACAAAAATACTGCATTGGAATTTTGATTGAGATTGCATTTATATATTCATTATTTTAGGGGGAATTAATATATTTACAATCTTAGAAAAAAAGACACATCTCCCCATCTATTCAAGTCTTTTATATGCCCCTCAGGTAGAGTTTTTAGTTTATTCTTAGAGATTCTGTTTATTTGTTCTATCTTCCATGTTTTGTTAATGTTTTTGATACTATTGTGAATGGAATCTGATGATGATGATGTGTGTGTGTGTGTGTGTGTGTGTGTGTGTGTACATATAGAACTCTTTCCTCCTTTTAGATTTTACTTGCATACAATCTTTATATACAATTGTCATTAAAAATTATAGTAATTTGGGACTTCCCTGGTGGCGCAGTGGTTAAGAATCCGCCTGCCAATGCAGAGGACACGAGTTCGAGCTCTGGTCTGGGAAGATCCCACATGCCGCGGAGCAACTAAGTCCACGTGCCACAACTACTGAGCCTGCGCTCTAGAGCCTGCGAGCCACAATTACTGAGCCCACGTGCCGCAACTACTGAAGCCCGCGTGCCTAGAGCCCGTGCTCCACAACAAGAGAAGCCACCGCAATGAGAAGCCCCTGCACCGCCCGCGCACCGCAACGAAGAGTAGCCTTCGCTCGCTGCAACTAGAGCAAGCCCACGTGCAGCAACGAAGACCCAACGCAGCCAAAAATAAATACATAAAATAAATACATTTATTTTAAAAATTATAGTAATTTATAATCTGATTTTATTCAATAGTTTCACAAGTATTTGTCCAACCTACCTCGTCTAATTTTTAAAATATTTAACAAAGCATTTCAGAGATACAAAATCATATACATGTATATATATAACATATATAAAGGATGAGGGCAAATATAACATACAAGCAAATACTTACAATATGAAAATCTTACCAATTTTATCTACTGAAATTGGTAGCTGTATTAGTCAGTTTGGGCTGCCATAGCAAATACCATAGGTTGGGTGGCTTAAACAACAGAAATTTAATTTTCAAAGTTCTGGAGATGGGGAAGTCCAAGATCTAGGTACTAACAAGAGAGATTTCATTCTAAGACTTCCTCTCTTGGCTTGGAGGAGACCACCATCTCACTGTGTTCACATGACCAGACGTGCACAAAGAAAGAGAGACCAAGAGAGCATGCAAGCTCTATGGTGTCTCTTCTTAATAAGGAAAATAATCCTATCATATCAGGTTCCCAACCTTATGACCTCATTTAACCTTAATTACTTCTTTACAAGCCCTAAATCCAAATACAGTCACATTGGTGGTTAGGTCTTCAATATATGGGTTTTTGAGGGACACAATTCACTCCATAGCCAACTATTTTACTGAATAGTCATATTGCTCTAATTAAACTTTTTTTTTTTTTTACCAGATCCTCCTGGTTTTTCTAGATATATAATCATGAGAAAGTAATGGTAATTTTGCCACTTTATTTTACGTAGCTATAATTTAGTGGTTGAGACAATACTGGTGATTTCTGGGATCACTGTCTTGTCCCTGATTATAAAAGAAATGGTTGTAGTGTCTGACCATCAAATATGATGCTGGCTGCTACTTTAATGAAGCATCTTTTTATCTGTATTTTATTTGTTACATTTTTTATCAGTAATAGATGTTGAATTTTATCACTTTTGGCATCTGTCAACATAATCATATGCTTTATTTTTCTTTTTTGAAACTATTATTACTACTGTAAATATCATCAGATTTGAACTACCTCACATCCCTGAAATAAAATCTACTTGTTTCATGTTCTATTATTCTTTCATTATACTCTTGGATTCTATTTATTAATACTGTATTTCAGATGTTCACATCTGTGTTCAGAAGTGAAAATTGGCACTATTTCTATTTTTGAACTCTGTCGGGCTTTGTTATTAAGCTAATCCTGGCTCCATAAAATAAACTTCCCTTCTTTCTCTATTGTCTGATACAATATAAATAATATCAGAACTATTTTCTAATTGAATGTCTTTAACAATTTTCCAGTGAAACTCACTGGGCTCAGTATTTTTTAATGGCTTTCTCTCCCCGCTCCCCATGGGTAAGGTTTTTCTCTCTTACTGAGTCAACTTTGGAAATTAACATTTGCATATAAAATCATTTATTCCACCCAGATTTTAAAATTTATTAGCAAAATTACACACAATATACAATTTTTAAACATTTATCTGTAGTTATTCCTTCTTTCTTATTCTTAATGTTATATATTTGATTTCTTTTGCCCTTCTTCATTTATTATCAAAACTATTGCTTTGTGGTTCATCTCCCAGCAAGAGCACACCAGCTCTGCCCATTCCATGCCACAGCTTAGCACTAGATCTGGGGCAGAGAGGTCCTGGCAGGACTCTGCCACAGAGGTAGCCCAGATCGCAGGCAGCAAGCAGCACAGCCACCTCAATTCCTGTAGCCACAATGCCCCGACTCCCAGCCCCAACCTAATTCACACCAGAGCCTTGCACTAAATCTAGGACAAACACAACAGAGAAAGGGATGCAACCTTGGGCTGCTTCTGAGTGAAACTGCAGATGCCTACACAGGTGGTGCATAGGTCCTCTGTGACTGCATGGGCCTCACTTACTTCAGCAATCACCTCCTTTGGGAAAGGGCACACACTCAAGGGCAACAGAGTCTCATCGAATCTGACCCCCAGAGATTCTACTCCATCAACTGGGGAGCAGACCCAGTCCCTGACAGGGTAGTGACAGCCAGGGAGCAGAGACGAAGCCCCATCTCACATCCACCACAGGCTCTGGATACTACAACAACACTCCCATGAATGGCCAGCACACCCTGAGGAAAGCAAAAAATAAAAGAATTCAGCAACACTAAACCTACTCTAAAAGAAACATTGAAGGGTCTTCTCTAAAGAGAAAAGAAGCAAAAATCTATAGGAAAGGGAAAATCACAACAGGAAAGGCAAATATAAAACTATTTAAGCTATCAGTTTAAAGCAAGTAGATATAGTTATGGGTCAACATACTTGAACTCCATGGTAACCACAAATCAAAAATATACAACAGATTCACAAAAACCAAAAAGAAAGGAACTCAAGCATACTACAAAAGAAAATCATCAAACCACAAAAGGAAAAACAAAAAGAAGAAATGAAAAAAGAACTTAAAAAACAACAGGAAACAAGGATTAAAAGGCAATAAGTACATACCTATCAATAATTACTTTTAATGGCAATGGACTAAATGCTCTGATCAAAAGACACAGAGGGGCAGACTGGATTAAAAAAACAAGAACCTACAATATGCTGCCTACAAGAGACTCACTTTTGGATGAAAGACACACTCACTCAGACTGAAAGTGAGAGGATGGAAAAAGATATTTCATGCAAATAACAAGAAAGCTAGGAGTAGCAATACTCATATCAGACAAAACAGACTAAAACAAAGGTCATAAAGTAAAACACACAAGGTCACTATATAATGATAAAGGGATCAGTACAAGAAGGGGATATTATACTCATTAACATATGTGTAACCAATACAGGAGCACCTAAACATATAAAACAAACACTAACAGACAGAAAGGGTGAAATTGACAGGAATACAATAACAGTAAGACTTCAACACCCCACTGACATCAAAGGACAGATCATCCAGACAGAAAATCAACAAGGCAACAGAGGTCCTAAGTGACAAAATAGACCAGCTGGACTTAGTTAATATCTATACAACAGTACATCCAAAAAAACCAGAATACACATTCTTTTCAAGCACACACAGAGTGTTTTCTAGAACAGATCACATACTAGGTCACAAAACAAGCCTCGGCAAAATTAAGAGGATAGAAATTATTTCAAGCATCTTTTCTGACACAACGATATGAAACTAGAAACCAACCACAGAAAGAAAAACAGGAAAAGAACAAACACATGGAGACTAAACAACATGCTACTAAAAAACCAATGGGTCAATGATAAAATCAAAGAAGAAATCAGAAAATACCTTGAGACAAATGAAAATGAAAACACAACTTTACAAAATTTATGGGATGCAGGAAAAGCAGTTCTAAGAAGGAAGTTCATAATGATATAGTTCTTCCTCAAGAAATAAGGAAAATCTCAAACAACCTGTCCTTAAAAGAATGAGAAAAACAAACAAACAAACCCCAAAGTCAGCAGAAGGAAAGAAATAATAAAGACTGGAGAGGAAATAGAAATTAAAACACAATAGAAAAGGTCAATATAACCAAGAGCTGGGTTTTTTGAGAAGATAAAATCAACAAACCTCTAGCCAGGCTCACCAAGAAGAAAAGAGAGGAGACCCAAATAAACAAAATAAATGAAAGAGGAGACATAACAACTGATACCACAGAAATGCAAAAAAATCATAAGAGAATACTATGAACAACAAATTGGACAACCTAGAAGAAATGGAAAAGTTTCTAGAAACATAAAGCCTGCCAAAACTGAGTCAAGAAGAAACTGAAAATTTGAACAGACTGGTTACTAGAAGTGAAATAGAATCTGTAATTGAAAATCTCCCTGCAAACAAAAGTCCAGGACTGGATGGAATCACTGGGGAATTCTACCAAATGTAAAAAGAAGAACTTATACCTATCCTTCTCAAACTATTCCTAAAGACTGAAGAGGAGGAAACACTCCCAAATTAATTTTATGAATCCACCATCACCCTGATCCAACACCAGACAGCCACTACAAAAAAAAAAAAAAAAGAAAATTACAGGCCAATAGCTTTGATGAATATACATGCAAAAATTCTCAACAAACTATTAGCAAACCAAATCCAACAATACATAAAAAGAATTAGACAACAGGATCAAGTTGGATTCATTCCAGGGTCACAAGGATGGTTCAACAAATGCAAATCAATGTGATACACCACATTAACAAAATGAAAGACAAAAACATAATCATCTCCACAGACACAGAAAAAGCATTTGACAAAATTCAACGTCCAGTCATGATAAAAACTCTCACCAAAGTGGGTATAGAGGGAACATATCTCAACGTAATAAAAGGCATTTACCACAAACCCACAGTCAGCATAACACTCAGTGGTGAAAAGCTGAAAGCCTTCACATTAAATTCAGGAACAAGACAAGGATGGCTACTCAGCTCTCACACCTCAGAGGCTCAGGCATGACACCTGGCCAGAGCACCAAGACCCTGTCAGCCACACGGCTCAGAAGAAAAGGGAGAAAGGAAAAGAAAGAAAGAAAAAAGGTATTAAAATAAAAATATATATATATCATTAAAATTAAAAAAAAAGGAATAAAAAAAGAAGAGAGCAACCAAACCAGTAAACAAATCCACCAATGATAACAAGCGCTAAAATCTATACTAAGATAAACGTATAAATCAGAAACTAGTTAGTCGCATACAGCAAACCCCAAGTCTACAGTTGCTCCCAAAGTCCACTGCCTCAATTTTGGGATGATTCATTGTCTATTCAGGTATTCCACACATGCAGGGTGCGTCAAGTTGATTGTGGAGATTTAATCCGCTGCTCCCGAGGCTGCATGGAGTAATTTCTCTTTCTCTTCTTTGTTCACACAGCCCCTGGGGTTCAGCTTTGGTTTTGGCCCTACCTCTGCATGAAGGTCGCCCTCTGGCATCTGTACTTCGCTCAGACAGGACGGAGTTAAAGAAGCGGCTGATTAGGGGGCTCTGGCTCACTCAGGCTGGGGGGAGGGAGGGGTACGGATGCGGGGCGAGCCTGTGGCAGCAGAGTCCAGCATGACGTTGCACCAGCCCGAGGCGCGCCGTGCGTTCTCCTGGGGAAGTTGTCCCTGGATCATGGGAGCCTGGCCGTGGCGGGCTGCACAGGCTCCCGGGAGGGCAGGTGTGGAGAGTGACCTGTGCTTGCACACAGGCTTCTTGGTGGCGGCAGCATCAGCCTTAGCGTCTCATGCCTGTCTCTGGGGTCCGCGCTGATAGCCGCGGCTCGCACCCATCTCTGGAGCTCGTTTAGGTGGTGCTCTGAAATTCCTCTCCTTGCGCACCCCAAAACAATGGTCTCTTCACTCTCAGGCAGCTCCAGACTTTTTCCCGGACTCCCTCCCGGCTAGCTGTGGCGCACTAGCCCCTTTAGGCTGTGTTCACGCCGCCAACCCCAGTCCTCTTCCCGGGATCTGACCTTCGAAGCCCGAGCCTCAGCTCCCAGCCCCCACCAGTCCCAGCTGGAGGGTGAGCAGACAAGCCTCTCGGGCTGGTGGGTGCTGGTTGGCACCCATCCTCTGTGTGGGAATCTCTCCGCTTTGCCCTCTGCACCCCTGTTGCTGCGCTCTCCTCCGTGGCTCTGAAGCTTCCCCCCTGCCACCACCCCATCTCCACCAGTGAAGGGGTTTCCTAGTGTGTGGAAACTTTTCCTCCTTCACAGCTCCCTCCCAGAGGTGCAGGTCCCGTCCCTATTCTTTTGTCTCTGTTTTTTCTTTTTTTCTTTTGCCCTACCCAGGCACGTGGGGAGTTTCTTGCCTTTTGGGAAGTCTGAGGTCTTCTGCCAGCGTTCAGTAGGTGTTCTGTAGGAGTTGTTCCACATGTAGATGTATTTCTGATGTATTTGTGGGGAGGAAGGTGATCTCCACGTCTTACTCCTCCGCCATCTTGAAGGTCCTCCCTATCTATATATTTTACAAAAGTTTTTTTTAAGAGATTGTCCATTGTGTAATATTACCAACGATCCTTTATGTAAGGATCCAGGCAGTGAATTATTTGTACAATTTTAATTTTAGGGTGAAAAAATTTTCTTCTTGAGACAAAGTTTTGTATTTCATTTCATACAATAATTTTTTTGTAATAATGAAATATAACTCCATTTACTTCAATTTCTCCCTTGGCTCCCAGGTGCTCAGAACCAAATTTCATATTCAAACTGTGGTAGTAATTCATCCAAAAGCTCTGAAATATATATCTCTCTTTCTTCTGATGGTTTCTGTGCTTTCCTTTCTAAAATTTTAATTGCCGTATTTTAAAGATATTGTAGTATTTCAAACCTCTTTGAATATATTTTAAAGTCAATGAAACTTGATATATTTATCGAAAATGAATTCCAAGTTTCTTTTTATCTCTGGAATTCTCAATAATGTATTGCAAACACATACACAGTCTCATTTTGACCCATAATTCCTTTGACTAAGAAAGAACCACAGAATGCTATATGTAAAAGGAACTTTAGAGGTCATCTGTTCTAGATAAATCTCTTTACTTTGCCTACGAAGATGAAAATATTTGCTCAAGGCTACATAGCTAGTTACAAGTAGATCAGGGATTAGCACCCATATTATCTGAATCCCAATTTCCAATCCACTATTCTTTTTATCTACTCTATCATATCCAAAATCAAAAGACGTTTAATAGCTAATCCCAGTCAGGAAACCTATTTCCTCTCTTGGGCTCTTATCAATAAATACTGCTCTCCCTAGCAATGAAGCTCTATTTACTTTCCAAATTGCTTATGACTTGCTTCATGTCTTATAATATACAAATATATTCTAAACAAAAATTCAATAGTTTAGGCCATCATATTGTACCAGTATCCTCTTTAAATAATGGAGTTCCTTCTTTTTGTGTATTTATATCCCTTTACCCCTATGGCGAAAATTCATTCATGTTTTTTCAGCTGCCCTTATATTTCTATTGCAAGCCCACACTGAATCAGAGAATCTTGTCAAGCGTATTAGTATGCCCCTACCTCAGAGAACTCTGACTACTGCTCAGCATAATGAGGAGTGGGGTGTCTGGTTCTTGAGAGTTAATTGGAGTTGGCTGACCTAAATTTTGAAGCTTTATTACCTGACCTTTTCTTAAAGGAACACACATCTCAAGCCTACAGAGGAAAAGCGGGGGTTGGGGGAAGGGAGTGCAAAAACCGGCTGCCGAGCTGCTGGCTGTTCTCTGAGTGTAATTCCACCTGCTTCCACCTGGTACAGGATTTCCAAGGCTCAGCTGGTTATTTTATCCTTGCTACATTCTATAAACTTAAGTCGAAATAACAGACTCTACATTTTGATGATAAAGAAACTGAGGCACAGAGCTCAGAGGGAAAAAGGCAATAGGCAGAAAAAGGCAAAAGGCTTTTGAGTCCATGTCCTTTGTAAACAACTCTTCCTCCAGCTATTATTCTGGCCGTTACCAAGAGCTGAAAGGCAGGATCAGCCCTCAGTAACACAGTAATCACTTATTTCTGGGCTCTTTACTCCCTCTTTCAGCACCCTCACACAGCTCTCAGCCTTCCTGTCATAGAAGGCAAGAAAGAAAATATGAGTAGTGTTTATTGAGCACTTACTGTAGAGGCACTTTCATATACATCATTTCGTTAATTCTCTCATGAACCTTAACTTGTAGGCATGATCAGCTTTCTTCTCAAAGACAGAAACTGACTCTTCTCAGAGAGAATAAGTAAAATGACTAAGAATTACAAAGTAGATTGCAGTTTTAGTGTACAAAAACCCATGTGGTCTGAACTTAAGTCCCTCACTCTTTTCATTTTTATCATGTTCTCTCTCTTAACTGCTTTGATGAATTAATTCATGTTAGGGATTTCAGCGTCACTATTCCAAAGAAAAATGGTGGAAAAGAAGGAATGGCTAAAGTTGAATTTTAAGGTACTGAAACACTCTGGTGGAACAGGTTACGTACTTTGGAAGAGGAGTTATTCTTCCCCTCTTCAAATCACACACCAATTACTCTGTTTATAGGGAACTCTACTCAATATTCTGTAATAACCTATATGGGAAAAGAATCTGAAAAAGAATGGATATATGTATAACTGGATCATTCTGCTGTACACCTTGTAAGTCAACTATACTCTAACAAAAAATAAAATTTTTTAAAATTACTCTGTTTATGCATAAGAAAGGAGCATCTTGGTAAGGATTTGAAATATCAAAAGATAGCCAAGAATACGTTGCTGAGATTTCTGCCCCTATTGGACCTTGAATAATAAACTATACCGTGAATGACAGTTTGAGTATTTCAAGCATATATGTCCTGGGTCTGCCTTTCATCTTTTAAAATGTAGACACAGGTCCATGCATGCGTGCCTGCAAGTGTGCGTGCACACACACATCCCATGATCATATACACTCTGAAGGTCTGTTAATTATCAGGAAATCAGACACTGGGTCTTAATGCTATGACGGAGGCTATTCAGATGCCTGGCTCTAATAGCTGTGTCAAGATGACTTCAAGGCTGTGGAAGGTAAAGGCAAATGTGTGCTGCATATGCTGCCAGGAAAATACCAAGCTACTGATGTGCTGATAGGAGGTTCTCCCTACCCCCAATCCTCCAGCTCCAATTCTAACTGCCTGCTTACTTGATTCTTAATATCTTCACATATATTCCAATATATTCTAACTCTGAACCTAATCAGTTTCACATTTGCAATCTGAAAAAGAGACATTACAGACTTGAATATATCATACACATACACACACACTCACACACACAAAGTCTGAGTAACCATTTTCGTTCCACTGTCCTGTAATGGTGGTTATTTTACATTAAGTCATGAACACTTTCTTGTCAGATAATCATGGAAATGAACATTTCCTTGACAGCAAGACTTTTCACTTTTTTATCTCTAGGTCTTCAGAATACTGCTAGGTATCTGGAACATAATAGGAGCTCAAATAATATTTGTAGGAAGATAATTAATATGGTAGGATAATATCAGAAAACATGTGGAGTGAAATCTTATCTGTGGAACAGTTTGTCTCTATATATAGAATCATGGTTTAGAACACAAGATTTAGAATTCTGTAACAGATGCCTCTGGTGCTCCATGTCATAGCCTCTTGGAACAGCTCTGATTTCAGCTGGTGGACAGGTCCAGGGGAGATCAGACAACTTCCCATTGGCAGCTGTTCCACCTCAAGCCTATATAGCGTACAGTCTTTCTGCTTTGTACTCCCAAGGCCTTCCCTCATGCCTCTTGGTGTTCCAATAAGTGCAACCCAGAAAGGCAGTTGAATTAATACGCCCAGGGACAACCCTCAGCCATTGGAGGACAGGAGTCAGTGAATAAAACTTTCAGTATCTTCTCAGGTGAATGATTCCAGGAGGTATTTTATATACCTCCAGGAAGTCCCAGTAATATTGAGCCCCAGTTACCCACAGTAGTGACTTAAAAATGCACTCTTGTATCAGCTTTTCCTTCTTTCCTGACTTAGTCTACCTACCTTCTCACTTTGCTTTCTGAGATCACATCCCAAATAAACTACCTTAACCCAAGTCTTTGTCACAGGCTCTGCTTTCAGGAGAACCTAAATTAAGACAAGTTCATAAGAGGGCAGCTAAAATTATGGTTCTGCCACTTATTAGCTGTGTGGCCTTGGACAAATTACTAAAATTCTCTGAGTATCAGTTTCTTTAACTATTAATGGGCATAATAATAGAAGCTAACTCAAATGGTTATTGAAAAATATTAGATACAATAATGTATGTAAAATGCTTATTAGCACAGTGCCTAGCCTATCATAAGGTATCAACAAAATGATGATTGTAAATACCACTATGCATCTGACTAAGGTGTTCATATATAGATTGAATCTGTGATAGTCTCATAGTACTCACATAGGTAGCTAGCTGCTACCTAGCCTAGGATGGATGATGCTCCCATTCCCCCACATTCCTCCAACCCTGCCTCCCCAAGGATGCGTAGCACAAAAGATAACTTGGCACCTATTTAAGTGTTTCTAATAAATCTGACAAGGATGCCTAATGAACACATAGTCAACAGCAGAGCATGCCATACTGAAATCTGACTGGAAGTCAGCTGCCACACTGATTATGGTAGCATCCATGAGGGGAATCAGATCGGATAGGAAGACTGGACTGTAGCAATTTCCTACATCACACTAATCAGGAAGACTCCTCAAGTGTTGAGATTGGTATTTCTAGCCTAATGAGCAGTGAAACGTAATGAGCAACTCTTTCATTCAGATGCATTGTCACTGAACAGCACACAAGTGCCAGGCATCAAAATCTCAAGAGGGAACCCTTACCACACTCTTTTGTCATAGGAGATATTTTTGTCATTCGGCAATGTGAGTTTTAAAAAAAAAGGTTCTGTGTTCTCCTCGTGAGCTACTTACTAAGATTCTGATCCAGGACATCAGCAATAAAAGAAAAAGTTATCGATTCATTGAACAAACTGTGTTCTAGATAAGAACACAAAAGTTTAAAATTAGAAGGAATTAGCAAAGCAGATGAGACAGCATTTGAACAATTTACAGAATACCACAGGTATTCACAGAGGGAACAGCAGCTTTTCAGTCTGTGGTACATGGAAGCACATGTGGGACCAGATGCAGATTAAGGCAGCACATCCCAACTATCTTCACATGATGGCACACATAAGAATGCTAACATTTGTATGGCATTCTGCAGGTAATGAATGAGATTGATCTTTCCTCCCTCTTACCCAGGAAGTCCCCCATGGAAAAAAAATCAAACCAAAGCAAAACAATGAAATAAAAATCCACTAAATCCTCAAACATGTTCCTCTCTTCTAAAAATACCTGCTTAAAGTTTACAAAAGCAATCCTTCCATTTCCCTATTTACGCTTGACCAGAACACAAGCATACTTATAAACACATTGATAGGAATCCTTTTCATTGGAGATTTCTTACCCCATTTTCAAATAGGCACATACAGGGTTGAAAAGGAGGTTTTCCTACAATCTCAGAAAGAGGAGGTCAGCTTCAATGTACATGGTGGGCAGAATAATGGCGTTCCAAAGATGGCCAGGCCCTAATCCCCAGAAACTGTGAATGTCAAATTACATGGCAGAGGAGAATTAAGGTATCAGATGAAATTAAGGTCACTAATCAGCTGCTATCCTTAAAGAGATTATCCTAGATTATCTGGGTGGGCCCAACATAATTATATGCGTCCTTAAATGTGAAAGAGGAAGGCAGAAGGGTCAGTGTCAGAGTGATGCAATGTGAGAAAGACGACCAACCATTGCTGGCTTTGAGAAAGAAAGGGGCCACGGAGCTAAAGAATGTAGGAAGCTTTCGGAAACCAGAAAAGACAAGAACAGGTGCTTCCCTAGAGCCTCCAAAAAGGAATTCGACCTGCTCACACCTTGATTTTACCCCAGTGAGAGCCATTTCAGACTTCTGACCTTCAGAACTTTAAAATAATACATTTGAATTGTGTTAAGCCACTAAGTTTGTGGTAATTTGTTACAGCAGCAATAGAAAACTAACATAATACACTTCACCAAAAAAGGTACAGGCATAAAATAATTCACTCTTTAAGACGAACTGAAGGAGACATATTTTGTGGTTACTTTCTAGTTATTGCCAACCAATAATTAGCATGTTTCCAAGTATAGGTCCTCCCAGGGCTTTATAATAACATTTATATAGTGCTATCATAGAGGTATGAAAGACCCTCTTGCACAAAATTATTTTTTAACAGCTTGTCACATTTTTAATATTACCTATATAAAGTTTTTCGAGAAGAAGGCGGCCTGTACTCAAACACACAAACAGGTCATCTGAAGAAATACAAATTAACTCCACACTTTTCAAATTCTAGGTGTTAGGAAAACCACACATAAAAAAAAAACAACCCACAATACAAACATACTACAGCTTTCTGGAGTGTCCATTTTACTCTAAGATTGGGGAGCAGGCAAGAGTATCATTTCTCAACTAAAACACACTTAAGCAGATTTGGAAATAAATTAGATTTTTGCATGAGTTTTAGGACAAAATGAGAAGCATTTCACATATAAAACTGTTCTTTATTTTTAAGAAAAGCTCCAACTGACTCCCTGGTGTGTGAGTTCACGTTTCTTTTCCTGTAGACAACTTTGAGAAGTACTGCATTAAATCATTATCTGCCAGTTTCAATTTTTCTCATTGTGTATACTTGATGTTGCCAGATAGGTTGCAAGCTCCTCAAGAGCAGGGACTGTGTCTTCTACTTCTTTTGTATTTGCACTAAAGTTTCATGTGTGAAAGCTCCAGGTCAGAGTTGCTTTCTGAGCTATGAACTCTTCTCAACAGGTCCAGGTTTTTAAGGTGAGACCTACTCCTAATGGATAAATAATAAGCCACAAACAGACTTAGCCATGTTTATTTCATTATAAATAATAAAATGCACATACTGCAAGAATGTATGGATATTTACACACTGTCACTGCGTTATGCAAAATCTGCTTCTAGCAGATCTTAGCTAACCCACTGCCCTGACACGAAGTGGGACAGGAAAGCATACGTCATGACAGGATGTTCCACAAGACTGTATGACAGTTTCCTAAAGAACAGGAAATATTGTTCTTGGCTTCTCCTTTTGCCTTCTGTCTCTCCTCATTCCAGAATGGTCTCAGAATTCAAAGGGAAAAGCAAAAATAATCAGGAAGTATTTGAAAGAGTACTAGAGGCCTCTAATTTGTTGACAGTGGAAGGTTTTCCATTTGTTAGCACATTGCAATTTTCATATCCTGTGCCTTACCCTGCATTTTTACTGAATGCTGCTGACACGGCCTCTCAGCAGAATGAAACTTATTTTCCCTGTTACCTAGTCAGAAAAACTTCCCTCTTCCGAGGTTTACAACATGCAGACAAAACAAACACCTGGTGGAAAAGTAACACATCAGCCAATCAACTGGCTGTTCTGTCAACATGATGCACAAACAATGTATGTATGGATATGGATACAGATACATACACATCTACATATAAGCTACATAATTATATATACTAAATGTTTGATTGACTTAGCATCATGTAGGTATAGCCTTAAACCCTACTTTGGTAGGCCAGGGTGGTTAGCTCTCAAAAAATTTGTGTAATATGCGACTTGTCCTCCTGTTTCCCATCAATCTTTTAGCGCTTCACTGACTAGTTGTGCCCTGTGTACCCAGCTCCTGATCTTCCCTACTGTCTTTCTTCTCATCCCCTGTCCTCTCATTCCTTCTCATCTCCTGGCCTATGCTTTCAGTTGCAAATAGGATTCTCTGACAAGCAAACTCTGAGATTAGCATGCAGGAAGTATACAGGAGAACACTCTGAATTAATACCTGTGGAGGGAAGGGAATGGAAGGAAGCAGGATTAGACAGAGAAAAGTTGAGCTGTCATATAGTGCCAGCAAAGATCTCAGCGAATCCCACCAAGATGGACTTTGAGTCAGCCTAGAGTGGAGGGGCACAAGCCTTGATACCCCTTTGTCAATCAGTCCTTAGTAGGAGCTACCCCTTGGGTGAGGCATTTTTCTTCCCTCCTCCTAGCAGCTAAGAGAATAAGTCCTTCATTCCTGACACCGTTCTAAGGGGCACAGCACAGTATCTACCACATTCTCTAACAGGGACCACATTACCGAACAATTTAATTAAAACAGATTCCTGCTAAATATTACCATGACCAGAAAAAGTTAAAAACAGAAGTTTCCCTGGGATAACCATTAAGCAATACTGGGACATTTTTGACCCCATGACAAACCAGCAGAAGAAATGATTTTCCAAGTCCTTTCAAATTGTTCCATAAAAGCAAATGATCACTTTATTGATAGGTCAAACACTAAAAGTGAGTTGCTGAGTGGAAGCAGCATGAACTTTGAAATCATATGAATTTGGATGAGGATTTTGACTCTAATTTCTGTAACTTAGTCAAGCAAGTTACTTCTCTGAGCTTCAGTCTTCTCAGCTTTAAAATCTGGCTAATAATAAGCACCTACTTCATAAAGGTTTTATGATCACTCAATGAGATAATCCAGGTAGAATACTTAGTACAGTGCTTGGCTGATAAGAAAGTATGGCAATGTAGTGAAGAGGTTAACAGATCCAGCTTTGGAGTCATTAAAAACTAGGGGGTTACCTTCTAGCTTTGTTTCTTACTATCTGTGTAACCTTGGGCAAGTTACTTAACCTATGTAAGCCTCAGCTTAGCTCTATTTATTATAGTAGGTACTACTATTATTTCCATTTTACCTCAATAAAGCTGGAAAAAAAAAAGATAAGGAAAGGAAAAAAAATTTTCCAAAGTTAATTTATTGTTAATATCTCTTTGTACCTCACCTATTGACCCTAGTTCTAGCTCTTGAAATTAGTCAGGAGCAATTTAATGCCTCTACTCTATGACAGCCCTCTTGTCAGTACTTTGGCAGCCACATCACACTACTCCCTCTTATTGAACTTACCGTTAATTAAAACCCTTTAACCATTCATTCAGTCTGCTATTCATCTATCCATATTTCCCCTCCTTCCTTCCTTCTTTCCATTAATCCATTAATCCATTTATTCACCAAACTGCTTAGTATGTACCAGCCATGAACTAGGTGTTCTCAATAATGCAGGGAAAAAAAAGAGCAGTTTCTCTGATCATGCAGTTAATATTCTAATCAGGGGAAGAAAGACAATAAACAAATAAATGGCCAATAAAATTTGTAAAAATTGTTATAAAGCAGAAAAGCTAGCTGTGATGGAGAATAAGGGGAGGGGGCTCATTAGGTAAAGTTTTCAGGGAAGACCCTTCTGAAGAGTTGACATTTAGCTGAATCTTTCTTTTTCCCTATATGCTCAAATTAAAGATAAATTATTTGAAAGCCCAGAAAATCATAAATTAACCACATTTTTCATGAAAACTATAATGTAAACAGGAGAAAAGAATTTGATTTATAAAAAAAGAAAGATTTACAGAGGAACATATTATTCAAAAAATATTTCCCACTGGAAAGTCAATTATTTCTCCTGCTGTTCTGAGGAAATTAGAATCACTGAGAATAGTTAAGCTCTTGAGGAGAAGAGTAAGCTAGAACGGCAATCAAGTTCTGGAGACAGTGGATACAGCGGAAGAGATTTATAATGAACAATGATGGAATTTACATTTGATTTATATTAGCTACAAATGTTCTATAGGATTCTATCACAACAAGATATTAACCATAAGTGGCCTTGTGAAGTTCATAAGACTGTGACATTTCCTGGGTCTCTAGCATATCAATCAACCAAAGGGGGTTTTATTTCTCCTAAATCAGTGATAATAGGGATTTTTTTTTCACTTCAGCAAAAGTAGAACTGGCCTTGTGGGACATTTACTGATTAAAAGATTCTTATCCTAAGACCAAATATGTCCCAATACATTATACATTATCCTCAACAGACATTAATTAATGAAAAAGGTATGAAACAAACAGCTAGTCAAAAGCCATGGATTTGAATAAAAGAGTCTCAAGACTAAAATTTGTTGGAGGCTTTCTATCACCAAAGCTGAAATTCTTTCCCATTTCACTAAAATCAGAAACTCAGCCATTCTGATTGACATAAGGTAATTATGATCTATCTTTACAGGAAGATGTGTACCTGTGTGAGTAATAATAAAATTTTGTAATTGATACCTTTTAGAAGATTATAATTCTATGCTCACTTGGATTTTATCCTAATTCTTCCACACTAAGCCCCCACATTCATGAAATAATGTTCTATTTTGCCTGAACCAATCTATAAATTAATTGACTGCTACGGACCCCATAAGGATTCAGCAGATATTCACAGTGCATAGCACAAAATCTGGCATACAGTAGGTATTCAGTAAATTTTATTAATTAATAATGCTGATTATAATGCTGTTGGCTTAAGAGTCACCTCATGAAAGGCCAGAAAAGTGGAAAAGAGGGATGGCATACATAATCTCCAAAACTTGAAAATGAAACACATTTTTGTACTTGATTTTACAATTAATTAAGCTAAATCAAATTAAAATTTCATAGCATTTTGTAGTTCATGAAATAATTTAATATGTAATATTTTATTTACTCTTCCTAACAATGCTGCTAAAATTACTAAGGGAAATTTTATTATCTCCATTTCTCAGATAAGGAAACAAGTTCAGAAAGATTAGAATTGCATTAAATCTGTAGGTGGATGGATGGATGGATGGATAGATGGATAAAAGGAAGGAAAGAAAGAAGGAAGGAAGGGAGAGAGGAAGGGAGGAAGATAGATTCATTCCTCAAGACCACATAGTTAAAAGTGGAAGAGCTGAAGCAGCTCTAAAATTATAAATGTCAAACTCAGATCACTTTCTAGTGGAGAAAAGTTTAATATTATTACTATTATATTATTGTCAACATTATTACTAAGTATATCAGGTTACCTAACATTGGTAGAGTGCTTGTATTTTTCACATTCTAAATATATCTAATTACATGTGCCTCACACAATCTGTAAGATAAGTAGTTTAGGTAGTTTTAAGCCCCTTTCACTAATGAACAGAATAAGTAGCTTATCTAAGGATCCTTAATGTTCAGTTTAATAATTTTCCTATTTGATGTTGATTATTTAAATTAAAACTAAAATTCAATTCATTGATTCAACAAATTTGCTGGAGTATGTAGTGTTCAGAATGAACTTGTGACAAAATAAATAGTAAGGTAAGCTGGACAAGATATTACAGAGATATAAAAGCCCTATTAAGAAGTTTACATTTTATCCTAAGAGGAATCACAAGCCAAAGAATGGTTTTAAAGAGGAGAGTGCTATGATCTGGTTTACACTGAAGAAAGATCTTTCTGGGTTATATGTGGAGATTGAATTGCTTAGGAAAACCATTTATAATATTACTGTAAGACTCTGATAGGATTTGAGAGTGGCTTTAACAAGAATAATAGCAAGAAGGAGAGAAATTTATAGATTTGAGAGATATTTAGCTACAGTAGGCTCAGTGATACTTGGGCATGGAGGGAGTAAACAAGAACTATGATTGAAACACTTACATGAGGGGGACTTCCCTGATGATCCAGTGGCTAAGACTCTGTGCTCCCAATGCAGAGGGGCCGGGTTTGATCCCTGGTCAGGGAGCTAGATCCCACATGCCGCAACTAAGAGTTCACATGCCACAACTAAAGATCCCACATGCCGCAACTAAAAAAGAAGATCCCGCGTGCCGCAACTAATACCTGGCACGGCCAAATAAATAAATAAATATATATTTTTTTAAAAAACAAATACTTACATGAGCAATTGGGTAAATGTTGAAAAATTTACCATGATTTAGGGGACCCAGAACTTGGAAGAGGTTGGAAGTTCAGAGGAAAAAATGGATTCAATTTGGAATATATTGAATTTGAGATGCCTGTGCTATATCCTACACACACACACACACACACACACACACACACACACACACGTTGGAATTATTCAAGGGAGAGATAAGGAACTGGATATAAATTCAGGAATCTGCATTATATTGATAGTTAAAGCACTGAGTGGATAACATCTCCCCAAAAATGTTTATGATCTGAGGAGATAAGGATGAATACTTAAAGAATACTAAAATTCAAGGAATGTCCAAGGAAGAATAGCCCACAAAGGAGCATAATCGGGAACATCAAGAGGAGAAGGAGCAAATCCAGAATAGTGTGGTGTCAATGTTTCCAGAAAAACTGCATGGTCAACATTTTTAGAGAGAATGAAACAAAGTCAGCCTTGGTTTTAACAAGGATGCACTTGGTCACCTGGATAAGAGTAGTCCCATCTGTCTCTCATAGACATCAATTACCTAGGTGGTAAAGGCTAGCATTGAACTTATTACTAGGCTAGCATTGAACTTATTACTCTAAATGTCATCTTATCAGGAACTCCTCAGTCAAACACTCTCAAGTTTTCACTAAAATGCCCTAAACTAAAAGCTTACTTATTCAGTAACTCCTTCTCCCAAGAACGATAAAGATAATAGCACATTTTATCCTCAACAATATACTAGCAAGTTGAATCCATGACATATAAAAAGGAATATACACTATGACCAAGCGGGATTTATCCCAGGAATGCAATGTTGGTTTAACAATCTACAACTCAATCAATGTAATATGTCATACTAATAAATAAAGGACTAAAACCAAATGATCATCTCAATAGATGCAGAAAGCATTTGACAAAACCCAATACCTTTTCATGATAAAAATAATTAACCAACTAGGAATAGAAAGAAATTTCCTTAAGCTGAAAAAAGGCATCTATGAGAAAGTTCACAGTTAACATCATACTTGGTGATGAAAGACTGAATACTTTCTAAGATCAGAAACAAGACAAGGACATTTGCTCTCACTACTTCTATTCAACTTTACACGAGAGGTTCTAGGTAGGAAAATTAGGCAAGAAAAAGAAATCAAAGTATCCAAACTGGAAAGAAAGAAGGCAAATAAACTTTATTTTCAGATGACATAATCTTGTACAGAGAAAACACTAAGGAATCCTCTAAAAACCTTCTAGAGCTAATAAATCAGTTTGACAGGGTTGAGGGATATAAGATCATTATATAAAAATCCATTGTATTCCTATACACTAGCAGTGAAAAATCTGAAAATGAAATTAAGGAAACGATTCCATTTAAAACATCAAAAAGACTAAATAATTAAGTAGAAATTTAACCGAAGAAGTATAAGCTTGTACACTGAAAACTACAAAACATTTCTGAAGGAAATTAAAGAAAACCAAAATAAATTAAAAGACACCCCCGTACTCATGCACTTATGGCAATACACCCCAAATGGCTGTCATCTAACTTCCTACCAAAAAACTTTACTGTGCTTTTTTTTTGCAGAAATTTACAAGCTGATCCTAAAATTCAGATAGAATTGCAAGAGATCCAGAATAATGAAAACAATCTTGAAAAAGAACAAAGTTGGATGACTCACATTTCCTGACTTCAAAAGTCAGTACAAGGGTTCAGTAATCAAAACAATGTGCCACTGTGATAAGGACACATATACAGATCAATAATATAGAATTGAGAGTCAATAAATAAAACCGCACATTTATGATCAATTGATTTTTGACAAGGCTGCCAAGACAATTCAATGGGGAAAGAACAGTCTTTTTAACAAATTGTGCTGAGACAACTGGATATCCACATGCACAGAATGAAGTTCAACCCCTTCCTTAACCATATATAAAACTTTACTCAAATGTATCATAAGCCTACATATAAGAGCAAAAACTAGAAAACTCTTACAAGAAAATATAGATGAAAATGTGCATGACATTAGACTAGTCAACTTCTTTTAGACACAAAGAAAAAATAGATAAATTGAATTTCATCAAAATTTAAAACCTTTTGCGCATCAAAGCATATTACCATGAAAGTATAAAGATAACCAACATAATGGGAGAAAATACGTGGAAATAATTTATCTGATAAAAGACTAGAGACGTGTATCTGGAATATATAAACAACTATTACAACTCTATAAAAAAAGGATGATAACCCAATGCAAAAATAGTCAAAGAATTTGAATACACATTTCTCCAAATAATATATACAAATGGCTACTAAGTAGAAAAAGAGGCTTAATATCATTAGCTATTAGGAAAGTGCAAATAAAAGCCACAATGAGATACCAATTCACACTCACTGACTAGAATTTTAAAAGACAATAACATGTGGAAAACTGGAATTATCATAAACTGCTGATGGGAATGTAAAATAGTACAGGTACTTTGTTTCTTTTTTTAAATTTTAAATTTTTTAATTTTTTTTAACACCTTTGTTGGAGTATAATTGCTTTACAATGTTGTGCTAATTTCTGCTGTAAAACAAAGTGAATCAGCTATACGTATACATATATCCCCATATCCCCTCCCTCTTGCATCTCCCTCCCACCCTCCCTATCCCACCCCTCTAGGTGGTCACAAAGCACCAAGCTGATCTCCCTGTGCTATGCAGCTGCTTCCCACTAGCTATCTATTTTACATTTGGTAGTGTATATATGTCCATGTCACTCTCTCACTTTGTCCCATCTTACCCTTCCCCCTCCCCGTGTCTTCAAATCCATTCTCTACGTCTGTGTCTTTATTCCTGTCCTGCCCCTAGGTTCTTCTTCAGAACCTTTTTTTTTAGATTCTATATATATGTGTTAGCATACGGTATTTGTTTTTCTCTTCCTGACTTACTTCACTCTGTGTGACAGACTCTAGGTCCATCCACCTCATTATAAGTAGCTCAATTTCGTTTCTTTTCATGGCTGAGTAATATTCCACTGTATATATGTGCCACATCTTCTTTATCCATTCATCTGTCGATGGACACTATACCGTATCATAAAGACCTACTGTCCTTAAGTTTCCCCTTCCCCAAGCCTCTTGAAATTAGTGGCATTAAAAGGACACTCTAAAGCAAGAGTCCCCAACCCCTGGGCCACGGACCGGTACTAGGCCAGATAGCAGGAGGTGAGCAGCAGGCGAGTGAAGCTTCATCTGTATTTACAGCCACTCCCCGTTGCTCACATTACTGCCTGAGCTCCGCCTCCTGTCAGATCACCGGCAGCATTAGATTCTCATAGGAGCATGAACCCTACTGTGAACTGCACATGTGAGGGATCTAGGGTGCACACTCCTTATGAGAATCTAATGCCTGATGATCTGAGGGGGAGCTGAGGCAGTGATGCTAGCACTGGGGAGTGGCTGCAAATACAGATTATCATTAGCAGAGAGGTTTGACTGCACAGAGACCATAATAAATCAGTTGCTTGCAGACTCATATCAAAACCCTACCAGTGAGTGGCAAGTGAAAACAAGCTCAGAGCTCCCACTGATTCTGCATTATGGTGAGCTATATAATTATTTCATTATATATTACAATGTAATAATAATAGAAATAAAGTACACAATAAATGTAATGTGCTTGGGACTTCCCCTGTGGTGCGGTGGTTAAGAATCCGCCTGCCAGTGCAGGGTAGGCGGGTTCGATCCCTGGTCCAGGAAGATCCCACATGCTGCAGAGCAACTAAGCCTGTATGCCACAACTACTGAGCCTGTGCTCTAGAGCCCATGAGCCACAACTACTGAGCCTGTGTGCTGCAACTACTGAAGCCCGCACACCTAGAGCCTGTGCTCCTCAACAAGAGAAGCCATCACAGTGAGAAGCCCGTGCACCGCAACAAAGAGTAGCCCCTGCTCACCACAACTAGAGAAAGCTCACACGCAGCAACAAAGACCCGATGCAGCCAAAAAAAAAAAAGTAATGTGCCTGAATCATCCCAAAACCATCCCCCCCGCAACCCGCCAGTCTGTGGAAAAATTGTCTTCCACGAAACTGGTCCCTAGTGCCAGAAAGGTTGGGAACCACTGCTCTAAAGCACAGCTAATTTCTCTGCTTTATATTCCCATGTTTAATCTCACTCAGGCTGGTAGTAGCAGGTGAAGTTTTTAAAAACACAAAAACGAAAACCAGGAACAGTCAACTTATCACACCAGACTCCTAGTTCTAACACCAATATTTTCTGAAGAGCCTGAAACATTTATAATTGGCTTTTGTTTGCTTATAACTCCCATCCTTTGCCTTAATTACCAAAAACTGAAAACAACTTTTCTGCTGCACATTATCTCAAATTCAATAGATGCACAAATGGTGAAGTCTGAAATCAAGAGTCATAGATGAGGAATTTTGATATAATTGAATGTGAAGCATTTCATCTCAGGAAAATGGCTTTATTTTAACATACATAAATTTAATAGCACAGGGTATTTTGAATTGCAAAAAGCAATCATAGTAAGTATATGCAAAATTAGTTACATTCTATCAACATACAGTAACTTTTTCCACTCAAGAGAGATTTTTTTCATTTATTTCTTGGTCTAGGTGATATAATTTACATTCTAGAAAGCTTATTCCAATGCACAGTCAATGCCTTGAAATAAGCTTGGCCTTGGCTATGTAACACCCACCACTTATCAAACGAAGGTGCAGTGTTCAGAAAAGTGGCAAAAGGAAGTTATAAGAGGAAGGGCAAACTACATAAAGAAATATAAAATTGCTCACATGTTTGGGAAAGCAAGATAGGTTTAAAAAAAAAAAGACAGCACACACAGAGAGATGAAAAAAATGAAATCAAAAGAGTATTAATCAATACATAGCAGGTTTCTTCCCCAAAGCAGACTGACTTAATATCTAGGAATTTGAGGCAATATATATAGGGTTGAGTTTCTACTCACAGGTTAAGGCTCACTTATTTTACCATATTTTGGAATCACTCATTACATCCCCCAGCAAGTGTCTAATTTAGTTCCAGGTAAGTCCAAATATAGCAGGCCTTTTAGTATATAAAAATTTATAATGTTAGAGATCACACTTAATCACCAATGATAACACTTTCAAAAATAAGTACTTTTACACTCTTATTATATAATACTAATCATAAGTGATACAAAAGAATTTTAACCTAAAGCCCAAACATATCCATGACCTATATTTCTCCTTCCCTCCTAGACCAATTTCAAAACAGAATTCTTGTTTGAAGGAACAAGAATTATTCTGAAATTTAACATTCTTAGATGTTCGTAAAATATATAGATTTTTCTTTAATATTCCAAAGTACTCTTATCTCAACATAGGGTAAAGAAATCTGGATTCTAAAATCACTTTGCTCTGATTACCATCATATTTTGCCCTTAGTTCTAATTCCATTTCAAGTTGAACTTATGAGGTGTTACACCTCAAACCACACATGCCAAATACCACTCTGGCTTCTGTTCATTTCAACTTATAGAAATGATAAGGACAAATGGACATGATAACTACCCAATAAAAGATCATACCCAGAGGTAAACCCCCGAACATATGGTCACCTTATTTTTGATAAATGAGGCAACAATATACAATGAAGAAAAGACAGCCTCTTCAATAAGTGGTGCAGGGAAAACTGGACAGCTACATGTAAAAGAATGATATTAGAACACTCCCTAACACCATACACAAAAATAAACTCAAAATGGATTAAATACCTAAATGTAAGGCCAGACACTATCAAACTCTTAGAGGAAAACATAGGCAGAACACTCTATGACATAAATCACAGCAAGATCCTTTTTGACCCACCTCCTAGAGAAATGGAAATAAAAACAAAAATAAACAAATGGGACCTAATGAAACTTCAAAGCTTTTGCACAGCAAAGGAAACCATAAACAAGACCAAAAGACAACCCTCAGAATGCGAGAAAATATTTGCAAATGAAGCAACTGACAAAGTATTAATCTCCAAGATTTACAAGAAGCTCATGCAGCTCAATATCAAAAAACAAACAACCCAATCCAAAAATGGGCAGAAGACCTAAATAGACATTTCTCCAAAGAAGATATACAGATAGCCAACAAACACATGAAAGAATGCTCAACATCACGAATCATTAGAGAAATGCAAATCAGAAGTACAATGAGGTATCACCTCACACCAGACAGAATGGCCATCATCAAAACATCTACAAACGATAAATGCTGGACAGGGTGTGGAGAAAAAGGAACCCTCTTGCACTGTTGGTGGGAATGTAAATTGATACAGCCACTATGGAGAACAGTATGGAGGTTTCTTAAAAAACTAAAAATAGAACTACCATACGAGCCAGCAATCCCACTACTGGGCATATACCCTGAGAAATCCATAATTCAAAAAGAGTCATGTACCACAATGTTCATTGCAGCTCTATTTACAATAGCCAGGACATGGAAGCAACCTAGGTGTCCATCAACAGATGAATGGATAAAGAAGATGTGGCACATATATACAATGGAATATTACTCAGACATAAAAAGAAACGAAAATGAATTATTTGTAGTGAGGTGGCTGGACCTAGAGTCTGTCATACAGAGTGAAGTAAGTCAGAAAGAGAAAAACAAATACCGTATGCTAACACATATATGGAATCTAAAAAAAAAATGGTTATGAAATGCCTAGGGGCAGGACGGGAATAAAGACGCAGGCCTACTATAGAATGGACTTGAGGACACGGGGAGGGGGAAGGGTAAGCTGGGACAAAGTGAGAGAGTGGCATGGACATATATGAACTACCAAATATAAAATAGATAGTGGGAAGCAGCTGCATAGCACAGGGAGATTAGCTCGGTGCTCTGTGTCCACCTAGAGGGGTGGGATGGGGAGGGTTGGAGGGAGATACAAGAGGGAGGAGAAATGGGGATATATGTATATGTATAGCTGATTCACTTTGTTATAAAGCAGAAACTAACACACCATTGTAAAGGAATTATACTCCAATAAAGATGTTTACAAAAAAAAAAAAGATCGCAGCACATGGGTTTTTTGTTTTTGTTGTTGTTTAGTTTTATGATATCCCCTTGCCTAAATAAAGAAAAGAAAACGAAAATAAGTTGTCAACTGTGTGCAGGGGAGGCAGGAACTCCAAAAATAGGCTATAGCAGAAATAAATATTTCAAAACATTTGTTTTGTCCAAATACCTGTTAGTTGTTCTGGCATAGTCTCAAATGAGTATTACTTTGCAAGTGCATAATTTTCAGAGTGCAATTACCTACATTGTATAATGGAGCCTTCCAACAAATCTTTTGATAGGTAGGAGATACCAGAAAGACCTGAGCTGCCTCCTGTAAGTTTTTATAAGTGAGGCCATATTCCATTGTTTTGATTACATTTCAGTCATATCCATTTTTGTCATATTTACACAGACTTAATTATAGGTTGTTCTTAAATAAACTATCTTGATGGAAGGTGTGGCTATCTGGCTTGCCCATTCATCCTACAAGATATACGTGACAGAGAGGCAGGCTACAAATATAAATATCTGAATTCCCCTGGACTATTCGTTATGACCAGAGCTGGTAAAATAATTTTAAAACATTTTTCCCCTTTCAGGTTTGTTACTGTATAGCTCAGTATAAAACACAAAGAGAAGATATATATTTCTTTAATTTATTTATTTAATTTATTTTATTTTTGGCTGTGTTGGGTCTTCGTTGCTGCGAGTGGGCTTTCTCTAGTTTCGGTGAGCGGGCTTCTCATGGTGGTGGATTCTCTTGTTGCGGAGCACGGGCTCTAGGCACACGGGCTTCAGTAGTTGTGGCTCGCGGGCTCTAGAGTGCAGGCTCAGTAGTTGTGGTGCACGGGCTTAGCTGCTCCGCGGCATGTGGGATCTTCCTGGACCAGGGCTCGAACCCATGTCCCCTGCAGTGGCAGGTGGATTCTTAACCACTGCGCCACCAGGGAAGCCCACAAGGAGAAGATATTGATTAGACTCCTGGGAGAATTACACTGAGTACAAATGAGAGAATTCATTTTACCGCATCCCAAACTCCAAAGGCAATTTCATCATTATTATTTTCCAAACAATTTATGTTTCTCTGACAAGGCAGTCCCAGAGAACATTTGGTCAGTTACAACTGATCCTTACAGCACAGACTGTGAAACTCCTAAGAAATGGTCAGAAATAAAGATTGCATTCAAATGCTGAGAAGCACTGACATTTTCTGAGGAATGGCACTGGCAAACACAACATCCTCTTCCCTGTCTCTGGAACATGGATTTTAGCTCTGATGCCACTTTTTTCCCTGGGAAGCCTTTCCAGGCCTTCTCATCCCTCTCTCTGTGATAGGGACCTCTCCACTGACTTCCCAGGCTATTCTCTGTTTTTCTCTGTAGTGGCAATTATTTATTTTTATTCATAGAAACAGCTCCCAAGATATCAGAAGCTCTGCATAAAGGTAGCTATGTTTGTCTTATTCACCATTGTATCAGTCTTCATCAAAGGAATGGACAAATAAATGACTGAATGACTGTGCCTGATATCCAATACTTTAAGAAAGTAGCTTCATTATTTTTCCATCTGAGAGCCTTGTCAAAATCAATATTATGTGCTAGACATGAAGCATTATTCAGGGTTGACTGAAGAATGGAACTGGCATTTACTGAGTAGTACCTATGTGCCAAGCACTGTGTAACTCCCTTTACTGGTGAAATTTAATTTATCCTAATCCTTACATCACCTCTACTAGGTAATTAATATTATTTTACAGATGGAAAATAAACTAGGAAATACAAGAAGTTTTGTACATTTTATCTGGTTCTGTGATTCACTTACTATTTTTATACTTGTACAATGAGAATGGAAATAACTGGGTTCAGTTATCTTCAAAACATGAGGACGGGCACATTAGGAAAAGAATACATCAATATAATAATGGTGCCAAGCATCCTGTTAAGCACCTTAGATGTATTACTTTCATGTAGTCCTCAAAGTGGCCATGAGAAACACTTTTGTCCCCCACCCCCCAAAGAAGCCCCATATCAATTAGCAATTCCAAGCATCTTTTAAGCTTATTCTGTGACAAGTCATTGGGCCATAATTGACTCTGAAAACAAATGGCTTTGTAATATTTATGGTAGAGATTGACAAGAAAAATATTGGAATAAATGTTTTCTATACCCCACTATTGTACTGTCACCTGCCCTGGGTATGCCTCATAGGTCTCTTATTACTCCCCCAGAGAAAGAATAATTATGGGACAATAAATCCATATTCTAACACATACTTAAACAACTCCTAGTATAACACATACTGCTAGGCCAACAGTTTTGATGTAGCATAGTATCTTAGCGGAAGAGTGAGAAATGCTTTTATCCCTTCTCAAATCATGGCCCATGTTTTCTCAGTATACAAGGATATAACCAGCTCTCTTACTTTACTGACAGACAATAGAATACCAGAGAAGAAAGTTTTGATGATGAAAGTTCGGGGCAGGGACAGTGCAGAGGGGACAGATTGAAGAATCCATCTAAAATATAGAGCACTGCATATTAAAGAAGAAGACCTTTGGGCAAGTGAGGAGCAAGTCATGGGCACCGGACATATGAAAAAGTGAGAAGAAGTAAAGGAATAGTGAGAGAGTACCAAAAGGAAGCTTTGGTGACTTGACCAGCACTAGACAGAACTACCAATTAGGAAAACAAACTTCCCTTCACTCTACTGATAAATGTGGTCCACAAACTACATTTTAAGAAACACTGATCTAGAGGGTCTCATCTAAGGAAAGTCATGTTCTTATTTATTTTTCTCCTGCCTCCACTTAACTGGGGTAAACAAGATTGATACTGTGTTGCAATTAAATAAGTACTACTTATTGCTTATCACACACTTGTAAACCACAAAGGCACACAAACAGTAGAACAGAACCTGTTAGGGAATTGCTTATTCATCAGATGGAGTCCATTTTCTCAATGTTATTACTGCCAGCCCTTCTTAGTTTATAATCACAGTCCTTGGGACAATGTTGATAAATCTGCTTCAATATTTCCACTGTAACATTATATGCTTCCCCAACCTCTCAAAGTGCAGAGAATCTTCAAAAGAAAAATGGGCCTACAGTTATGAAATTCTGGCAATAGCCCATTAAAAGAAAAGAGAGTAACAAGTTTTTCATTAACTAAAATCAATAACATACGCCACTGCAGTTTGCCATCGTTGCAAAAACACATTGCATTCCAATCAGAGAGAGTACAAAAGGTTGTAAGTTCTACAAAGTCACAGAGGTAACCAAAATTAGGGCAGTAAACTAGTCAGTGGTATGAAATCAATAGAATCATTGAGCTCCAAATCCTATGTAGAAGTCTTTAAAGCAAAAGTATGACATACAAGGAGAACATGTAACACAAATTAATAATGACCACTCTTAACCTGACAATAGAAGTTGTGAAACGTATTCTGTTTGCTGTTTGATACCCATCAAAATTAATGAATCATGTTTATTTCAGAGAAAACAATTACAAGAGTTTGTGCTTTTCCAGCACAGAATTCTCTCTGTAATAGACCATCATGAGAGATGATAGATACAGCTCTCCCTGGAACCTGCTTTGCTATACAATCCCCTTTCCAAAAAGTCTTCTCCCCCCTCTGAAAAGTAAGTGCTGAAAGTCATCCTGAAAAAAAAAAAACTCGATTTGCAAGGGGCTTTTGAAAATGTTGTAAAAGTAAGCTTGGATACATGTTTAAGAAAAGTACCACGGACCATTTTCCACTGTCTCATTCCCCTGCAGTGCTTTCCTAAAGGAAAATATCTGGTTTCAGGGATCTTACCTCTTAGTGACATCTGCTATTACCACATCTCGAAAATAATTAGCATCATTTATGATACTAGATACAATATTTTGAGAAGTTACCATGTATGAGACACCATGCTAGTTGCTTTAGATTTGTTATTTCATTAATCCCCCAATACTCCTATACTGTAGACATTAGTCAATTTTCGGATGAGGAAACCAAGATTTATAGAGGCTAAATAATTCTATATATATATATTTCAAAACTACAAAGCCAAGGGCAGCTCCCAGCACTCACCTCTTGGATACTGGTGTACAGAATGAATGAGTTTTATAGGAGGGGAATCTATTGATTCCAAGTAAAGACATCCATACAGCTGCATGCTTATTACTATGTATAGAACAGATAAACAAGAAGAAATTAGGGACTCAATCTAAAATGTGAGCATGATTTAGTTTCCTTTTGGTTTAAATAATATTTTCATTCTCTGCTATTCTTTAATTCCAATACTTTTTAAAAGCATGTATATCTGGCTACAGTCAGAGCTGGTTCAACTGGGTTTTGTTTATTGTTTGTTTTGCTTCTTAAAATGTTTTAAATTTTTATATAACTATTAATTAATGCAGTATTTCAGAACACTTTAGTGGTCCGTAAATGAACCAGGTTCTTAGTTTGCTTTCAATCCAAATCCATATTATCAGTTTTATAGATTTTTGGCTATTGGGCAGGACCAGAATTAGGTTGAAGTGAGTGAAGTGCCTAGGGTACAAATTTACGGAGGCACACACTGAAGAAGGCACAGCTCTGAGAATGAATGTCCTCTTAAATTCTGTGCCCCAGGCACCTCACTCACCTCACCCTAGTCCTGGTCCTGCAAGTAGGTAATTACAGTTTAAGATTCCTGGTGGCTCTTGGTGACTAACAAAGGGATGTGATCCTACCCGTTTTTTTTTTAACAAACCAATAAGCATCATAGCTGTAGATATTTTCACTAACTCACCAAGGTAAAAATGTGCTTTGAATATTGGAATAGCAAAGAGGATTTCAGGAAGACATTTCATATTCTGTTCACTTAGTCTTGAAATCTAAAAGAAGGCTGGTGCAGGAACTCCAGTAAGTGTTCAGCTGTCTTTGGAACAGAGATTTCTTTTCCCCCTCACATGACATCCAATAAATATTTGTTGAAACAGAGCTACAACTTTAATTTCATGAACAATTAATACTATGTTCCCACCAACTGAGGTAAGTAACTAGCTCAAACTGGTTTCAGGTCTGTCCCAGGAGATAAACAGTCTCCAACATAATAACATCAGCAGAATTTAATAGTGTTTAGCATTTTCTGCTTATCACAGCAGAATTAAATCACAAAGTAACTGAATTACAGAGTTCCTTACTCTATCAGAAAAGGTTCCCACATGATCATAGTCAAGGTCAGCAGTAGTGTGTTAAATGTGCCTACACTTCATTAGTTGGTGAATCTAGTTTCCAATTCAATTTCTTACTTTCATGAATACAGGTATCAAAACTACTTACAAAAATCAATTTTAAAACATGAAATTAGGAGATAGCATTATAAAGCATTCTTGACCTTTCTAGGATACCCATTTATGAATTTATCTGTAAAAGGCTGAGCACAGGGAGTTAAAGATTCCTTGAAATGTATATAACCAGCTCAAAGAAATAATGCTAGTAGATAAAAAATACATGTCATTAAAATAAGTAAGCTCAAATATGCATCTCTTTGCACTTGGGCACATACTGGCACGTGATACAAAAATTACGTACCTGAGAATTTCTAATGTGTTTTGACTTCAAATTGGAATGAAAAGACTCAAAATTCATGTCAAGAAGAGCTCTGTAGGTGTCACTGAAGCCATTCAAATGGTGGGATAAATTTTATGATAAAAACTATCCAGATAACTTCAGCTCGTAGGAAATATCATTTTAAATATAAAACCCATTCCTTTAAATTTAGATGGTAAAAATCTGCTTAATATGTCCTTCTATCTTATCAAGTAGAGTCAAGTGAACATGATTAAATCTTTAAATTTCAAAGATTTTTCTGAATTTCACGATCACCTGAAAGTCATTTATTCACATTATTCAAATTACAGGTAGAAATGGAGGTAACATGATGTTTTGAAATGAACAGGTACCTGGCTGCAAGATACAATATATTTGTTTTTCTATTTTGAGCGTGGCTCTTCTGTTATTTTATTTCTCCTAAAGCTAACAGCAACGTCAAAATAAAAGTAGATTCAGTGTCCTAGTTAGGTGGGTTCCCATTAAAGTTTTTATGTAAACAATTTAGTGTATTCATGCTAAAATGGAATCTTAAGTAAATAACATTAATCACAACTATGTAATTGCCCCTTTTATGTTTTCTATGTGCTTCTCTAGGATATCAGAAAGAGTTACTTTCCTTTATAGACAACAAAGTACTGAGTTATAACTATCAATTTTAGAACACGAGAATACTAGGGTCAAAAAACTCCTAAAGATTGTATAGCCGAACTGCCTCATTTTATAGAGGAAATATGGGCCCATAAAGAAAAAAAATATAAACAAATAAGCGGGACTAATTTCAGTGGAAGTAAAACTGACAATATGTCATGTCACTATCATGATCATGTACTATCACATCCCACACTCAGAAAAAACAATTAGAACACTGAAATAGACAAAGAAAAAAGATGGTTCATCTATCTAGATCTGACCTCCAAGATATATGAAACCTTGAACATTTCCTCTAAGTTATTGATTCCCTCAGAAGAACAACTTTTTCCCCACATTTCAACGCTGACACTTGAAGTTTTGCCTTGATTTTGTGGCCATGATAGTCATGTGAGAAAGCTTCTATTTCTCCATCACATGGAGAAAAACTGTAAGTTTGATAACCTGGTAATCTTGTATTTTCCCTTTAAATACCTTTTTAGGTTTTTAAAATTTATTTATTACAAAATAAATGAGCAGACAGTACAGAGTTGCCATACACCACCACTCACAATTTGCCCTATTATTAACATCTTGTATTAGAGTGGTACATTTGTTATAATTAATCAACCAATACTAATAGATTATTATGAACTAAGAATGTAGTTTACATTTACATTAAGTTTGATTCTGCATTGTACAGTTTTATGGGTTTTGACAAATGCATAAATCAAGTGTCCATCATTACAATATCACACAGAATAGTTTCACCTCTGTCAAAACTCTTCTGTGTGCTTCATCTAATCAAACCACTCCTGTCCCCTTGATCTCTGGAAACCACTGATCTTTTTATTGTCCCTCTAGTTTTGCCTCTTCCAGAAAGTCATATAGTTGGAATCATATAGTAAGTCACTTTTTCAGAATTACTTCTTTTGCTCAGCAATATGCATTTAAGATCCATCTCTGCCTTCTTGCAGCTTAACAGCTCTTTTTATTGCTGAATGATATTCCATTATATAAATATATCACTGTTTGCTCACCCATTCACCTGTTGAAGGACGTCTTGGTTGCTTTTATTTTTGCCAATATTGAATAAAGCTGCTACAAACATACATGCACAGGTTTTTGTATGAACATAAGTTTTCAACTCAATAGGGTAAATATCTAGCAGAGCAACTGTTGGATCGTATGGTAAGATTATTCTTAGATTTGTAAGAAACTATCAAACTCTCTTATAAAGTGGCTATGTCATTTTGTATTCCCACCAGCAATGAAATGAGAGAGGTGAGGAAGCTGCAGAAGAAAAGTCTGAAGATAGAAGAGATTGGTTCATGAGGTTTAAGGAAAGAAGCTGTCTTCATAACATAAAAGTACAAGGTGAAATAGCAAGTGCTAATGTTCAAGCTGCAGCAAGTTATCCAGAATACATAGCTAGGATAATTAATGAAGGTGGGTACACTAAACAAGAGATTTTCAAGGTAGACAAAATAGCCTTATATTGGAAGAAGATGCCATCTAGGACTTTCATAGCAAGAGAGGAGAAGTCAATGCTTAGCTTCAAAGGACAGGCTGACACTCTTGTTAGGGGTAACGCTGGTGACTTGAAGTTGAAGCCAATGCTTGAAGTTGAAGCCAATGCTTATTTACCATTCTGAAAATCCTAGGGCACTTAAGAATTATGCTAATTCAACTCTGCCTGTGCTCTATAAAAGGAACAACAAAGCCTGGATGACAGAACATCTGTTTACAACATTGTTGACTGAATATTTTAAGCCCACCATTGAGACCTACAGCTCAGAAAAAAAAATTCCTTTCAAAATATTCCTGCTCATGGACAATGCACCCAGTCACCAAAGAGCTCTGATGGAGATGTACAATAAGATTAATGTTGTGTTCGTGCCTACTAACACAATATCTGTTCAGCAGCCCATGGATCAAGGAGTCATTTCGAATTTTAAGACATGATTTAAGAAGTACATTTCATAAGACTATAGCTGCCATAGATAGTGATTCCTCTGTCCTCTGGGCAGAACATTCATAATTCAAGGGAAGAGGTCAAAATATCAACATTCACAGGAGTTGAGAAGAAGTTGATTCCAACCCTCATGGATGACTTTGAGGGGGTTCAAGACTTCAGTGGAGGAAGTCACTGCAGATGTGGTGGAAATAGCAAGAGAACTAGAATTAGAATGGGAGCCTGAAGATGTGACTGAATTGCTGCAATATCAGGATAATACTTTAACAGAAGAGGAGTTGCTTCTTATGGATGAGCAAGGAAAGTGGTTTCTTGACACTGAATCTACTTCTGGTGAAGACGTGAAGATTGTTGAAATGGCAACAAAGGATTCAGAATATTACAGAATCTTAGTTGATAAAACAGCAATAGGGTTTGAGAGGATTGACTCCAATTTTGAATGAAGTTCTACTGTGGGTAAAATGTTATCAAGCAACATTGCATGCTTACAGAGAAACCATTCATAAAAGGAAGAGTCAACTGAGGAAACCTCAGTTGAGGAAGTTGAGGAAGAGTCAAAGAGGAAACCTCATTGTTGTCTTATTTTAAGAAATTACTACAGACACTCTAGGCTTCAGCAAGCACCACCCTTGGTCAGTAAGCAGCCATCAACATCGAGGCAAGACCCTCCACCAGCAATGAGATTACCACTCACTGAAGGCTCAGATGATGGTTAGCATATTTTAGCAATAAAGCGTTTTTAAATACGTATGTACATTTTTTAGACATAATGCTATTGAAAACTTAATAGACTACAATATAGAGTAAACATAACTTTTCTAGGCACTGGGAAACCGAAAAATTCATGTGACCCACTTTATTGAAATATTCACTTCCCTGTGGTGGTCTGGAACTGAAACCATAATATCTCTGTGATGTGCCTCTTTATCTATAAGACATTTAGATAATTTTGTCATGGTCTGCATTCCAATATGGAATCAACTGACTTCCTAAATGATTTTTTTAACTTGCATACATTAAGGTTCCATTTTTGTGCTATAAAGTTCTGAGTTTTGACAACTGCATATCGTCATGTAGCCACCAACCCAATATCATACAAAATAGTTTAACTGCCCTAAAAGTTTCCCTATGCTTCAACTATGCAAATCCCTTCCACCTTGAACTCAGGGCAACTACTAATCTGTTTATCATCTCTAAAATTTTGCCTTTTGCAAAATGTCACATAAATGGAATCATATCGTATATAGCCTTTTCAGGCTGATTTCTTTCACTTAGAAATATTCATTTAAGATTTACGCATGTCTTTGCATGGCTTCACAGCTCATCCCTTTTTACTGCTGATAGTATTCCTTTGTATGGCTATATGACAGTTCATTTACCATTCACCCATTGAAGGACATCTTGGTTGCTTCCAGTGTTTCATGTTTGTGAATTAAGCTGCTACAAACATTCATGGGCAGGTTTTATATGGTCCTAAGTTTTCGTATCAGTTGAGTAAATACCTAGGAACATGACTGATAGATCACATGGTAACCCTATGTTTAGCTTTGTAAGAAACTGCCAAACTGAGGGAGCTTCAAGATGGTGGAATAAGACGCGGAGATCACCTTCCTCGCCACAATTCCATCAGAAATACATCTACATGTGGAACAGCTCCTACAGAACACATACTGAACGCTGGCAGAAGACCTCAGACCTCCCAAAAGGCAAGAAACTCCCCATGTACCTGGGTAGGGCAAAAGAAAAAAGAAAAAACAGAGACAAAAGAATAGGGGTGGGATCTGCACCAGTGGGAGGGAGCTGTGAAGGAGGAAAAGTTTCCACACACTAGGAAGCCCCTTCACTGGTGGAGATGGTGGGTGGGCGGGTGGGGGGGAAGCTTCAGAGGCACAGAGGACAGCGCAGCAACAGGGGTGCAGAGAGCAAAGTGGAGACAATCTGCACAGAGGATCGGTGCCAACCAGCACTCATCAGCCTGAGAAGCTTGTCTGCTCACCCACCAGGTGGGACTGGCCAGGGCTGGGAGCTGAGGCTCTGGTTTCGGAGGTCACATCCCAGGGAGAGGACTGGGATTGGCTGCGTGAACACAGCCTGAAGGGGGCTAGTGCACCACAGCTAGCCGGGAGGGAGTCTGGGAAAAAGTCTGGAACTGACGAAGAGGCAAGAGACCATTGTTTCGGGATGCGCAAGGAGAGGGGATTCAGAGCACTGCCTAAACGAGCTCCAGAGACAGGCACAAACCGCGGATATCAGCCCGGACACCAGAAATGGGCATGAAACGCAGAGGCTGCTGCTGCAGCGACCAAGAAGCCTGTGTGCAAGCACAGGTCACTATCCACACCTCCCCTCCCGGGAGCCTGTGCAGCCTGCCACTGCCAGGGTTATGAGATCCAGGGACAACTTCCCCGGGAGAACACACTACACACCTCGGGGCTATTGCAACTTCACACCAGCATCTGCCGCTGCAGGCTTACCCTGCATTCCTTACCCCTCCCTCCTCCCGACCTGAGTGAGCCAGAGCCCCTTAATCAGATGCTACTTTAACCCCATCCTGCCTGAGCAAAGAACAGATGCCCTCAGGTGACCTACATGCAGAGGCAGGGCCAAATCCAAAGCTGAAGCCCAGGTGCTGTGAGAACAAAGAAGAGAAAGGGAAGTCTCTACCAGCAGCCTCAGGAGCAGTGGATTAAATCTCCACAATCAACGTGATGTACGCTACATCTGTGGAATACCTGAATAGACAAAAAATCGACCCAAAATTGAGGCAGTGGACTTTTGAAGCAATGGCATATATAATTTTTTCCTTTTTCTCTTTTTGTGAGTGTGTATGCATGTGCTTCATTGTGTGATTTTGTCTGTATAGCTTTGCTTTTACCATTTGTCCTAGGGTTCTGTCTGTCCGTTTTTGTTTGTTTGTTCTGTTTTTTTTTAGTATACATTTTAGCATTTCTTATCATTGGTGGATTTGTTTTTTAGTTTGGTTGCTCTCTTCTTTCTTTTTACTATGTTTTATTTTTTTATTTTTAACAGTTTTTTAAAATTTTATTTTAACAACTTTCTTTTCTTTTCTTCCTTCCTTCCTTCCTTTCTTTCTTTCCTTTCCTCCCTCCTTCTCTTCCTTTCTTCCTTCCTTTCGTTCGTTCGTTCATTCCTTCCTTCCTTCCTTCCTTCCTTCTTTCCTTCCTGCCTTTTCTTCTCAGCCGTGTGGCTGACAGGGTCTTGGTGCTACGGCCGGGTGTCAGGCCTGTGCCTCTAAGGTGGGAGAGCCGAGTTCAGGACATTGTTCCACCAGAGCCCTCCCAGCTCCACGTTATATTAAACAGCGAAAGCTCTCCCAGACACCTCTATCTCAATGCTAAGACCCAGCTCCACTCAACACCCAGCAAGCGACAGTGCTGCACACCCTATGTCGAACAACTAGCAAGACAGGAACACAACCCCATCCATTAGCAGAGAGGCGGCCTAAAATCATAATAAGTTCACAGACACCCCAAAACACACGAATGGACACGGTCCTGCCAACCAGAAAGACAAGATCCAGCTTCATCCTCCAGAACACAGGCACCAGTCCCCTACACGAGGAAGGCTGCACAACCCATTGAACTGACCTTACCCACTGGGGGAAGACACCAAAAACAACGGGAACTATGAACCTGCAGCCTGTTAAAAGGAGACCCCAAAACATTAAGTTAAGCAGAATGAGAAAACAGAGAAACACACAGCAGATGAACGAGCAAGGTAAAAACCAGACCAGACAGATGAAGAGGAAATAGGCAGTCTACCTGAAAAAGAATTAACGGGAATGATAGTAAAGATGATCCAATATCTAGGAAATAGAATGGAGAAAATACAAGAAACGTTTAACAAGGACCTAGAAGAACTAAAGAGCAAACAAACAATGATGAACACAATAAATGAAATTAAAAATTCTCTAGAAGGAATCAATAGCAGAATAACTGAGGCAGAAGAACAGATAAGTGACCTGGAAGATAAAACAGTGGAAATAACTGCCACAGAGCAGAATAAAGAAAAAAGAATGAAAAGAATTGAGGACAGTCTCAGAGACCTCTGGGACAACATTAAACGCACCAACATTCGAATTATAGGGGTCCCAGAAGAAGAAGAGAAAAAAAAAAGGGACTGAGAAAATATTTGAAGAGATTATAGTTGAAAACCTCCCTAATATGGGAACGGAAATAGTCAAGTCCAGGAAGTGCAGAGAGTCCCGTACAGGATAAATACAAGGAGTAACATGCCAAGAAACATACTAATCAAACTATCAAAAATTAAATACAAGGAAAATATATTAAAAGCAACAAGGGAAGAACAACAAATAACATACAAAGGAATCCCCATAAGGTAAACAGCTGACCTTTCAGCAGAAACTCTGCAAGCCAGAAGGGAGAAGCAGGACATATTTAAAGTGATGAAAGGGAAAAACCTACAACCAAGATTACTCTGTCCAGCAAGGATCTCATTCACATTCAATGGAGATATTAAAACCTTTACAGACAAGCAAAAGCTAAGAGGATTCAGCACCACTAAACCAGCTTTACAACAAATGCTAAAGGAACTTCTCTAGGCAGGAAACACAAGAGAAGGAAAAGACCTACAATAACAAACTCAAAACTATTAAGAAAATGATAATAGGAACATACATATCGATAATTACCTTAAATGTAAATGGATTAAATGCTCCAACCAAAAGACACAGACTGGCTGAATGGAGACAAAAACAAGACCTGTATATATGCTGTCTACAAGAGACCCACTTCAGACCTCAGGACACATACAGACTGAAAGTGAGGGGATGGAAAAAGATATTCCATGCAAAAGGAAATCAAAAGAAAGCTGGAGTAGCAATTCTCATATCAGACAAAATAGGCTTTAAAATAAAAACTATTACAAGAGACAAAGAAGGACACAACATAATGATCAAGGGATAAATCCAAGAAGAAGATATAACAACTGTAAATATGCACCCAACATAGGAGCACATCAATACATAAGGCAACTGCTAACAGCCATAAAAGGGGAAATCGACAGTAACACAATCACAGTAGGGGACTTTAACACCCCACTTTCACCAATGGACAGATCATGCAAAATGAAAATAAATAAGGAAACACAAGCTTTAAATGAAACATTAAACAAGAGGGACTTAATTGATATTTATACGACATTCCATCCAAAAACAACAGAGTACACATTCTTATCAAGTGCTCATAGACATTCTCCAGGATAGATCATATCTTGGGTCACAAATCAAGCCTTGGTAAATTTAAGGAAATTGAAATCGCATGAAGTATCTTTTCTGACCAAAACGCTATGAGACTAGATATCAATTACAGGAAAAAATCTCTAAAAAATAAAAATACATGGAAGCTAAACAATGCACGACTTAATAACCAAGAGATCACTGATGAAATCAAAGTGGAAATCAAAAAATACCTACAAAGAAATGACAATGAAAACACAACGACCCCAAACTTATGGGATGCTGCAAAAGCAGTTCTAAGAGGGAATTTTATAGCAATACAAGCCTGTCTCAAGAAACACCTCAAATAAACAACCTAACATACACCTAAAGCAATTAGAGAAAGAAGACCAAAAAAACCCTAAAGTTAGCAGAAGGAAAGAAATCATAAAGATCAAATCAGAAATAAATGAAAAACAAATGAAGGAAACAATAGCAAAGATCAATATAACTAAAAGCTGGTTCTTTGAGAAGATAAACAAAATTGATAAACCATTAGTGAGACGCATCAAGAAAAAAAGGGAGAAAACTCAAATCAGTAGAATTAGAAATGAAGAAGGAGAAGTAATATCTGACACTGCAGAAAAACAAAGCATCATGAGAGATTACTACAAGCAACTAATGCCAAAAAAATGGACAACCTGAAGAAATGGACACATTCCTAGAAAAGCACAACCTTCTGAGAATGAACCAGGAAGAAATAGAAAACATAAACAGACCAATCACAAGCACTGAAGTTGAAACTGTTATTAAAAATCTTCCAACAAACAAACATCTGGTCCGGGCCCAGGACCAGATGGCTTCACAGGCGAATTCGACCAAACTTTTACAGAAGAGCTAACACCTATACTTCTCAAACTCTTTCAAAATATAGCAGAGGGAGGGACACTCCCAAACTCATTCTACGAGGCCACCATCACCCTGATATGAAAACCCTACAAAGATGTCACAAAGAAAGAAAACTACAGGCCAGTATCACTGATGAACATAGATGCAATAATCCTCAGCAAACTACTAGCAAACAGAATGCAACAGCACATTAAAAGGATCATACACCATGATCAAGTGGGGTTTATCCCAGGAATGCAAGGATTCTTCAATATACACAAATCAATCAATGTGATACACAATGTGAACATTGTGGTACATGACTCTTTTTGAATTATGGTTTTCTCAGGGTATATGCCCAGTAGTGGGATTGCTGGGTCATATGGTAGTTCTAGTTTTAGTTTTCTAAGGAACCTCCATACTGTTCTCCATAGTGGCTGTACCAATTTACATTCCCAGCAACAGTGCCAGAGGGTTCCATTTTCTCCACATCCTCTCCAGCAATTATTGTTTGTAGATTTTTTGATGATGGCCATTCTGACTGGTGTGAGGTGATACCTCATATGGTGATACCGTATGGTGATACACCATATTAACAAATTGAAGGAGAAAAACCATATGATCTTCTCAATTGATGCAGAAAAAGCTTTCAAAAAAATTCAACAGCCATTTATGACAAAAAAAAAAAACCTCCAGAAAGTGGGCATAGAGGGAACTTACCTCAACATAATAAAGGCCATATATGACAAATACACAGCCAACATCATTCTCAATGGTGAAAAACTGAAACCATTTCCACTAAGATCAGGAACAAGACAAGGTTGCCCACTCTCACCACTATTATTCAGCATAGTTTTGGAAGTTTTAGCCACAGCAATCAGAGAAGAAAAAGAAATAAAAGGAATCCAAATCAGAAAAGAAGAAGTAAAGGTGTCACTGTTTGCAGATGACATGATACTATACATAGAGAATCCTAAAGACGCTACCAGAAAACTACTAGAGCTAATCAATGAATTTGGTGAAGTAGTAGGACACAAAATTAATGCACAGAAATCTCTTGCATTCCTATACACCAATGATGAAAAATCTGAAAGAGAATTTAAGGAAACACTCTTGTTTACTGCTGCAACAAAAAGAATAAAATACATAAGAATAAACCTACCTAAGGAGACAAAAGACCTGTATGCAGAAAATTATAAGAAACTGATGAAAAAAATTAAGGATGATACAAACAGATGGAGAGATATACCATGTTCTTGGATTGGAAGAATCAACATTGTGAAAATGACTATACTACCCAAAGCAATCTACAGATTCAAGGCAATCCCTATCAAACTACCACTGGCATTTTTCACAGAACTAGAACAAAAAATCTCACAAATTATATGGAAGCACAACAAGCCCCCGAATAGCCAAAGTAATCTTCAGAAAGAAAAATGGAGCTGGAGGAATCAGGCTCCCAGACTTCAGACTATTCTACAAAGCTACAATAATCAAGACAGTATGGTACTGGCACAAAAACAGAAATATAGATCAATGGAACAGGATAGAAAGCCCGGAGATTAACCCACGCACATATGGTCACCTTATTTTTGATAAAGGAGGCAAGAATATACAATGGGGAAAAGACAGCCTCTTCAATAAGTGGTGCTGGGAAAACTGGAGAGCTACAGGTAAAAGAATGAAATTAGAACACTCCCTAACACCACACACAAAAGTAAATTCAAAATGGATTAAAGACCTCAGTGTAAAGCCAGACACTATGAGGCAAAGATAGGCAGAACACTCTATGACATAAATCACAGCAAGATCCTTTTGGACCCACCTCTTAGAGAAATGGAAAAAAAACCAAAAATAAACAAATGGGACCTAATGAAGCTTAAAAGCTTTTGCACAGCAAAGGAAACCATAAACAAGACAAAAAGCCAACCCTCAGAAGGAGAGAAAATATTTACAAACGAAGCATCTGACAAAGCACCAATCTCCAAAATTCACAGGCTGCTCATGCAGCTCAATATCAAAAAAGCAAACAACCTAATCCAAAAATGGGCAGAAGACCTAAATAGACATTTCTCAAAGAAGATATACAGACAGCCAACAAACACATGAAAGAATGCTCAACATCACTAATCATTAGAGAAATGCAAATCAAAACTACAATGAGGTATCACCTCACCCCAGTCAGAATGGCCATCATCAAAAAATCTACAAAGAATGAATGCTGGAGAGGGTGTGGAGAAAAGGGAACCCTCTGGCACTGTTGCTGGGAATGTAAATTGGTACAGCCACTATGGAGAACAGTATGGAGGTTCCTTAAAAACCTAAAAATAGAACTACCATACGACCCAGCAATCCCACTACTGGGCATATACCCTGAGAAAACCATAATTCAAAAAGAGTCATGTACCACAATGTTCATTGCAGCTCTATTTACAATAGCCTGGACATGGAAACAACCTGCGTGTCCATCAACAGATGAATGGATAAAGAAGATGTGGCACATATATACAATGGAATATTACTCAGCCATAAAAAGAAACGAATTTGAGTTATTTGTAGTGAGGTGGATGGACCTAGGGTCTGTCATACAGAGTGAAGTATGTCAGAAAGAGAAAAACAAATACCGTATGCTAACACAGATATAAGGAACCTAAAAAAAAAATGGTTCTGATGTATCTAGGCGTAGGACAGGAATAAAGATGCAGACATAGAGAATGGACTTGAGGTCACGGGGAATGGGAAGGGTAAGCTGGGATAAAGTGAGAGAGTGGCATGGACATATATACACTACCAAATGTAAAATAGATAGCTAGTGGGAAGTAGCTGCATAGCACAGGGAGATCAACATGATGCTTTGTGACCACCTTGGGGGGAGGATAGGGAGGTTCGGAGGGAGACGCAAGAGGGAGGGGATATGGGGATATATGTGCACATATAGCTGATTTACTTTGTTATACAGTAGAAACTAACACACCACTGTAAAGCAATTATACTCCAATAAAGATGTTTAAAAAAAAAAGATAAAGCTACTATGAGTATCTATGCACAGATATTTGTTTAGAAATAACTTTCTTTTTTCTTTTGGGTAAATACCTAGGAGTGGAATGGTGTGTATTCATATGGAAGATATGTTTATTGTTTTAGCAAACTGCTAAACTTTTCTGAAGTGATTGTAACATTTCACATTGCCCTCAGCAGTGTATGAGAGTTCCAATTGCCCCAAATCCCTGCTAACAGTTTCAGTATTGTCAGTTTTATTATTTTAGTCATTTGAATAGGTATGTAGCAGCATCCCACTGCAACTTTAATTTTCATTTTTCTAATGACTAATGGCACTGAGCATCTTTCATGTGCTTATTTGTCATATCTATATCTTCTATGGTGATGTTTCATTCAAATATTTTCTGTTTTTTAATTGGGTTGTCTATCTTCTTATTCTTGACTTGAAACAGTTTGTTATATATTCTAAATACAAACACTTTGTCAGATACGTTTTATAAATATTTTCTTCTGTTCTCTGACTTTCCATTTCATTTTCTTAAAAGAGACTTTTGGGCAGCAATGCTCTCTTAATTTCAATGAAAACGAAAGCTTTCATAGCGATAACCAGTAGAAGAGATCAAATAAAAATTCATAATTATACAAGATTTAATTCACTAGGAAGACAAGAAAGTTCTAAGTTTATATGTACCTAAAACACCATCTTTTCATTGTCTCTATCTCGTGTGTCTATACAGTGTGTATGTGTATATGTGTCTGTGTATGTATGCAGGATATTCATACTATAATAAACTATATACGTGTACATAAAACAGAAAAAATGGGAGAAATTAAAAATTGACCAGCATGTTGATATAATTCATACTATATATTCTGACACCAATGAAAAATCTTGAAATCAATTACAAAATCTTAAGTAGAAAACCCCTAAGTGTTTGGAAATTAAGTAATACACTGCTAAATAAGTCATGTGGTCAAAGAAGAAATCAAAAGGAAATTTTAATACAATTGTAACTAGACAATAACGGATATATCACATATCAAATCTTTTGGGATGCAGCTAAAGTTATACTTTGAAGGAAATAAATAACCTTAAATGCTTATTTTGGAAAAGCGGACTGAAAAACAATTATTTAAACTTCCAGCTGAAAAGAACAGCAAGTTAATTCTAATTAATACAGAAGAAAGGAAATAATAAAGAGTAGAGTAGAAATCAATTAATAGAAAATAGAGTATTTTTATTTTAAATACTCTAGAGAGAATAAAGAATGCAAAATTTATTCATTGGAAAAACTAATAATATTGGTAAAGCCCTCATAAGAATGACCAAGAAATGTCAATATACAAAGACTGTCTGTACTTTTTACATCACCAACTGAAAACTAGAATATAAAATTTAAAAGTGATACCATTTACAATAACATCACAGATAACATAAAGTCAAAAGACTGTTTAAAAATCCACAACACTAGGAAAGAAAGATGTGCAAGAACTTTACCCAGAAAATTGCAAAACGTTACCAGTAATACCATCTCACCAGGTAAAGAAAAATCATTGAAAAAATCCAAAATCCATTCTTGATACGTAACATCAAAAAGAATTAAACATTTTAAAGGAACGAAACTGGGTCATCTGTAGAGACATGGATGGACCTAGAGACTGTCATACAGAGTGAAGTAAGTCAGAAAGAGAAAAACAAATATCGTATATTAACACATATATGTGGAATCTGAAAAAATTGGTATAGACGATCTTATTTACAAAGCAGAAATAGACACAGACGTAGAGAACAAACGTATGGATACCAAGGCGGAAAGGGGGGTTGGATGAACTGGGTGATTGGGATTGACATATATACACTATTGATACTATGTATAAAATAGATAACTAATGAGAACCTATTGTATAGCACAGGGAATTCTACTCAAGGCTCTGTGGTGACCTAAATGAGAAGGAAATCCAAAAAAGAGGGGATATATGTATACGTATAGCTGATTCACTTTGCTGTACAGTAGAAACTAACACAATATTGTAAAGCAACTATACTCCAATAAAAAAATTTTTTTAAATAAATTTAACAAAACTGCAAGACCTGTACAGTGCAAACTAAAAATATTTGAGAGCAAACTTGAAATAGCCCAAGTTCGTGGATTGAAAGACTTAATATTGGGCAGATTTCCTCAAATGGGCCCATATATTCAATGAAATTCTAATAACAGTCCCAGAGATTTGTTTGTAGATATTGAGAAGTTAATACTAAAAATTGTATACAATAACTATTGAGAATAACCAAAACAATTTAAAAAGAGGAACAAAGTTGGGGAAGTCATGCTGCCTGATTATAAGGCTTTCTATTAAGCTACAGTAATTAAGAAAGTATAGTATTGGCATACGAATAGACATATAGATCAATGGTACAAATTAGACAGTCCAGAAACAGCCCGTTATGGATGTATTCAATTGATTTCTGACAAAGATGCCAAGGTAATTAAATGAGGAAAGGATAGTCTTTTCAACAAGTAGTGGTAAAACAATTGGATATTCCTTTTCAAAAAAATAAAAGGAAAAAAGAAAGAAAACAAAAAAGAACCTCAAACCTTACCTCATATTATATATAAAAATTAACTCAAATGTATTAAATACATAAATGTTTGGTCTAAAACTATCAAACTTATGTTAAAAACACAGAAGAGAATCTTTGCAACCTTGGGTTAGGCAAAGATTTCTGAGATATGATGCAAAAATGCATGAAAATTAAGTAAAGGAAAAAAACCACATGAATTAGACTTCATCGAAATTAACACTTTTGTTCTTCAAAAGACACCAGTAATGAAATGAAAAGACAAGTCACAGAATAGGAGATAGTTTTTGCAAAACATATATCTAGTAAAGTAGTTATATCCAGATTAGATTTTTTAAATTCTTCCAACTTAGAAGATAAACCAATACAAAATGAGCAAAAGAACTGAATAGCCACTTCACCTTAGAAGATAATAAGATGGCCAATAAGTACATGAAAACTTGCTCACCATCATTAGTCATTTGGGAAATGAAAATTAAAATCACAGTGAAATGCCACTATATAACCACTAGAACGTCTAAAATAAAAAGACAACAATAAGTGTTGATGAGAATTTGGAGAACTGTAATCCTTATACACTGTTGGTGGAAATGTAAAATGATACTGCCACTTTAAGAAACAATCTTGCAGCTTCTTAAAAAGTTAAACATAAGCTTACTACGTGACCCATTAATTCTCCTCCTTGGAATCCACCCTAGAGAAATGAAAACCTATATGGAAAGACACTTGCATGTGAATATCTATAGCTGTGTAACTCATAATAGCTCAAAATGGAAACAACCTATGTGTCAATCACCAGGTGAATGAATAAACACAACATGACATTCAACAGAATACTTACTCAGCAATTAAATTAAAAGGAACAAACTATTGTTTCATGCAACAATGTGGATTAATATAAAAGACATCATGCTACGTGAAAGAAGCCAGAAACAAAAGACTACATACTATATGATTCCACTATATTAGATCTCTAGAAAAGGCAAAACTACATATAGAGAAAGCATGTCAGGGATTGCCTGGGTCTGCAGGTGGAAGCAGCAATTTGCTGCAAAGAGGCACTAGGAAACTTTTTGAAGTGAGAGAAATGTTCTAAACCTGGATTGCCATGATAATTGCACAAATGTATAAATGAAATAAAACATCAAATTGTACAGTTAAAACAGGTGATTTTATGGGATATAAATTATACTTCAGTGAAGCTGTTAAAAAATTACTGAGAAATATTAAAGAAGACCTCATTTAATGGGGGCATATATCATGTTCCTAGACTCAAAATTTAAGGACGATTCTCCTCATTGTAATTGCAAGTAAAATCATGCCTATGTTTTTTTCTAAAATTTATGTGGAAATTCAAGGTCAGGAAGAATCAAGATAATCTTGAACAAGGAGGGATGACACACAGTCTCAGAAGTCAAAGCTTACCATAAAGCCATAATAATTAAAGCATCATAGTATTGTTATTGCAGTAAAAATACCAAAATAAACTATGGAACAAAATACAGAATCAAGAAGCAAAGTTTTCTATTGCTGTCTAACAAATCATCTCAAACTCTGCAGCATAAAACAATACCCATTTAGTATCTCATGGCTCTGTAGGTCAGAAGTCCAGATGGGCTCAAGTAGGTTCTCTGCTCAGTCTCACAAGGCCGAAATTAATAAATTGGCTGAGCTGTGATTTCATCTGAAGGTGTAGGGAAGAATCTGTTTTCAAGCTCATTCTGGTTGTAGGCAGAATCCAGTTCCTTAAAGTGTAGGTGTGAATTCCCTATTTCCTTCATGCCTGTCAGCTGAGATCTGTCCCCTCCATCTCAAGGCTGCCTGCATACCATCTCACATGGCCCCTTCTATCATTTAACCAGGAACGGTGTGTTGAGTACTTCTGATATTTCAAATCTCTGGCTTTCCCTTCTGTCACCAGTAGGAGAAAGTGCTCTGCATTTAAGAGCTCGTGATTAAATCAGGCCCACCCATATAATCTCCTTATCTGTCCACTATTTGGTCCATTGTGGCATATAATACAACATAATTATGGGAGGGCTATATCATCATATTCACAGATCCCCATGATTAGTGTGTGGCATCCTGGAGAGCCATTTTAAAATTCTGCCTGTCACGCAGATTCACACATATGTGGTCTCATGATTTTCCACAAATGTGGCACTGCAATGCAGTAAGAAAGTTATTTTCTTCTCAATAAATGACTCAACCTTTTCAATAAATGATTATATCTATGTAGAAAAAAAATGAACCTTGCACATATGAAAGCAATTTCAGTTGGATCATAGATCTAAATATGGAAATTAAAATAATTAAGCATCTAGAAAATAACAGAAAAATGTCCTCATTTCCTTCAGATAAAGATTTCTTAAACAGGATATTAATGCACTAAACATAAAACAAAAGGTTAATAAATTACACTTCATTAAAATTTAAGAACTTCCGTTTATCCAAAGATGACATTAAAACAGTGAGAAAATAAGCCATAGAATGGGAGGAGATATTGGCAATAAATATATCAGATGAAGGACTCCTATCCAGATTATATTTTTATTAAAAATTCTATATATCAGTGAGAAAAAGGCAGACAACTTGAATTTTTAACTAGGCAAAGGATGTGGAAAAGCCTTACAAAAGAAGGTACATGAATGGATAAAAATATTTTTTAAAAATTCTCAACTTCATTTGCTATCAGAGAAATACAAATTAAAAACACAGTATGTTATCACAACACCCCAACCAGAATGATAAAAATAGGAGAAAGAAAAAAAACTGCTGTGATAGATTGCATTAATAGCGTCAATTCTTCATCACTCGCTGCAACCACAATCTTGCCATGGGACTTTAATTCCTCCCATTAAATCTGTCTCTACCCTTGTCTTTGGGTTTGGCCTTATGACTTGCTTTGGCCAATAGAATAAATCAGAAGTAATGTGTGACATTTTCAAGCCTAAGCCTCAGGGCCTGGAGTGTTTCTGTTAGCCTACATGCATTTTTGCCATCTCCATGAGCAGAGCTTCCCCCGTGTAATTGCTGCTCATCCACCCTCTGGTCTGTGTCCCTGAATAAACACACATAGAAGAGGCCACAACAGAGTCAACTCCAGTCCAGCCAGAACCACTGTTTAGAGGAGAGCCACCCAGGAGAACCTAACCTATATCAGTTGAGCCCGGGACCACCTGCAGATGTATAAGCAATAATAAATCGTTGTTGTCTTAAGCCACTAAGTTTTGTGGTGGTTTGTCTTGCAGCAATAGTGAACTGTCAATAGCAAGTGCTAGTGAGGAGGTGGAGCAACCAGAATTCTCATATGCTGATGGTGGGAGTGAAAATTGGTACACCCACTTAGGCAAACTGGCAGTAGCTAATAAAGTTAACCATGTGTTTGCCCTTCAACCCAGCAAGTCCAGTCCAGAAATGCAAATATATATACACCTCAAGACATGCACCAGACGGATCACAACAGTACTATTCAGGCTGCAAAAATGGAAGACAGTATACTACATAGATATATTGTGGTACATTCATATAGTGAAATACTATAGATAAAGCAATGAAAATGGATGAAAAACAGCAATATTCAACAATATGGATGAACCTTAAAATTGTAACTTTGAGCTAAAGAAAACAGACACAAAAGAGTATATACTGTATAATTCAATTCATATTAAAGTTCAAAATTTGGCAAAATTAATATAGGCATACAGAATAGTGGTTATCTTTGGGAAGGGTAATGGCAGTGTGGAGGGAGCTGAACAAAGAAGCTTCTATAGTGCTGGTTATGTTCTATAACTTGACCTGGCTGGTGGTTACATGGCAGTGTTTACTGCATACAAATTTATAAAGCACTGCACTTAGGATTTGTGTACTTTCCTGTATTTATGACCCTTCCCCAGTCTTCCTCATATCAAACTCACACTAGACTATAATGATTTTATACCAAGTTCTTTGCTTAGGGGTCATGTATATCTCAAAATAGTAGCAGTTTGGGAACAACAGAAATTGTAAGTTTATTAGACTTGATCATTCCATTCTATCACACAATGGAAGGGCCTTCCAAACTTGGAAGATGTCCCATATGAACATTCTACTTCCATCTACTTCCCTTTGCTCTTTTCTCAATAATCATTCCTTTCTATGCAGCCCCTTCTTTAAAGTTCCCAAGTACAGTCCCTTGCTGCTCTTCCCTTGGGAAACTCCATCTTTCTTCACAAGGAGAGAGTTCTCCTCCCCTTAATCACTTCCTGCTTTTCTGCAAACTGGAGTGTCTAGAGCTTCAGCTAAATGTTAACAGAGACTCTCATCCGTACAGACATCATTGCCTTTGGAGGGGTCACATGCAGACCCTAAGTCCCTCAAAGAGTGAAAGTGCATAGCCTCATCTCAGTCCTGCCTCTCCACCAGTGAGATCCACAGCTGATTTCCTCACTAGCCTTCCTAATATTGTATAAACCTTACCGTGTTGAGATTTATTTTTTCTTGGAGTTAATATGACAATTTAATCTCAAATAAACAAGGAATATTTCCCTTGCTAACTTGAGCATGACTTTGCATTCTTTTCAAACAATAAACAAAATTAAAACAAGCCCATGCATTATTTTACTAAGGATTCCCTGAGCTATATTTACATTATGAAAGCCACCACACCAGGCTCTCTTTACATTCAAGAGACTTGGTGCAAGCTCAGTTTATATTCTTTTTCATTTCAATTTCCCTCCCTCATAGACACATGGGGATATGAGAACAGGGACACTGGTTTCCAGTTCACCATGTCTTTTCCTTTTTCTAAAGAGAGAATCCATGTTTTCTTCAATTTCATTGAAAACACAACAGATAGTCTATAAATTTTCCTTTGGTTTACTCTAGTAAATCTTTTTCAATCTCAGTAGAAGGAGCTGCCAGACTGACCTTAGTGCCTGTTTTCAATTTAGTCTCCCTTGCACTATTTCTAGTACACATTTTAGGTTTTAGTCATATGAAAGTTTTACTTTCTTCATTTCCTTAGGCATGGTGTTATTGCTGGTATTACATTCTCCTGTTCATTTCAATGGTTGTATGAGAAATGCATGTGACAGATAGGGACTAGGCTCATATTATCATCCATTAGTGGTTTAAAGAAGTACTTTTGAAACTTTACTGTACATGTGAGAACTGAGAACCTTGTTAAAATGCATATTCAGAGTCAGTAGATCTAGGGTGGGGCCAGAGACTACACATTTCTAACAAGCTTCAAATGATGCCAGTACTAATGGTCCATGTGCCACAAATTGAGTAGCAAGTATTTAGAAACTGTGAAGACAAACTGCTTGGTTAAAATTTCACCTCTTCCACGTACTTTAGCTATGTTAAAAGAAAATTTTCCACAGACAATTTACTGATCTAGTAGGCTTTTATTCAGTGATTTATGAACCAGGCAGCATTCAATCTAGCAGACAAAAAGGAGCTCTGAGGAGCTGTACAAGGCATGAGATTTTTATAGACCAAAGTGACCAGGAACAAGGAACTTAGCCTGGGCATTTGCTAATTGGTTAAAGTAAGGTCACTTTCCTTACACGAAGCAAAGGTAAGTCTTGGAGCTGGGTTAGGTAACTTGTGCTGAGCAGGCAAGCACTGATTGGTTGACCTAGGCTTTCCTTTTCTGGAAGAGCCAAGCAAAGAAACTTAGTTAAGTTTTGGTTTGCTGACATGGTACTTTGCATGAGCAGCTCTATCTTGGGCCTAATCTGACTTCTTTAACAGCTATACGACTTGGGCAAGTGACTTGTTTCCTTATCTTTACAATGGGGATCGTAATGGCACCTATCATTTGGAACATAAAGACTGAAGGAGATAATACATGTAAAATATTTAGAAAAATATCTAATGAAGTAAGTGTATAATAAATGCTATGTCTCTGAAGCAATTTGACTTCTATATAAAAAGTAATAATTGTAGAAATCATCACAATAAAGTCTCAGATAACTTTTCCAGCAGTTGAATTATTCTGATCACTTAGAAGGAATGATTTGTTTCAACCATAAAGAGAAAAAATGTGATTTTTAAAAATATGTCCCAGGCAAATGACAAGGATAAGTGACAACTAGCAGTTAAAGGGAAAGGAACATATATGATGCTAGATGCATATGAATATACATACATATAGCCTTCATTTAAATCTTATAATCACCTTGCAAGGCAGACTTCCATTATACAGTACATTATACATTATATTCAATACTATTTCCAATATGCAGTTAAGGAAACTGAGGTTCAAAGAACTTAAGAAATTTGGCCAAAGTCACATGGTTAGTAAACAGCAAAACCAGGATTTGAATAGATTTGCAAATTTATATTTCATTATCATCCTAGAAAAATTAACTGGTTTTCTGAAAGAAGTTCCAAATAGAAAGTGAATTCTCTGTGCATGAATCTCTCAATAATTAAGAGATTCTCAATAATTCCTTCAGCTTCAAATGTTTCACCAACCTTTTTTGAACTACAATCATTCCACACCTGCTAGCCTAGCTCCAGTAAAGGCACACACATGGTCAGCATTTTCATTTTGAATGCTGTAGGGGCACTTTGTAACACAGCTATAATCAATCTATGTTGGGCTGAGGTTTGTCATTAAAGGTCATGACTCAAGAGCGACTTTAAAATAAAAAATCCTTTCAGCCAATTTAAGTAGAAGCAAGGCACATGAACAGAGGCTGATTTTGCACCTGATTGTAATTCACAGCCAGGTGTCAGACTTAAGTATTTGCTTTATGCTTTCCAGAAGAGGGCTGCTGTGTATTTGCACCTGCAAAAAAATAAGCAAACTGTAGGAGAAAATAATTACAGGTATAGATAGCTCAGCCAATGCCCTTATCCAAAGATGCTCTGAACATTCACTTCCATTTTCGAAAGGTTTATCATTCTAAAATTTCATCACCACAAACACTGCAGATACCAGTGAAAGAGAATGAATATCAGAACACAGGTCCAAAATAAGTGAAGTAAATATTCTGACCCTAAAATTGAAGATAACAACTTGACTGTGATTTGAAGTATTTAGTAACTCCAGAAATGTCTAAGAATAAACAAATTGTATGAATATCTTTGACATAAAGCACTGAAAAAAATTCTAAAATTGCAACGAAACCTAGAAGCGCAGTCCTACTGCCATCTAATAAAGCCAGTAGTATAATCAGGTAGGTTCAAGCAAGTCATCCATGATTGGTGATATGCCTGTAAAACAGATCTCCAAAAAGAAACCCTTGATTTATATCATTTGCCAACTTCTGTGGTGTAAATACCCCAACTTAGACTGATTTCACTATGAATGTGACACCAGTGAATGCAGAGTTGGGAACATATGTGTACAAGTGACTCAGTTAAGCTGATGTTAGCTAGCTATGGCACACTGATGGCTCAAATCAATAATCTCATCTTCCACCATAGGAAAGTAGAGTAATAAAAGCAAAGTAAACCTAAAAAAATAAGAAGGAAATAATAAAGATAAGAGAGGAAATAAATGAAATAGAGAATAGTAAAATAATACAGAAAAATCAATGAAACTGAAGATTGATTTCTTGAAAAGATCAACAAAATTGAAAAACCTTTGGCTAGACTGACCATGAAAAAAAGGGAGAAGATATATTTTACTAAATTTAAAAAGATTATAAGAAAATGTTATGCATGATTGTTTGACAAAAAATTAAGTAACCCAGGATATGCAAAAATTCCTGAAAGACAGATACTACTGAAATTGACTCAAAAAGAAATAGAAAATCTTATCAGATCTAAAAAAGTAAAGAGATTGAATATCAGTAAGTTTAAAAAATTTCCATAATACAGAAAAGTTCAGGACCAGACGGCTTCACTGGAGAATTCCACCAAACATTTAAAGAAGAATAAACACCAATCCTTCACAAACTCTTACAAAAAAAAAAACAAAGAGAAAGGAACCCTCCAAACTCATTCTATGAGACTTATGTTGCCCTTATATCAAAACCAGACAAAAATAGTAGAAAAAAACACTACGGACTAGTAATGTGAATATTAACACAAAAATTCTCAACAAAATACTAGTAAAGCAAATCCAGCAACATATAAAAAGGATTCTAAATCATGAATAAGGGGGATTGATTCCAGGGTTGCACAGTTGCTTCAACATTAAAAAGTCAATGTAGGGCTTCCCTGGTGGCGCAGTGGTTGGGAGTCTGCCTGCTAATGCGGGGGACACGGGTTCGAGCCCTGGTCTGGGAGGATCCCACATGCCGTGGAGCGGCTGGGCCCGTGAGCCACAACTACTGAGCCTGCGCGTCTGGAGCCTGTGCCCCGCAACGGGAGGGGCCGCGATGGTGAGAGGCCCGCGCACCGCGATGAAGAGCGGTCCCCGCACCGCGATGAAGAGTGGCCCCCACTTGCCGCAACTAGAGAAAGCCCTCACACAGAAACGAGGACCCAACACAGCCAAAAATAAATAAATAAATAAATTAAGTAGCTATAAAAAAAAAAAAAAAAAAAAAAAAAAAAATTAAAAGTCAATGTAATACACCATATTATAAGAATTAAGAGCAAAACTCACATCATCATCTCAATAGATGCAGAAAAAGCATTTGAAAAGATCAAATATCTTTACATGATAAAAACACTCAAAAATTAGGAATAGAAGTGAACTTCCTCAGCCTGAAAAAAAGCATCTATGAAAACTCACAGACAACATCACAATTAATGGTATAAGACTGAAATACTTCCTAAATTCAGGAACAATACAAAGATATCTGCTCACACCACTTCTATTCAACATTGTACTGGAAACTCTAGGTAGGGAAACTAGGCACGAAAAAATAAAAGCATCTAGGTTGGAAAAGAAGAACTAAAACTCTTTTTGCAGATGACATGATCTTGTATATAGAAAATCCTATGGAAACCATTAAAAAAAACTATTAAAATAAATGAGTTCAGTAAGGCTGCAGGATACAAGATCAATTTACAATAACTACATACTAGCTAAGAAAAATCAAAAACGAAAGTATGAAATTATGTAAATTTCATTTACTATAACCAAAAAACCAAAATACTTAGGTATATATTTACCAAAAAAGTGCAAGATTTATACACTGAAAACTTAAAAACATCTTGGATAGACATACAGATCAATGGAATGAAAATGACAGTACAGACATAAACCCATACATTTATGATCTGTTGATTTTTCACAAGGATGCCAAGACAATTCAATGAGAAAGAGTAATCTTTTCAACAAGTGATACTGTGATAAATGGATATCCACTTGTGAAAGCATGAAGTTGGACCCCCTACATCACAATATAAACAAAAAGTAATTCAAAATAGATCAAAGATCTAATTGTAAGAGTTAAACTATAAAATTCTTGGAAGGAAGTAAAAGAGTAAATGCCCATGATCTTGGATTGAGCAATGATTTCTTAGATATGCCACCCAAAGTACAAGTGACAAAAGAAAACAGATAAATTGAACTACATGAAAATTAAAAACTTTTCTGCTTCAAAAAACACCATCAAGAAAGTGAAAAGACTACCCACAGAATCGGGGGAAATTTTTACAAATCATATGTCTGATGAGAGAACTGAATTGAGAATATATAAAGAACACTTTAAATTCAATAATAAAAGGACAAATAACCTAATTAAAATACAGGCAACAGATTTGAAGGAAAACTGTTTCTCCACCCACAACACTTCTGACAATAAATGCGTGGGTTTTCCCCCACACCAACCAATTTTCCAACTCTCAGGGCACCAATGGGTGTCCTATAATGTAGTTCAACATTACTCCAGGTAGTTAGTTAGCGTCAGATTCCACAGGCTTAAGGGCTCAGTCTCACAAGACTGCCCTCGCTTCAGATGCCAGTCACAAGTTATGAGTCCTCAGGGTACTCACATTGTTGTCCAACTTGGCTACAAAGTCAGAGTTCCCCACAACCTCCCACTGCTTAGGTTCAATAATCTGTTGGAATAGCTCACAAAACTCAGGGAAACATCTACTTATTGTTACCAGTTTATTACAATGAATATTATAGAAGATACAGATGAAAAGCAAGATGAAGCACATACATAGGAAAGGATCCAGAAGAATCCTGAGTAAGGAGCTTCTGTTCCCACGGAGTTGGGGTGTATTGCCCTCCAAGCATCTGGATATATTCATCAACCTGGAAGTTCTATGAACCCCATATTTCAGGGATTTTTATGGAGGCTTTGTCACATAGGTGTGATCAATTATTAACTCAACCTAGAGTCCTCCTCTCTCCTCTCCCCACAGGATGGGGGTGAGGCTGAAAGTTCCAAGTTTCTAATCATGACTCGGTCTTTGTGATGACTAGCCCCCATCCTGAAGCTATCCAGGAGCCCACCGAAGAGGTGCCTGATTTGAACAAAAGACATTCCTTACCACCCAGGAAATTCCAAGGGATTTAAGAGATCTCTGTAAGATGTTCCAATCATCACCATCACTCAGGAAATTCAAGGGTTTTAGGAGTTCTGTGCCAGGAACCAGGGGCAGAGACCAAATATATATTTCTTATTATATCACAAGATTTTCTCTGAAGAAGATACACAATTATCGACTATGCACATAAAAATGTACAAAATAGTCATTTGGGAAATGTAAATCAAAACCACGAGATACCACTTCATGCCCTAAATTTTTTTTTTTTTAAAAAGCAGACAATAACAAATGTTAGTGAAGATGTAGGCAACTGGAACCTTCATACATTGCTGGTGGGAATGTATAATACTGCTGCTATGGATAACAATCTGGCACTTCCTCAAAATCTTAAACATTGAGTTAACATATGACTCAGTAGTTAGATACCTACTCCTAAGTATATACCCCAAGGTAAATAAAAATGTAGGTCCTCATAAATGCTCGCACACAAATGTTCATAGCAGCATTATCCATAATAGATGCAAAGTGGAAACCACCAAATGTTTGTCAACTGATGAGTGGATAAATAACATGTGGTATATTGATACAATGGCATATTCAACAATAAAAAGAATTGCTAATACACACTATAACATGGATGAACCTTGAAAATATTATTCTATGTTGCATGATTCCATTTACATAAAATGTCCAGAAAAGTCAAATCTATAGAGACAGAAAGGATATTAGTGGTTTCCTAGGGCTAGGAGTGGGGGATATCGGGAATGACTGCCAATGGCTACTGGCTTCTGGGAGAAAAAAAAAATGATGTAAAATTAGACTGTGGTGACAGTTGTACAACCCTATACATTTACCTAAAAACACTGAATTGTATGCTTTAAATGGGTGAATTATATGACATGTGAATTAAAATATTTCAATAAAGCTTTACAAACAAAAGTAAAAGCAGCTGACATTTAGTGAGTACTCATTAAATTCCCAAGACTGTGCTATTTCATTTATACTTAATATTTCATCTAATTCTCATGATAACACTATGAGTTAGATATTATCATTAACCCCTTTTTAACAAAAGAGTAAGCTAAGGATCAAAGAAGTATTCCTAGGCCCTAGATACCATAGCTAGTAAATGGTAAAACTGAACTTGAACTTATGTTTGATTCCAAAGCCCATGCCTGCAATTGAAGTTACCACCCTACACTACCTGGTCATCAGGAAAAAGGTGATCAATGAGGAATAAATAGACATAGTGAAAGTGTGTAGAACAAGAAAATAAGGGTCTGAAGATAGAACCTAGGGACACTGTAACTTGAGGCCAAACAGAGAAATAACTCACAAAGAGGATGAAAAAGATTAATAGACAACTCAAATAATGGTAGCTCCTTGGAAAGATATTAAATATATGTCAGGCACTTATCTGTTAGCACATTAGGTGCTGAGAATACAACAATAAACAAGACGTAATTGTTGTCCCCAAAATAGAGAAAATAGATAAATAACTTTAAAAAATCATAGCCAAAATTGAGATTTGGCTTAGCATTTCTAGACTACTATTTAATGCTTATTCAAGGATGTATTCACATGGATTTCAGGAAAGACAGCCAGAGGCAAAGTTACTCTGCAAAAGCTGTCTCCAGCATCCCATTACTCATCTTTTTGTACTATTCCCTCTCCCAACACACATCCCCTCCAAGCCCCTTTACCTTTCTGATGCTTAGTGATCTATTTTTCCTGCTTCCACTGTTATCAGGAAAGAACCAGCTATCAGTCATTTAAACCCTACTATGTTAGTATTATGTGAAAATTTTGGTAGAAATAAGTAACCAGGCTTACCAAGATTTTCTGAAATGTTAAGTGCTCAGAATCACATATTATTTAGTCTGTTCCACTTACTCTGTGTGTGTGTGTGTGTGTGTATGTCTTTCAAACTATTCTATAAATACTTTGAGAGCAGGGGCCATATTTTCTACATATCTTAGAGATATACTATTGCTGGGGGAGGGGAAAATATATGCTCAGTACTTGGTTGACTGAATAATAATGTTAATTTTTTTCTCAAGTCTATCGGATCTTTGTTTTCATCCAGTTGTATTCAGATATAATTGACATACAGTACTATATAAGTTTAAGGTGTACAGTATAAAGATTTGACTTACATACATCATGAAATGATTATCATTTATTAAAGCTTAGTGACCATACACTATCTCATATAAATTCAAAATTAAAGAAATTGAAAAAAAAAAGTTTTCTTCGTGATGAGAACTCAGAATTTACTCTTAACAACTTTTATATATAACATATACTGGGGTTAATTATATTTATCATGTTGTACATTAGATCCCTAGCACTTATTTATCTTATAACTGGAAGTTTGTACCTTTTAACTACCTTGATCCAATTCCCCTCCCACCACACCCACCTCTGGTAACTACAAATCTGACCTCTTTTTCTATGAGTTGGTTCGTTTTTGAAGTTTAACTGACCTACAACACTAGGTTAGTTCCTGATATACACAAAGTAATTCAATACTTCTATACATTTCAAAATGAACACCACAATAATTCTAGTTACAATCTGATACCATGCAAAGATATTACATAATTACTGACTATATTCCCCACACTGTATATTTCATAAACTGATTCATTTCTTTTTCAACCCAAAGTTTGTACCTCTTAATCTCCCTCACTTATTTCACTCATCCTCCCACCCACGTCCCTCTGGCAACCACCTGCTTCTTCTCTTTATCTATAACTCTGTTTCTCTTTTGCTATGTTTGTTCATTTGTTCTGCTTTTTAGATTCCACACATAAGTGAAATCATACAGTATTAGTCACTCTGCATCTGACATACTTCACTTAGTATACTACCCTCTAGGTCCCTCCATGTTGTCACAAAGAGCAAGATTTCTTTCTTTTTATGGCTGAGTAATATTCTATTCTGTGTGTATGTATGTGTGTATATATAAATACGCCTCACACATCTTCTTTATCCATTCATCTATTGGTAGGCACTTAGATTGCTTCCATATCTTGGCTACTGCAAATAATGCTGCAATGAACATAGGGGTGCATATACCTTTTTGAATTACTGTTTTCATTTTTATTGGATAAATACAGAGGACTAAAATTGCTGGATCATATGGTAGTTTTATTTTTAATTCTTGAGGAATCTTTTTATTGTACTCCACAGTGGCTTCACCAGTTTACATTCCCACAAAAAGTGCATGAGGGTTCACTTTTCTCTACATCCTCACCAACACTTACTTTTTGTTTTCTTTTTGATAAGAGCCATTCTGAGAGTTGTGAGGTGATATCTCACTTTGGTTTTGATCTGCACTTCCCTGATGATCAGCGATGTTGAGCATCTTTTCATGTGTCTGTTGGCCATCTGTATGTCTTCTTTAGAAAAATGTCTATTAAGGACCTCTACCCAGTTTTCAATCAGGTTGTTTTGTTTTTTATGTCAAATTGTATGAGTTCTTTGTATATTGTGGATATTAACTCCTTATCAAATATATAGTTTACCAATATCTTCTCCCATTCAAGAGGTGGCCTTTTCATTTTATTGAGAGCTTCCTTCCCTGTGCAAAAGCTTCTTTAGTTTGATGTTTATTTTTCCTTTTGCTTCCCTTGCCCAAGGAGGCATGTGCAAAAAAGCATACTAAGACATATGCAAAAAAGCATTACTAAGACCAATGTCAAACAGCATACGATTTATTTTTTCTTCTAGAAGTTTTATAGTTTTGGGTCTTACATTTAAGTCTGTAATTCATTTTTAATTTATATTTGTGCATGGTTTGAGAGAGTAGTCCAGTTTGATTCTTTTTGCATATAGCTGTCCAGTTTTCCCAACACCATTTATTGAAGAGGCTGTCTTTTCCGAATTGTATATTCTTGCCTCCTTTGTCATAGATTAATTGCCTATATAAGTGTGGGTTCCTTTCTGGGCTCTCTATTCTGTTCCACTGATCTATGTGTCTGTTTTTGTGCCAGTCTCATACTGTTTTGATTACTGTAGCTTTGTAGTATAGTTCAAAATCAAGGAGCGTGATACCTCCAGCTATGCCCTTCTTTCTCAAGATTGCTTTGGCTATTTGTGGTCTTTTTGCTTCCATGCTAATTTTAAAATTATTTGTTCTAGCTCTGTGAAAAATGCCATTGCTATTTTGATAGAAATTGCATTAAATCTGTAGACTGCCTTGGGCAGTATGGTCATTTTAACAAGATTAATTCTTCCAATCTATGAAAACTGTGTATCTATCCATTTGTTCATGTTGTCTTCAATTTCTTTCATCAGTGTTTCACAGTTTCCCGAGTACAGGTCTTTTCCTCCTTAGTTAGGTTTATTCCTATGTATTTTATTCTTTTTGATGCAATGGTAAATGGGATTGCTTCCTTAATTTCTCTTTCTAATAGTTCATTGTTAGTGTATAGATATGCAAGAGAGTTCTGTATATTAATTTTGTACCCTGCAAATTTACCAAATTCATTGATAAGTTCTAACAGTTTTTAGTGGAATCTTGAGGATTTTCTATCTATATACAGTACCACATTATCTGCAAACAGTAAGTTTTAGTTCTTCCTTTCCAATTAGGATTCCTATTAATTCTTTTTCTTGTCCAATTGCTATGGCGATGACTTCCAAACTATGTTGAATAAAAGTGGCAAGAGTGGGTGTCCTTGTCTTCTTCCTGATCTTAGAGGAAATGCTTTTAGCTTTTTACCATTGAGTATGATGTTATTAGTGGGCTTGTCATATGTGGCCTTGATTATGTTGAGGTATGTTCCCTCTATAACCCGTTTGTTGAGAGTTTTATAATAAACAGATGTTGAATTTTGTCAAAAGCTTTCACTGCATGTATGAAGATGATCATATGATTTTTTTTCCTTCAATCTGTTAATGTGGTGTATCACATTGATTGATTTGCAGATACTGAACTATCCTTGCATCCCTGGGATAAATCCCACTTGATCATGGTGTATGACCCTTCTAATGTATTGTTGAATTTGGTTTGTGAATATTCTGTTGAGGACTTTTCCATGTATGTTTGTCAGTGATATTGGCCAATAAATTTTTTTTGTGATATAGTTGTGTGGTTTTGATATCAGGGTGATGCTGGCCTCATATGATGAGTTTGGAAGTGTTCGTTCCTCCACAATTTTTTGGAATAGTTTGAGACAGGTAACTGTTAACTCTTCTCTAAATCTTTGGTAGAATTCACCTATGAAAAGATCTGGTCCTGAACTTTTGTTTGTTGGGAGTTCCATTATTACTGATTCAATTTCATTACCAGCAATTGGTCTGTTCTTATTTCCTATTTTTTCCTGGTACAGTCTTGGGAGATGGTAAATTTCTAAGAATTTGCCCATTTCTTCTAGGTTGTCCAATTTATTGTTATATAGCTGTTCACAGGAATATCTTTTGATCCTTTATATTTCTGTGGTGGTGGTGTAATTTCTCCCTTTTCATTTCTGATTTTATTGATTTGGTTCCCTTTTTTTTTCTTGATGAGTTTGGCTAAAGGTTTATCAACTTATCTTTTCAAAGAACCAGCTCTCAGTTTCATTGATCTTTTCTATTGTTTTTTAGTCTCTAGTTTATTTCTGCTCTGATCTTTATGATTTCTTTCCTTCTACTAACTTTGGGTTTTGCTTGTCCTTCTTTTTATAGTTCCTTTAAGTATAAGGTTAGGTTGAGATTTTTGTTTCCTGAGTTAGGCTTATACCATTATAAACTTCCCTCTTAGAACAGCTTTTGCTGTGCCCAATAGGTTTTAGATCATTCTGTTTTCATTTTCATTTGTCTCTAGGTAATTTTTGATTTCCTATTTGATTTCTTTAGTGACACACTGGTTGTTTAGTAGCATATTGCTTAATCTTCATGTGTTTGTGTTTTTGCAGTTTTTTTCTTGTAGTTCATTTCTAGTCTTATAGCATTGTGGTCGGAAAAGATGCTTGATATGATTTCAATCTTCTTAAATATATTGAGACTTCTTTAGTGGCCTAGCATGTGATCTAACTTGAAGAATGTGCCATGTGCACTTGAAAAGCATGTGTATTCTGCTGCCTTGGGATGGAATGTTTTATAAATATCTATTAAGTCCACTTGGACTAGTGTGTCATTTAAGACTAGTGTTTCCTTATTGATTTTCTGTCTAGATGATCTCTCCATTGATGTAAGTGGGGCAGTCCCCTGCTATTATTGTGTTACTGTCAATTGCTCCCTCTGTGTCTGTTAATATGTGCTTTAGGTACTTAGATGCTCCTATGTTGGGTTCATATATATTTACAATTTTTATATCTTCTTTTTAGATCAATCCCTTCATCATTATGTAATGTCCTCCTTTTCTCTTGTTACAGTCTTTGTTTTAAAGTCTATTTTATCTGGTATAAGTATTGCTACCCCAGCTTTCTTTTCAGTTCCATGTGCATGTAATAACTTTTTCCATCTCCTCACTTTGTGTCTTTAGATCTGAAGTGAGTCTCTTGTAGGCAGCATATAGATGAGTCTTGTTTTTGTGTCCATTCAGCCACTCTATGTCTTTCGATTAGAGCATTTAGGCCATTTTCAGTTAAAGTAATTATTATTATTATTTTTTTAACTAAAGTAATTATTGATGGGTATGTACTTACAGCCATTTTGTTAACTGTTTTTCAGTTGTTTTTGTAGTTTTTTGTTCCTTTCTTCTTTCCCACTCTTCCATTGTTATTTGACGACTATCTTTTAATGTTATGTTTGGATTCCTTTTTCTTTTTTATGTATCTATTATTTTGTGTATTTTTTTCATGTATCTATTGGTTTGTGGGTACCATGAGGTTTATATATAGCAATCTATATACATATATACATGAGTATTTTATGTTTCTGATCTCTTAAATTCAAACACATTTTAACAACCCTGCATTTTACCCCCCTTCACATTTACTGTTTTTGACATAATTTACATCTTTTTGTTTTGTGTATCCCTTTCTACTTACTGTAGATACAGATGATTTTACTACTTTTGTCTTTCAACCTCCTACTAGCTTTATACTTGTTTGACTTACTACCTTTAATGGATATTTGCCTTTACCAATGAGCTTCTTCCTTTTGTAATTTTCATATTTCTAGCTGTGGCCCTTTCTTTTCTACTTAGAGAAGCACCTTTAACATTTCTTGTAAAGCTGGTTTTGTGGTGCTGAACTCTTTTAGCTCTTGCTTCTCTGTAAAACTTTTGATCTCTCCATCAAAACAGAATGAAAACCTTGGCAGGTATTCTTGGTTGTAGGTTTTTCCTTTCATCACTTTAGATGTATCATGTCACTCCCTTCTGGCCTATAGAGCTTCTGCTGAAAAGTCAGCCAATAGCCTTATGGGAATTCCCTTTTACGTAACTTGTGGTTTTTCCCTTGCTGCTTTTAATCTTCTCTAATTTTTTTTCCATTTTAATTATAATGTGTCTTGGTGTGGTCCTCTTTGGGTTTTTCCTATTTAGGACTCTCGGTGCTTCCAGACCTAGATGTCTGTTTCCTTTCCCAGGTTAAGGAAGTTTTTCAGTTATCACTTCTTCAAATATATTCTCTTCCCCTTTCTCTCTTCTCCTTCTGGGACCCCTATAATCTCAATGTTAGTACACTTGATGTTCTCCCAGAGGCATAAAACTTTCCTCATTTCTTTTTATTCCTTTTTCTTTTTTCTGTACAGCTTCAGTGATTTCCACTACTCTGTATTCCAGCTCACTGATCTATTCCTCTGTATCATCTAATACTGTTGATTCCTTCTAGTATATTTTTTATTTTGGTTATTGTATTCTTCATCTCTGTTTGGTCCTTATTTACATTTTCTAACTGTTAAACATTTCTAACTTCTCACTCTGTTCATCCATTCTTCACCAGAATTCTTTGAGCATCTCTATGATCATTACTTTGAACTCTTTATTAGGTAGATTGCTTAATCTCCACTTCACTCAGTTCTTCTTCTGGGGTTTTATCTTGTTCCTTTGTTTGGAACATATTCTTCTGTCACCTCATTTTGCCTAGTTGGCTGTTTTTACTTTTATGTATCTGGTAGATTGGTTACATTTCCCAATCCTGGAGAAGTAGGCTTTTGTAGGATGTGTCCCAGCAGCACACTCCCCTCTGGTCACCAGAGCTATATGTCTAGGGGTGCCCATGATGTAGGCTACATAAGCCCTTCAGTTGTAGCAGGTTGACTACTGGGGGTAGTCGGGTAGGCATGGCTGTCTCCCCAGTCTGGTTGGTTGTCAGGCCCTGCCTTGTGTGGAGGCTGCTGGCCACTGGTCAGCAGGACCGAGTCATGAAGTGGCTGGCTGTGGAGACCCGGGGGTTCCAGGGATAGCGATGGCCAATGGTGGGCAGAGCCAGTTTCCAGGGTGGGTGGTTGCAGGGCTAGGGATCCCAGATCTATTGTCAGCCTGCTTATGGGTGAGATAGTTCTCAGACATGGCTGGCTGTGGTGTCTATGGTGTCCCAAATGTGGTGTTGGCCTACTGGTGAGTGGGGCAGGATCTTGGGGGTCTAGGGGTTCAGTGGTCAGCCACTGGTGGGTGGGGCCAAGGCCCATGTTGTCCTGGAGCTAGTGCCAGCTCACTGGTGGTCAGATTCAGGTCCCCAGGCCTCTGGTTGTAGTTCCTTGTAGGTCCAGAAATTAGTTTCAGCCCACAGGTGGGCAGGCCTAGGTCTTAGGCTGATGGTCCCTGGGGCTAGTGCTAGCACATTGTTGGGAAGGGCCAGGTCCTGGGCCTCCTGATGGGTGGGGCTCAGGGGGTCTTAATGCAGCAGGCCTGCTGGTGGGTGGGGCTATGTCCCCACCTGGCTAGCTGCCTGGCCTGAGGTGTCGCAGCACTGGTGCAGATGGGTTGGTGGGTGAGGCCGGGTCCCAGAGCTAATAAACTAGAGGGTGGATTCCAAAATGGTGCTTGCCAGCACCGGTGTCCTCATGGTAGAACAAGCTCCCCAAAATGACTGCTGCCAGTGTCTATGTCCCCAGAGTGAGCTCCAGTTCCCTCCTACCTCTCCAGGAGGTTCTCTAAGATCAGCAGGTGGGTCTGACCCAGGCTCCTTTCAAATTACTGCTATTGCCCTGCATCTTGGAGCATGTGAGATTTTGTGTGCTGCCTTAAAGAGTGGACTCTCTATTTCCCATAGCCCTCTGGCTCTCCTGAAAATAAGCCTTGCTGGCCTTTAGAGGCTCGTCTTCCCAGGGCAGGACCCCTGGGTTGGGGAGCCCAATGTGCGGCTCAGTCCTCTCACTCCTTGGGCAGAACCTCTGCAATTGTAATTTTCCTCCCATTTGTGGGTCACCACCTGGGGGTATGGGTCTAGATTATATAGCATCTACACCTCTCCTACCCTTCTCATTATGGTTCCTTCTTTATATCTTTAATTGTAGAAGATCTTTTCTGCTAGGCTTCAGGCCATTCTCATCGATAGTTGCTCTGCAAATAGTTGTAATTTTGGTGCGCCCATGGGAGCAAATGAGCTCAGGGTCTTTTTACTCTGCCATCTTGGGCTCTCCCTCCATATCTGTGTTAATTTTATCCTAATTATATTTCATGGTATTCCCCAGGGAGACAAAAGTAGGTTTGACTTATTTATGCCCTTCACCAAAAACCAGAGAAAATTATGATAATTCCCTTCTCACCATAGTTATGATTTTTAAATTCAAATTTGGCAATTATAGTTTCATTTTTATCATACCAATTCTTTATCCCTGGTATGGTCAAACTTAGGGACTTGCAGATATACTGCACCATTCCCTCTCTCAGAGAAAGGCTTCTTGTATTTCTTAAAGTCTATGCTGTTGAACTAGAGCAAATGAGTGCTGTGCCCCTTCAAGAATGCAGATCTCCATAGGTATGTTTTCTAAGACTCCCTTTGGGGGACAGAGTAGGAAGGAAACTATGATCACTGTATCTTCAAAATTCTCTTGAATAAAAAATAACTATCTATACACAGTAGGCCAAGTCCTACAGTTCTTTTTTAGGCAAAGTTCCCTTTGTGCTCAGTAGGAGCTTTCTCTGAATGAGGATTCCTAGCTTAGTAGAGCTTGAACTTAAAATTAAAAATCCTTCACCCCTACAGGCAAACCCTCAGACTCAAGGGTATAGGGAAAATTGGAAACAAGGAGTTTCTGGTGAAAAATACCCTTGCTCTGGTTGAAGATGCTGAAACTCATAATGGAAATTACCACCTTAAATATGTATACAAAGAAAAGTCCTCAACTCAGAGCTTTCCAGGAATGCCAAAGGTAAGAGAATAGGGCTTATCTGTTGGAAAGGCAGCAGATGACCACCTGCGTTGCTTAGAGGATCATCAATTGGAACCCTTACCCCTATAACTACTTTCTACCTGGTCTCTCTGCGTCTAAAATGCTTGCAGCATTGGGTTCCTAGGAAGGAGAAATCTGTGAAGGCAGGAGTGTGATTAATATTAACTGCACATTTACCATGTTCAAGGCATCAACATTTCAGTCCTCACAACAACCTAATGAGGTACAGATTACTACCCCTACTTTTAAGATGAGTAAACTGAGGTATAAGAAAGTTCAACAACAAGTCTAAGGCCATACAACTAACAAGTAGCAGGTACCACATTCAAATATCATGTTCCAGATCCTATGCTGATAACATAGAGGCCCCCAAATATCTTCAGACTATTGCTGAGAGTAAGCCCAAGAGGAGAAACGGTGAATTCTCCTATAAGTTTGAAATAGCTGATTTGGCAGGTGAAAGTGGGAAAATGAAAATAAAATATTTAACTTATTTTTTAAAGAAATATCCCTTTAAAGTGTTCTGAGCCTTAAAAATTAACTTAATGTAACCTGCTCTGCAGAGGACTTTGCGGATGCTGAGAGCTTTTGTTCATGTAACACCATAAGAAGTTGTGCCTTCTGCACATTCTATAGCTCCTGCTGACTTGCAAAGGAAATATTTATCTCATTTCCAACCTCCAATAAATATTGCTGTTAGAAGTTTCTGGAGTTTTCTTTAGAAATGACTCAGCACAGAATACTAATTTTTCCTTAAAGTTATATCAACTCATTGCCAAATGGACAATTTCAGGAAATTTGCCTGTTCTCACTTGCAAGGCAGGTATTACCTCACTTCCCATAAAATATAATATCAACTCAAGGCAGACAAATAACATTTTCCATCCATCAGTCAAGTGCTTTCATTTCGCAGTTTTATCTGCTATCCAAAAAGCTACTTGTTTACTGGGTATTCTTATCTTTTCTCTGCATGAACTGCCCTTGCAATAAAGAAAGCCTAGAATTTAGACAGTGCATGGAGATTTGGTTTTGATTTGAAACCAAGTCAAGATTTCACTTTGACTCCCTTCTCTTAGATGCTTATATTTCATACAAAGCCATAATAACAAACCTGGCCTGAACTGTGAGCATCTCTCTCTATTATGGGAAGAAGTAGAAATATCTCCTGAGTAGCTCACCAACAATAAATTAATCTCTGAGTTTGTCAAGGGATTTTCTCAGAGTAATAAATGATCTGATACGATTGCAATTGCTGACACCTAGTCAAAGCAATATAAAAAGGGAACAGTCTATTGACTCTTCTGAGCATTTCACTTTAGAAATAACACTTAATAGATGTCAAAGGGTAGAATGAAAGCATCATATTTTTCAATTGCCAAATGACAAAGATGCTCTATTTAGGAGGAACTGAAAGGCCCATCTTCCCACAAATCTCTCCCCACCATATCAGGTTTCCTGAACATTCTGCCATTACTATCTCCTCTCAGAGAACTGCTAGAGGGAGATATAGTCATTTCACTCATTTAAGTTAAGATTGTATTACCTGAGAAAGTTAGGTTATCTCTCTTCTATGACATTTATCATGCTGTGTCATGCCTCTTTATATTCTGACTCTCACATAAACTCTTAGATCCTTGGGAAAGGGGACCAAATTAGGCTGCATTTCCAGTGCCTAGAACAGTAACCAAAGTCTAGTAAGTCATTTATTTGCATAGTAAATATTTCAGAAATACATAACCGAATGGAGAGAGGAAGAAGTAAAGAAGATATGAATTACAAATTACAATGACAGGAATATATTTATGTTATTAAGTCATTATCACCCAGAGCACAAAGCAAGCCCCTAAAACAAAGGTGGCAAACTGGTCACTTTTCAAGTTACATGTAGCCCATGGATAAGCTTTATGTAACTCATACAGTATAATCCAGAACATTCTTTTAAAAAAAAAGTGGTTGCCAGCATTGAAAAACTAGGAAATTTCATATTTTTTCCAAAAATACATTTAGTTTTTCATGAGAAGTTAGTAGATCAATATATCAATCAATGTAAGGTCAATAATCCTATATGGCAATAATCTGTTGTCCCCATTAGATGGGGCATGTGCCTTCCTTTTGTTTACAGTCCCTGTGACCCATTTTCTTTATGTTAGCTGCCTAGCCAATATAACTATTTGAGATTGTGCCCTAAAGGAAGAAGACACAAGACAGGCATGTCATCCATGAACATTAGGAGGGATAGAAGAGAATAAGTCACTAAATTAGAAGGGTATGAGTGAATAGGAACCAAAGTGAGAACCACCACCACTTCATGAGGGCACTTGGCATCTTGCATAAAGGAGCAGCAGTGCTAAAGAAAACCTCTGCATCACTTCATAATTTTTAAAGAGTCAATCCTATAAAGAGGGATGACCATAGGACCAAACGCTAAAATATCCTCTTCCTTTATAGATTATGATGTAATATTTAGAGTACCTTAGAACTTCACATGACAAACATTATTTTCACTGAAGAGAAGGTTTAAGTTAATGTCAAGGCTGAAAATAAATAGAGAAAGTGGTTCAGATGGTGTTTGCCCAATTAAAAGAGCCAATCAGTAATTTCTTTTCATGAACCTTGGAATATAATTTTGCTTTCTTCCATTCACATGCAAATGCATTATTTCAAGTGCACAAAAGATGCACAAAGAAAGAAATTCAAACATTATGTATCCTAATACTAGGGGTATAACATGCCAAGTGAATTTTTTTTTATAAAGCTTTTGTTTCAGTTTTTGTTGAATAAGACAGCTGTTTCTATTCATCTAGGATTTTTTTCTTTATTTCTTTCTTTCTTAAATTTTTTTGAGGAAACTGGTGACTGTGATCATAGTAGAATGTCTTCCTAAATCATATGCAAAATAACAAAATTTTCTTTTAAACTATCATTGACAAATGTAAAGTGTTTCTACAACAAAGTTAAATTTTATAAACCCAAATGTTTGTTAGAAGCAATGAGCACTACGGAAACCATTTCTAAATATTGGGGTTTTTTTTTTTTCTGCCTTTTAGGCCAAAAAATTTCACCAAAAGATGGCAAACTAAAAGACATTAGAAAGAAAATTACAATAAAAGTTTGCACTAACAAGATTTTGGGATACTTCCATGTACCATTAAAACCAGTAATATTTCTAAATTATTTAAGAACTAAACATACTACTTCCAATGTGAAATGCTTTGACTAGTTTCCTCTTTACTATCAGAGGCTATACAAAACAAGAAATGTGAGGTAGGTGAATAAAAATGCTTGAGATGAGAAAATATGTATAAAGAAAAATAAATTCAAGTTATGGAAAGATTTAAATGGGTTTTAAACATCCCACTTTTTTCTGTTTTTTCCAAAAAATTAATAAGTTTTAACCTAAATAACTGAATAAAAGGCTATTCCCCACCACTGTATTTTTAGGACTTGAATAAAAAACCAGGGATACCTTTTTGACCATATTATTGTGATTTTTGGTTTTAATTTACAAGGACTTATTGATTTCAGTGAAGGACATCCTATTTGTCATGGTTGAAGTAAAGAATGTTCTTTCAAAATCCCAGATGTTTATTGAATACCACCTATGTTCTAATAATAAGAGAAGTAATATTTATTGAACACTTACTAGGTACCTTGTTAATTCTGTTTTCTAACTTTTACATAAATTAGTTCATGTTCTCATGGTTCTAGGTACTTCATAGCTATCTTCTCACTATAGATAGATAGATAGATATGATTTATATCTATCTATCTCATAATGTGCCTACATACATAGATACATATCTCAAAATATATATAGTCACAGTTTCTTAAGTGTAAAATGGGTATAATAATATCTACATCATAATGTGGCTATACACACACACATACACACACACGACACACACGAGAGAGAGCTGTACACATAATTATTATCCCCATTTTACACATAAGAAAATTGAGACAGAGCACTAAAGTAGCTAACAAAATATCACATCACTAATCAATGGTAAAAATAATATTTTGATCCACGCCTCTCAAACTCCAAAGCTCATCCTCATTCCATTTGGCTACACAAACTTACACCGTGATCAATGGCTTCCATCTTTTAAATATGAAGGTGCTGTTTTCCAAGTAATGAGACTGAATTTTAAGAGAGTCATACACTCTTTTGTTTTATTACCTTTGTGACCAAGAGAGTAACAGAATCTTTATGGAACAAATAACTATGTCAAGATACACTACTGGGTTAAGTGAGATGATTTGGATGAGAGCTGTTGGTCCATGTCTTTAAAAGGCAAAGCAAAAAGAAACGGATTTAAACTTGGGCCTTCCAGCAAGCAGAAACTCCTTATACCAGACAAGTTCAACTGACAGTTACCTGGCCAAACCCCCCAAAATTGAATCTTGGCTTCTAGAAATGTGTGACAAAGCTGAATTACTCTTTCTAAAGGCAATCTACCAAACTGCATAACTGTACTGCAGTTGCCTTTTTCTCAGGCAGGTAGAGCCTGAGACCTCACCTCCTTTGTCTCACTCAGAGAAACAAACAGATGATGACCAACAGGAAAAATGAATTAAAATTACCTTAGTTAGATTCATCGACAAAGAGAGATTTGTAAATATGATGATGAGCTATCAAAGCAAAGCTTTCCATTTCTTCATTTTTCATCTCATTCTTGAGAAGATCAATATCTTCCTTCAATCATCTAATCTACGGCAACTCATAAGATTTCGATAGAACTGCATTCCCTCAGTTTGGCAGTATGTATTAGTAGGAATACATCCTTTCGAGTCTAACAGTTCAAATTCCATCTTTTGTTTGAGACTCAAGGTCACAGCTAACGATTTCCTCATCTCTAAAATTAACATAATACTAAGTTCATGGGGAAGTTATGATCCCCATAACTTAGCAAATGAGATAATGCAGTGATTTGCAAGTATTTATTTTTTAGCCCCAAAAACTTTTCTTCAAATTAAAGCTCTATGGGGAAGCCCACCTTATACAACAGATAAATGCAGAGTTGCTCTTGAAACCTTCTGGGTAGAGGAGGAATTCAAGAGGAAATTTGAAAATCATTGTGACTATGTATACAAAATTTCTAGTACTTGACATATAATAGCAAAAAATAAATGACAGCAATTATTGCTTGATCACTGTCCTTTAAATTAGCAGTTAAAAAGAAAACTTGAGTCATGGACCACTTGAGTCATGGCTATAAGGTTGGAAGCAAAATATCTTTTGACCCTTTTGCCTCACTATAACAAGTTTAGTCTGGAAAATGGTGACTTCAAACCCAATTCTTTCAAATCAGACTACAATTTGAATGCACTATGGCAGTTTACTATTTAACATAATTGTATCAAAAATTTACCATTAGCACAAATTATTATCTTTAACATGTTTTTTGTGTTGAAAACCTATGAGGTATAATGAAGAGTGTATTGGACCAAGTATTAAAGGACATGACTTCTAATCTGAATTCTGCTACTAACTACCAAATGAAAGTCTTTATAACTTCTAAATTTATTGTTTTTCTTCTATCACAGAGGTCAGCACACTTTCTCCATAAAGGACCAGATACTAAATACTTAATGTTTTATGGACCATAAAGTCTCTGTTGTAACTACTCAACTCAGCTGTTTTGGTACAGAAGCACTAATAGACAATGCATAAGCAAATAGGCATGGCTGTGTTTCAATAAAAGTTTATTTACAAAAACAGGTGCTGGGTTGGATTTGGCCCACCAGCAATAGTTTTCCAAAGCCTGCCTCGGAAATAACAGGGTTGGACCAGATTATTAATTTCAAACCTGGCTAGGCATCAAAATAATTTGGGAGAACTTCTGTAAATTACAGGTTTCTGCCCCTCATCCCACCCCTGTAACCTACTGAATCAAAATCCCCAGGGTTAAGACCCAAGAATCTCTAAGATGCAGGCTCCTAGAGTAATTTAAACACGGGTCTGTAGACAATGTTTAATGATAACTGGATGATGATTTCTAACAACTCTAACATTCCAAACTCTAACATTCTTTGATAAATAGGGATTCTCACCAGTGGTTTTGATCAGTTTGACATACTTAAAAATACAAAGCATTATATATTGAAATAATATCACTGCTTTTGATGAGAGAAACTTTGAGAATAATTTATTAACACTTGGAAGATATCAACAGATTAGTTTATATCAGAAAAATATGTAGAAAACATGAACATGCTATAAACATTACTACTCTAAAAAAAACAAAACAAAACCAGAAGTCCTTGGGTTTCACTTTCTGAAATATTTTTCTTGCAGCCGTGGTTTTTAAACATTTTGGTCTCAAGAAGCCTTATCATTCTTTAAAATTACTGAGAACCTTAAAGAGCTTTTGCTTATGTGGGCTTAGGCAAAGCTTGTGCTTATCTATTTATATTTACCATATTAGAAATTAAAACAAAAATTTTAAAATATTATTTTAATAATAATAATAAACCTATTACGTGTTCTTGTCCTTCATACAGATGAAAAATGTGTGTCTCCAAACACAGGGAACACATAAAATCCCATCACCTAGATTAATATTCATGGTGTGATATAAATGTGGTTATACTCTGATCTATAAGTGAAAATTTTAGCTGTCATCTATGTTATCCATATAAGATACTAGAGATGATTTGCATATCTGTGGTACCACTAAATACCAATGATTACCCAGGTACCATTTCCTCAAATATGAGAATAATTCAATTCCAGAATCTTATTTTGGAAGTGTTTCCTGGATTCACTTCTAGTACCAATTACTCTCTCAGTTAAGGACCCAGAAAAAAGCAGAGGACACACTTAAATTAAAGGGATAGTGCACTATCCTTAGATCCCAAACAGATAAGGGAAGAAAGTAGTAATAGGAAACCAGAAGGAAAAAAAAAATAGAGAGAGAAGGCTGTCTTGAGAGGAGTTTTGATCTCTTTTTCAAGTGATGAGACCATCCAGAGGCAATCCTACAGGGAGGGAATCAAGAGAATGACTTCTCTGACATTATTCTCCTCCCACTCTCTGCTATTCTGCTAAATCCAACCAGAAGATGTAGGACAAGGGGACCTATTGTTGTAGTCCATACAGATCAGCTTCATGAAGCAAGAAAGAGAATGCATTCAGACGGGACAAACTGAATATACTTGGCTCATCAGACTCTTTAATACTTGCCCATCAGAGGGGTTTTGCATGATATTGTTGCTTTAATTAATTACTGCCTCGCTCAGTAATTCATTCAAAAGATTTTCACATCTTTTATGGGTATTAAAGTTTGCTCATCTGACGTTTTCCCTATCTATTTTCTTTGTTCACTTTTCCATTGTTTTCTTTTGTTTTTTTGTATTAACACTCAACTTTCAAGACTCAGATCATGCATAACTTTATAAGTCTTCCTGACTTCTCACCTGCCCAGCAGGAACCCCTACCTCCTTTGTAGTCTACTGCAACACTGCAACATAAAGCAATAACTTAGAACATACAGCACTTGATTGAACTTACTGGCTTAAATCTTTGTCTTCTCAAATAGTGCTTACACAGTACCTAGAACCTAATCTATGTTCAATAAATGTTTAAATAAATGGTCAACAAATAGTCTCAGGGTATTTGTCCTCTGGTTACCCAGAGTGCAGAACTGAAATTGGAGCTAGAGATAAAAATTTTGGAGTCCAACTGTTTTTAGATCTTAATTGAATTTGTGAAGATTGAATGAAGAACAGAGTCAAGGTTAAAAATTGGGAAATCTATTACCCCAGTGACAAGAAGAGGCAAAACAAATAAAAAGGGAAGAAAAGAATGGAGAGAGAAGAAGAAAGAAAAGCAGGAGAGTGTACCGTCATGGAAGCCAGATGACAGAGGAGTACAGAGGAAGAAAGAGAAGGAGGAGGAGGAGAGGCTGCAGAGAAAGAGGGTGTAGATGGGGAGGAAGAGGGGGTAAGAAGGGGAAGAGGAAGGGGAAGGAGGAGGAAGAGATTACCAATATGAGATACTAAATACAGTATCTACTTATATAAACATTGTGATCAGCCATCCCATTCAGAAAGAAGCCTTTTGCAGAAACGAATTCTACACAAGTGCAGAGAAAACTTATGGTGGCTACCTAAATAACTGAATCTAGATATTCATGTATAAATATGAATGAACACATTCATTAGACCATGACAAAAACCAACACCATAAAAAGGACAAAAATAAACACAAAGAACAAATGACTCTAAAGGAGATAGGCAATTCAGAAAAATAATTTGCAATTCTTTTTTTTTCCTTTTGCAAAAAATCAATTAATGTAATATACACAAAAGTGAATTAAAAACATGTACAGCTTAAAAGTTATTAAAAAGTAAATGCCTATGTTACCACCATCTGAATCAAGAAATAAAATATTGCTGGTACACTAGAAAGCTCCCTCCCAATATCCTTTCCCTGTCCCTCCTTGGAGAGGCAACCAATACCTTCATCCATATGATTATCATGTTTTGCTTTCTTTATAATTTACCATATATCCATTCATTCCTAAAAACTACAGTTTAGTATTTTTAGTTCCTGAAATTTATATAAATGGAATAATACTGTATATATTTTTGGTGACTTGTTTGCCCAATATTATATCTGAGAAATATATTCTCATTGTTGTAGGTAAGAGTAGTTATCCATTTTCTTTCCTGTAGAGTATTATAGTATATGAATACACTATGATTTGTCTAGTCTACTAGTGATAGACATATGGATTATTGCTCCCATTTCTCATTCCATAAGTTGCCTCTCACTTTGTCAATTATTCACATTAATGTGCAGAAGCTCTTAAGTTTGATGAAGTCCCATTTATCTATTTTTGTTATTGTTGCCTGTGCTTTTTGTGTCATATCCAAGAAATCATATCCATATCCAATGTCATGAAGATTTTCCCCTATTGTTTCTTATAAAGTTTTATACTTTTAAGCCTTACTTAGGTCTTTAATCCATTTTGAGTTAATTTTTGCATATGGTATAAGAAAAGAATCCAATATCATTTTTTTTTCATGTGGATATCCAGTTTTCCCAGCATAAATTTTTGGGCAAAGAACAGTATCTTCATTGTGTGGTCTTGGCACCCTGGTATAAGACCATTCAACCATATACAAGAGGGTTTATTCTGGTCTCTCTGTTCTGTTCCATTGGTCTATAACTCTGTCTTTATGAAAGTACCACATTGATTTGATTACTGTAGCTTTGTAGCATGGTTTGAAACCATGAATTGTGAAGCCTCCTAACTTGTTCTTTTTTTCAAGACTGTTCTGACTATTCCAGGTCACTTGAGATTCCATATGAGTTTTAGGATGGAATTTTCTGTTTCTGCAAAAAAAAAAATGCTAGTGGAATTTTGATAGGGATTACATTTAATCTGTAGATTGCTTTGGGTGGTACGGACATTTTAAGAATATCAAGTCCTCCAATCTATGAACACAGGATAGCTCACCATTTGTTTTTATTTTCTTTAATTTCCTTAAGCAATGTTTTTATCATTTTCAGTTATACACGTCTTTCACTTTCTTGGTTAAGTTTATTCCCAGGTATTTTATTCCATTTTATTCTATTCTGAATGGGATCATTCTAATTTCTTTCTTGAATGGTTAATTGTTAGTGTATAGAAATGCAACTAATTTTTGAGTTGTTTTATATCCTGCAATTTGATTAATTTGTTTATTAGTACTAACAGGGGTTTTTGTAGATTCTTTGGGATTTTCTACATATAAAATCATGTCACCTGCAAACAAAGATAATTGTACTTCTTCTCTTCCAATGTGGATGCTTTTTTTGTTTTTCTTGCCTAAATGCTCTGGCTAGGACTTCCAATACTATGTTAAGTACAAGTGGTGAGAGTGGGCATCTCTGCCTTGCTCTTTATCTAAGGAAAAAAGCTTTAAACTTTTAACCACTGATTATGACATTAGCTATACGCTTCTTACATATGGCCATTATTATGTTGAGGTAGTTTGCACTTCTACTCCTAGTTGGTTGAGCCTTTTGATAATGAAAAGGTCTTAAATTTGTATAATGCTTTTTCTGCATCAATTGAGACATTAATGTTGGTTCTGTCTTTCATTTTATTACATTGATTAATTTTTCTATGTTGAACCAACCACGCATTCTAAAAATAGATTCTACTTGGTCATGGTGTATAATTCTTTTAATGTAATCTTGAATTCGATTTGCCAGATTTTGCTGAGAATATTTTTCATCAATATTCATCAGGTATATTGGCCTATAGCTTTCCTTTCTTATAGTATTTTTGTCTGGCTTTGATATCATTGTAAAGTTGGCCTCATACAATCAGTTTGGAAGTGTTTCCTCTTCTTCAATTTTGCTGAAGAGTTTGAGAAGGATTGGTGTTAGTTATTTAAATGTTTGATTAAATTCTCCAGTGAAGCCATGTGGTCCTGGGCTTCTATTTGTTGGGAGGTTTTTGATTACTGATTCATTCACCTCACTAGTTATAGCCCTCTTCAGAACAGAGTTTGTTTTTTATTTCTTCATGATTTATTCCTGGTAGGTTGTATTTTTTCTGGAAAAGTTTCCATTTTTTTCTAGGTTATCAATTTGTCAGCATATTATTATTCATAGTAGTCTCCTGTAATCCTTTTTTTTCATTTGTGGTTCATCAGTTGTAATGTTCCATCTTTCATTTCTGAATTTAGCTATATGAGTCCTCTCTCATTAATTAATCTAACTAAAGGTTTGTCAATTATGTTTATCTTTTCAAAAACTGAATGCTTAGTTTTATTTTTATCTGTTTTACAATTATCTATTTCATTTATTTCTGCTCTAATCTTTATTATTTCCTTCCTCCTGCTGAATTTTGGGTTTAGTTAGTTCTTTTTCTAGTTCCCAGATGTAAAGTTATGTTGTTGATTTGAGAACTTTCTTATTTTTAATGTAAGCCTTTTCCACTATAACCTCCCTCAGTACTGCTTTTGCTGCATGCCATAAGTCTTGGTATGTTGTGTTTTCATTTTAATTTCTCTCAAGATATTTTCTAATTTCCCTTTTGATTTCTTCTTTGACCCACTGGTTATTTAAGTGTTTTGTTTCAAGTCCACATATTTGTAGACTGGCCAGTTTCCCTTCTGCTACCGATTTCCACTTCATTCCACTGTGGTCAGATAAAATGTTTGGTATGATTTCAATCCTCTTAAATTTTAACATTTATTTTGTGGCCTACCATGTGGTCTACCCTGGAGAATGATCCATGGGCACTTAAGAAGAATGTGTATTCTACTGTTTCCCTGTGGGCCATTTTTCCTTATTTCTTTGTATGCCTTGTGATCTATTGTTGATTCTAAATCTATAAGTTTTTAAATGTAACATCTGTGATTATGTCCCAGTTTTTATTCCATATAATTGTTATTTTGCTTTAACTATTTTTTCGTCAATAACCGACATTTTGTAAATTTTATTAGTCATTTTGAAGACCAAATTCTGATCATACTGATCTTCTCTATTGAATTATTATTTTCCTTTTCATTAAATACTTCTCTTAATTTTATTATTCCCTTCCATCTACTTTATTTGGTGTAATTTTGATGGTATTTATCTAACTTTAGACATGTATCCATAGATTATAACTTTGCAACCAATATTTATTCTTCTGTAATATATACACTTAAGGTGAAAAATTTCCTTTTAAATTCCAATTGAGCTGATTCTCATAATCTTTAATATAAAATAGTTTGTTTTCATTCAGTTCAAAATACTCTCTGGTTTCCACTGTAATTTCTTCTTTTACATGTGGATTTAGAATTTTTTTTTTAATTTCCAAACATAAGAAGTCTTTCTAGCTATCCTTTTGCTATTTATTTTTAGCTCAATTGCATTGAGATCAGAGAACATGCTCTGTATGACAAAAGTTCTTTAAAATTTGAAACATGCATTGCAGCTCATTATATGATCAATTTTAAAATATTTTGTGTATGCTTTAAAAGGTTGTACTCTTTATTAGTTGGATATAGTGTTCCATAGATGTCTATTAGGTCAAGTTTGTTAATCATGCTATACAAATCTTCTATGTTCTTCATGATTTGTTTAACCTATCAATTTAGAGAGATGTGCTATAATGTCCTATCATGACTGTGGATTTCTTCCACACACTGTTGTTCTGTAAATTTTTGTTTTATATACTTTGAGGCTATGTAATCAAGTGTTACATAACACCCTAGTGTTACTTTCCTGGTGGAAGCAAGACTTCTGTTATAGTAACTCTACCTTTAGATAATTTTTGTCCCTTTATAGATTATTTTTGGTAGCAGTGTATCACTATATTAACTCTTTTGATTAGTATTTGCATGATATAACCTATTCTACCCTTTTACTTTAACCTTTTTACATACTTACGTTTTAAGAATATGCCTGTTATAAACTGAATATAGTTGAACTTTTTAATACATTCTAAGAAATTTAGCCTTTTAACAGGAACACTTAGTCCATTTACATTTAATGTATATCTAATTTACATTTAGTGCATATTGGGCTTATATATGACATTTATTTTGTCCTGTTTCAGCTAATTTTGTTTCTTTTTTCCTTTCTTACTTTCTTTGAAATTGATTTTTTCTTGTTGCTATGTTATTCTTTCCATTAGTTTAAATGATATACACTCCATTTCTATTCTTTTAGTGGTTTCTCTAGAAATTATTGTGTGCATATTTAACTTATTCAATTCTAAAGGGGATGAACATATCTTCCCTCCTTCTAGATCATATGAAAAATGCAGAACACATTAATTCCTTTTACCATCCACTCAGTTTGTGTTTCTCCTTCAGTTGTGAAAAATGTTTTCATTGAGTATATTCTTCTAGGCTGTGCATTAGTTTATTTTGGCCCATTGAGACTATTATTCTACTGGCTTTTGGCTTCCATCACTGTCATTGAGAAGTCAACTGTTAATTCAATGGTTGTCCTTTTCATGAATATGTTTTTTTGTTCGGAGGTTTCCTACATTTTCTTATCTTTAGTGATCTGTACTTTCATTAAGATGTACTGAGAAAAAAAAAAGATGTACTGAGTGTTCAATTTATTTTTATTTCTCTTTCTTGGGATTTTTAAGGCTTCTTAAGTCTTTTTTTTTTTATCAGTATCTTTAATTGGTTTTGGAAAACTCTTAGCTATCATCTCCTTAAATTCTGCCTCTGGCCTTTTCTCTTCCTCCTCTGTTAGCCTCATTAAGTGATAGCACCACTTCCAAAGATGGGATGAAGAGCATTATTCTTTAAGTGAATTGGCCTTTAAACACAGCACAAACAGACTTACTAAGGAAGAGGAAAAAACAGAAGCAAACTATAATGTTGACTCCTAACCATCCTACATTTAGTTCTGATGAAAGGATAAGGTCCTTGAATCAAAAGGAAAAAAAATATGGCCACAGCTTCACTCTGCTCCAGGCAGACTATGAAAAAAGCCAATGGTGGAGAAGGTTGTTGATAATTTTTATAGCTGGCTGGGTGAATAGGGTGCTGAGAAACTGAGTAATATGTTTTCTGACTGAAGGAGGAACAGCATTATAGTAGTTCCTGTGATGATTAAAAGCAGAAGTATGAATTGCTTTTTAGGGGCTTGCTGAGTGTGGTTCTAGTTATTGGCAACTAAGGCGAGGCCTCACTAGTAAAGATATTAAAAGGTGTTCGGAAAAAAACAATCACATTCTTACATTTCAAATATCACCTTTGTAATTATATCAAAATGGCTGAATTATAATAATGTTGCATCAGCCTGTTTTACATTTAAGACCTACAAGCTTCAGCTAATTTAGGAGGAAACCACCTGATGTCAAAAGGAGAAAGCCCTACTATAAAGTGCCAGATGTAAGGGTAATACAGGTTTCAAAATGAAATTTTCTGTGTAAAGAAAAAATAGTGTTAGGGACAGGAAAAAATCGAAGTGTAATACCAGCAGATACTTGCTATAATAATTTTTTGAGTATACTATAGCAAAATAAAAAACGAGTGCAAGAGGTAGAAGAAACAGTAGTGAGCAAAGAAACCTATAAAACTTATTGGTAAGATTCATTCATTTGGATGCTTATTGTAAAAAACAATAACAATCATGAGCTAAATTGCTAATAATTACAAATAGGAAGTGGAGTGTGTGTGTGTATGTGTGTGCATGTGTTTTGTTGTCTGTGTATGTGTCTGTGTCTATACCTGTATGAATGTTGGTGTGGGGTAAAGGGGTTCTGCAACCTATTAACTGGTTCCTGGAGTTCATCCTGATGAATGCTGAATTTTGTAAAATAAGTTTCTCTATCTATTGGTTGTATGTTTTTTCCTCCTTTATCTCATTAATGTAGTGAATTACATTATTTTAAATGTTAAAACAACCTTACATTTCAGGAATAATCTGTATTTTAAAACCTTTCAATAAAAAACTTTCAAGACACAGTGTACCAACAAAGAAATTCCTCTAAACATTCATGAAAGAAAAAATGAAAATCTTACCCAAAAAATCTTCCACAGATTAGAGAATGTGAGTTATTTCCAAATTCATTCTATGAGACAAGCAAAACCTTGATTCTAAACCTAACACATTTACAAGAGAAAAAAATTACATGAGGACAAAAGTCCTTAACTTACTAATAAAAGCAAAGCAAATCCAGAAATAAACTAAAAAGTTAATACATTACAACTAAGCATGGATTGTATTTTACTGAGAGATTTACAGCATCCATGGAGGTTATCATACAATTTTTCTTCTTAGATCTATTAATTTCTTTCTCTAATGGGGTCAATTTTATTAAATTCAGTTTACCTAGGAACATCATCCATTTTATATAGGTTTCCAAATTTATTACACAGAAGTCTGCAAGTAGTCTGTTGTGACATCTTTACTTATTTAATTTCAATACTTCTTCCCCCCATTGCTTTTTCTCATATTTGCAATTTCTCCCCCACCCCTCTTTTTTTCCCTTGGATTAGGTTAGTTAGTAGTTTATCTTGATAATTATTTTTTAAAAGCAGAATTTTAATATATTACTTAAATCTACTGTTTTTCTCTTCACTGTATTATTTATTTCTGCTCTTCTTGGTATTATTTCATTACTTGTACTTTCTTTTGGCTTATTTGTTATTCTATTTCCAGGTTTTTGACCTGAGATTTTAATTCATTTTTTTTTTTCATTTTTTCATCTTTATTGTTAAGGTATTTAACCTCTGATCACCTGTGTAAATATGCACCATAGATTTTAATATGTAGTATTTTAAATGTCATTATTTTTTAGAAATTTGGGGATTTTGATTTGTATTTCTCCTTTCACACATGAGGTGCTTAATAGGAATTCCCCATCCCATTCACTATGGAATTATCTATTATTTATGTTCTTAATTTATTATTTTATTGCATTGTGTTCAGAAAGTGTTCTTTTAATAATTCTACTTTATGGGACTCACTGATATTTACATTATAAGCTAATACATGACAAATATTTCTAAATTTGCCATGTGTTCTGTTGAAGAAACCACTTTCTCTATTATCAGGGTGAAAAATTTGATATATACCCATAAGATCTACCATATTGTTTATGTTGCTTTGGTCTTTCATTACTCTCCCCTATCCCCATGTTTTCTAGTCTACTGTTATATCTTGTCTATGTCTTAACTGGATTAAATTTCTAGTTATTAGTGTATATCTACCTATGTGTCCATTCACCTCTTATAGTTTGTTTTGTAAAGGTGGTTGTCTCACTTGGTGCATAGATATGCATAATTGTTATAACTCTTTATTATAACCTGAGGGTTACAGCCTTTTTAAAAAATGTCCTTTCTTAGGAAAACTGTCAAATATGTGGAAATTCAACAACATGCTCATAAGCAATCAATGAGTCAAAGATGAAATCAAAAGAAAAAATAGAAAATATCTTTACAAAACTGAAAATGAAAACACAACTTGCCACAACTTATGAGATACAATAAAAGCAATACTAAGAAGGAAGTTTACAGCAATAAACACATACATTAAAAAATAAGAAATAGCTCAAATAAAAAACCTAACTTTAAACTAAAAGAACAAACCAAGCCCAAAGTTAGCAGAAAGAAATAATAAAAATTAAAGAATTAAAGATTCTCTATAAATGAAATAGAGACCAGGAAAACACAAGAAAAGATCAATAAAACCAAGAGTTGGTTTTCTGAATTTTAACAAAATTTTAGCTAGATTAAGAAAAAAAGAACAAAAACTCAAATTAATAAAATCAGAAATGAAAGGACATTCCAACTGACTCCACAAAAATAAAAACAATCATAAGAGACTGCTATGAATAATCATACACCAACAAATTGGATAATCTAGAAAAACTGGAAAATTCCTTATACATAGGACATACCATGCCTGAATCATGAAGTAGTAGAAAATCTTAACACACCAATAACAAGTAAGTATATTGAAATTGAGTCTGTAATCAAAAACATTCCAATAAAGACAATTCCAAGAACAGGTGGTTATACCAGTTAATTCTACACAACATTTGAAGAAGGATTAACACCAATCCTCAAACTTTTCCAAAAATTGAAAAGGAGGGAACAATGCCAAACTCATTTTATGAGGCGAGCATTACCCTGATACCAAAGCCAAATAAGGACACAGAATGAAAAAACAAACAAAAATCAAAAACAAAAACAACTACACACCAACCTTCTTTATGATTATAAATGAAAGACTCCTCAGCAAAATACTAGCAAACTAAATTCAAAAGCACATCAAAAGGATCATACAGCATGATCAAGTGGAATTTATCCCTGGTAATGCAAGGATGCTTCAATATATACAAATCAATAAATGTGACACACTACATTAACAAGATGAAGGATAAAAATCACATGATCATCCCAATACATGTAGAAAGAGCATCTGACAAAATTCAACACCCTTTCAAAATACTCAACAAACTAGTTATAGAAGAAATGTACCTCAACATAATAAAGGCCATATATGACAAACCCACAGCTAACATCTAATCAATGATGAAAAATTGAAACCTTTTCATCTAAGCTCAGGAGCAAGGCAAGGATGCCTGTGTGAATCCAGACACTATTATTTCAATTAAAGAATGTACTCACCACACTGCTGTATGAAATAAACTATGTATATACATGTATAAAAGCAAAGAACATAAAACATGATGTCAAAAAGAACTGTAAATACATTAGAGATCACAACAGAAGACAACGGATTAAAGATGTCTATAAAAAGCAGAGTGTATCAGTTACGATTAAAAGAACCAAGAATAGAAGCCAGCTGTCCAATATATAATTATTTATAGTAGCAAGCTTTGAAACCTAGATGTGCCTCAATAGAAGTGTGAATAAATGCATTATTGTATATATACCACAGTAGTTATAAAGAATAAACCAAATCTTACAAGTAACATAGAAAAATCACCAGGTAAAGCAAGCTACAGAATAAAAGCCATAAGTGTGTGCATGTATGCAAATGATTATACACATAAACTCATGGAAAATAAGTTGAGGGAAACATTTCTATGGGGAAGAGAGGGGAACTGAGGAAACTGGGGAAGTGAGACTTTCCCTTTTTATTCTTTTTTTTGTGTTTTAATTTTTATGAGGAAAATATATTCATATATTTAAAGAGATATACAATTTCAAAAGCAATGTCACATTCTCTTCCTTTCAGGATTTTACAGAAATCATTTTTTTTCTCTTTTCAGACTTAATTTTCCCAGACTAAATAATCCTCACCTTGTAGGTATGCTTTCACACCTCAGCCTACTGACCATTTGGATTTTTTAATTTATGTGATAGACTCTTTTACCCAGGAGGATTATGAAGCACTGGAAAGTGCCTAGAGGAACTCAAATGAAATGACAAGCACCATTAATATCTGAGTAATTGGTCTAATTCTACTTTCACCCTATTTCTTCCTGCCAAACTAGTTTTCTATGGCTTGCAGAGTGAACAGATGTAAAATACACTCATAGTTCTAGGCATTGATTGCTTTTTCAGAAGGGAGTAAGCAACACTCTCTGCTATTCATTCTTTTCTTTGAACATACGTTCCCTGAAACTGAGGAGTTGCATGAACTTAAAATTCTCAGGGGCCCTCAGCAAACCATTATGAAATTTGTCTTCCTGAGGCCACACCACCATAAAACTCAAGTTGTATTCTGAAGTGACGTTTCACAAAAATATATGTTTCATGAACATATTAAAAATGCAAAGGATACTTTGAGTAATACATGAGCCTAGCTAGAGTAGCCTTGTACATAAAAGGACCAACTTGGGGCTTTAGTGTAATTAGTTTATAGAGGCAGAAGCAAATGTTCTTTACTTTTTCCATTACAAAACACCAATTGGTTTCTGGTTGACAAGCTGGCTTTAGTATTGACAAGAGTGATTGAGTTCTGTCCTCTGAATGATACAGGCAGATCTGTCTAGGAGCCATCCTACACAAGTAAGGATGCAAATGAAACTTGTCTAGGAAGACATTGGACAGGGTAAGTATAGAAACACCAAAGAAGTAATGAGGAACATAGCCAAAACCTAGGGAACACAGCAGAAACCCAGGGGTTAAATTACCAAGAAAATGAAATTATGTTGTAACATTTCACATTCTCATTATTAAAAATGTCAGAACATCGCATTTAGTTTTATTATATTTTCTATTTTTATTGTAGTGATTGAGTGTTCACAAAATTGGACATGTTTTATAGCAATTTCTATATCTTTTACAATAATTGACAGGGTAATATATAACCCTGAGAAAAGGTTGATCATTAAAATACAAGATAGCTCATTCTTAACACAAAGGTTACAAACAGGAAAAAAATGACATTAAGTTAATCTAGGTTTATTTTATCATTTCAAGTAGCATATTTCTATGATAACATGTTTTAATATTAGTCTCAATCCTCAAATGTATATGTGCGTGTGACAGTGTAACTGTGTAAATATCTATACATGTCCACCTTGTAATTTTTCTAAAAGATATTGTTTGTACACTTACACATACACTCACACATAGATGCATGGTTTTATAATTGGAATTTTATCAGTATATTAAATATGCTGAAGTAATAGATTCTTAGGAGGAACATAATTGGAACAGATTTTATAATTCATTTGGTTTACAGCCGCATCATTGGCCATGAAGGATATCCTCTGAGGTACTTTTAAAAGATGATCTAGGAGGCTTCTTACTTGACAAAGTGACCTGTCCTGCCTTTGAGGCAATTCTAATTATTTGAAATTTAGGACAAGAGTTTCTTCCATATAAATCCCATCTATACATTTTGATTCTTCCTTATATAACAGTACAATTGACCTGTGAACAACACAGGGGTTAGGGGCACTGACCCTCCGCACAGTCAAAGATCTGCAAATAACTTACAGTCAGCCCTCCATATACAGCCCTCCTCAGTTCCTCTGTATCCACAATTCCACAACTGCAGATTCAATCAACCATGGATCATGTAGTATTGTAGCATTTACCATTTAAAAAAATCCACGTGTAAGTGGAACCACGCAATTCAAACCCGTGTTGTTCAAGGGTCAACTGTAATTCTCAAAGTAGAGTGACCACATGCTAGTGCATGCACAAAATGATCCACTGGGATAAAGTAAGAAAACATTCTAATTTACATATATATGTAAATTTTTTAAAATGACAGAGTGGGAATAGCAGAATAAGGACCTCTAAAAATTTTCACCTTAATAAAATAAAAATAACCCTGGTAAAAATTGTCAGAATAAACTTGTTCAGAATTATGGAAATTAAACAAAGTCTTGCAGCAGTTGGGGAGAATTTATTCAAGAAAAAAGCTGAATCTCAGTAAAAACAGGAAGATTTTTGGCTTCTAATTTGTTCTATTCCCATCTCCCCTTTCCCAAGCTGGGTGTTATCCTTGAAAATAAATAACCTGCAATGACTGTGAAAACCAGTGGCTTGGTAACCAATGGAATGAGAACAGGGTTGGAACTCTTTCAAAGTCACATTTCCAGAGAATTATCATTATTTCACCAGTCTGGTGGTTTCCTGGAATACCTCATTCACAAGACCTCTCTTTCTTTGAACTGAATCAGAGCTTGCCCAGTGAGAAGAAATTTTCCCTTGCAAACATTTGTCAGAAATATTCAGTAGCAATGGGTTAATATCACGGCTGCCGAGAGGATAAGAACTGGTGTAAACAATAGGCTAACCAAAACGCTTAAAAAGAAAGCTAGGGAATGAGATGTTCATAGGGGGCTTTTTCTTGGGAATCTAAAAGGCCATGTGCCTGTGTGGTACTCTGCTCAAGAAAGACATGAGAAGTCTGTAAGTTCTCACTACTGGCTAAACTTAACACTCTGCACAAGCAGGAAGTAAACACTGAGGCAATGAAATAAACTACCTGGCTAATGGTTTAAGACATGCCTTATCAATTCAGAGCTCCTCAGAAAAGAAAAGGAGACCTACCATTTGCATATATCCAAGGAAATCTCTATTCAGTATTAGTTGACAACAAAGCTAACTGAGCTGAGACTTCAGTGGCCACACAAGACAAAGAATTAATACATTACTGAATTAGTTCAGAAAAGTCTGTAAACTAGCAACAACAACAAGCAACAATAACAACAAACCCTGGAGAGGGGAAAGAATTTGATGTCTAGAGTTACCAAAATACATTATTTTAAAATGTTCAGTTTTCAACAAAAAAAATTAAGAAGAATGCAAAAGAACAAGAAAAGATGGCCTGTAGATAGGATTTTAAAAACTAACAGAAACTGTCCCTGAGGAAGACGTACTAGACAAAGACATTAAAATCAGCTATTTTTAATGTGATCAAAGAACTCTTAGAAACAATGCCCAAAGAACTAAAGGAAAGTATGAAAATACTGTCTCACCAAACATAATATCAAAAAAATATACAGAACTAATTTTAAAAGACTCAAAGGAAATTCTACAGTTGAAAAGAACAATACCTGAACTGAAAAATAACTAGAGGGGCTTGAAAGCAGAATTGAACAAGCAGAAGAAAGAATCAATGAACTTGATGATGAGTCAACTGAGACTGTTGAATCTTAGGAAGAGAGAAAAAAAAAACTTAAGAAAATTGAAGAGCCTAAGAGATGTGTGTGACACCAACAAGCATACCAACACAGGCAAAAATGGGAGTCCCAGGATAAGACAAAATGGAGCAGAAAGTATATTTGGAGAAACAATGGTTGAAATCTTTCTGAATTTAAAAAAATACATAAATTTACTCATCTAAGATGCTCAAACTCCAAGTAGGATGAAATCAAAGAGATCCTCAGAGACATAATCAAACTGTTGAAAGTTGAATAGGGAATTTTGAAAGCCACAAGAGAGGAGGAATGACTCATCATGTACAAGGGATCCTCAGTAAGACTAACAGCCAATTTCTCATCAGAAACTGTGCAGGCCAGTATGGAGTGGTACAAAAGTTTCAAAGTGTTAAAGAAAAAGATTGTAAATCCAGAATCTATATGTAGCAAAACTACTCTTCAAAAATGAAGGGGAAATAAGACATTCTCAGGTAAAAGCTAAGAGACTTTGTCACTAAGAGACTTAACCTACAAGATATACTAAAAGGAGTCCATCAAATTGAAATTAATAGATGCTAGACACTACCTTGAATCATAAAGAATTAAGAGCACTGGTAAAGTTAACTACATAAGTAAATCTAAAAGATAGTATAAATGTATTTTCTGGCTTATAACTATTATCTTCTATTAATTTAAAAGGCAATTCTATAATGCAATAATTATAACTATATATTTGTGTTGATGAGCATATAAGGTATAGACTAGCAATTTATATGATGATAAATTTATGACATCACAAAGGAGGGAAAATAAAATGGAGCTATATAAGACCAAAGCTTTGTATGCAATTAAAATTACATCATTAATATGAACTAAATTGTTATAAATTAGTATGTTAATTGTAACCCCTAGAAAAACCGCTAAGAAAATAACTCAAAAATATAGCAAAAAAATGATAAAAATTATATGATGGCTAATTTTATGTCAATTTCATTGGGCCACAGGTCCCCAGATATTTGTTCAAACATTATTCTCAGTGTTTCAGTGTGTGAGGGTGTTTTGAAATGAGATTAACATTTAAATCATTAGACTAAGTAAAGCAGAATGCCCTGCCTAATGTGAGTGGGCCTCATCCAATCAGTTGAAGGCCTGAATAAAACAAAAAGGCTGACCTCACCCAGAGTAAAAGAGAATTCTTCCTACCTGATGGCTTTTGGATTCAAACTGAAATATCAGCTCTTCCTATGTCTCAAGCCTGCTAGCCTTTGGACCAAACTCCACCATCAGCTCTCCTTGGCCTCCAGCTTGCTGACTAAGATCTTAGGACTTACCAACTTCCATAACTGTGTGAGTCAAGTCCTTATAATAAATCTCTGAAGAATCTTGACTAACACAAATTAAAATGGTGTACTAAAAAATACCTATTTAACTCAAAGAAGGCAACAAGGCATTAATAAATGAACAAAAAAAGAGATATAAGACATGTAGAAAACAAGGAAGAAACTGGGAGATAAATTTCCTACTTTATCAGTAATTACATTAAATCTAAATGGACTAAAGACTCCAAGAAAAGGACAGAGATTGACAGAATGGATATAAAATATAATTCAACTACATGAGCTTAAGAACAGGTAGACTTTAGATTCCAAGTCAGAAGAAGGTGAAATGTAAAAGTAGAGAAAAAGATATAGCATGCAAACAGTAACCAAAGGTAGGCTGGAGTAGCTACAGTAATACAAAACCAAACAGACTTTAAGACCAAAACCGTTCCAAGAGACAAAGAAAGACATTTCATAATGATAAAAGGATCAATTCATAAAGAATATATAACAATTACAAGCCAATGTGCACCTAACAAGAGGGTTCCAAAATACATGATGTAAAAACTGACAGAACAGAAATATACAAATCAACAATAATAGTTGGAGACTTCAACACCACACTTTAATAATGGATTGAACAACTAAGCAGAAGGTCATGAAGGAAATAGAAGACTTGAACAACACTATAAACCAACTAGATCCAAGAGATATCTATGGAACACTCCATTTTACAACAGAAGTGTATATATTTTTTTAAGATCTAGCAAAGGTTTATCTCTGAAATTGTTCCATGTATGCTTGAGAAGAACGTAGTCATCTACATTAAAAAAAAAACTCAAGTAAATAACTTAACCTTCCAACTTAAGAAACTGGAAAAATAAGAGCATACTAAACTCAAAGCTAGCAGGAAGAAAGAAATAATGAAAGTTAGAGTAGGTATAAATGAAACAAATACTAGAACAGTCAGTTCTTTTAAAAAAAATTAACAATATTGACAAACATTTGGCTAAACTGAACAAGAAAAACTGTAGAAGACTCAAATTACTAAAGTCAGAAATGAAATAGAGGACATTAGTACCTACCTTACAGGAGTAAAAAGGATTACAAGGGAGTACCAAGAGCAACTATATGCCAATAAATTACATAACCTGGATGAAATTTACACGTTACCCAAAAGACACAAACTACTGAAACTTACTCAAAAAGAAATATATCTTTATATATGTAATTATATATTTATAAACAAGTAAAAAGATTGAATCAATAACCAAAAAGCTTCCCACAAAGAAAACCCCAAGATCAGATGACTTCACTGGTGAATTCTAGGAAATGTTTAAGGAATAATTCAAATCAATTCTTCACAATCTCTTCCAAAATATAAAAGAGGAGGAAATATGTCCCAATCCACCCCATGAGGCGACTGTTACCCTAATACCAACACTAGACAAGGAAAAACCTATTAATATTCCTTATATTAAGGTGCAAAAATCTTCAACAAAATATTAGCAAACCAAATCCACAAGCACAGCAAAAGGACCAACTGGGATTTATTGAAGGAGGGCAAGGTTGTGCATCACGATGCAAAATCAATCAATGTAATACATCATATTAATACAATAAAGGACAAAATACACATATCTCAACAAATGCATAAAAAGCAATGGACAAAACTGAATATCATTTCAAGATAAAAACACTCACACATGGAGGATAAACAATCCACAACTTAATAACCAAGAGATCACTGAAGAAATCAAAGAGGAAATCAAAAAATACCTAGAAACAAATGACAATGAAAACACGATGACCCAAAACCTATGGGATGCAGCAAAAGCAGTTCTAATAGGGAAGTTTATAGCAATACAATCCTACCTTAAGAAACAAGAAACATCTCAAATAAACAACATAACTTACACCTAAAACAATTAGAGAAAGAACAAAAAACCCCCAAAGTTAGCAGAAAGAAAGAAATCATAAAGATCAGATCAGAAATAAATGCAAAAGAAATGAAGGAAACGATAGCAAAAATCAATGAAACTAAAAGCTGGTTCTTTGAGAAGATAAACAAAATTGATAACCCATTAGCCAGACTCATCAAGAAAAAAAGGGAGAAGACAAATCAACAGAATTAGAAAAGAAAAAGGAGAAATAACAACCGACACTGCAGAACTAGAAAGGATCATGAGAGATTACTACAAGCAACTATATGCCAATAAAATGGACAACATGGAAGAAATGGACAAATTCTTAGAAATGCACAACCTGCCTAGACTAAACCAGGAAGAAATAGAAAATATGAACAGACCAATCACAAGCACTGAAATTGCAACTGTGATTAAAAATCTTCCAACAAACAAAAGCCCAGGACCAGATGGCTTCACAGGCGAATTCTATCAAATATTTAGAGAAGAGCTAACACCTATCCTTCTCAAACTCTTCCAAAATATTGCAGAGGGAGGAACACTCCCCAACTCATTCTACGAGGCCACCATCACCCGGATACCAAAACCAGAAAAAGATGTCACAAAGAAAGGAAACTACAGGCCAATATCACTGATGAACATAGATGCAAAAATCCTCAACAAAATACTAGCAAACAGAATCCATCAGCACATTAAAAGGATCATACACCATGATCAAGTGGGGTTTATTCCAAGAATGCAAGGATTCTTCAATATGCGCATATCAATCAACGTGATACATCATATTAACAAATTGAAGGAGAAAAACCATATGATCATCTCAATAGATGCAGAGAAAGCTTGCGACAAAATTCAACACCCATTTATGATAAAAGCCCTGCAGAAAGTAGGCATAGAGGGAACTTTCCTCAACATAATAAATACCATATATGACAAACCCACAGCCAACATTGTCCTCAATGGTGAAAAACTGAAACCATTTCCACTAAGATCAGGAACAAGACAAGGTTGCCCACTCTCAACACTATGATTCAACATAGTTTTGGAAGTTTTAGCCACAGCAATCAGAGAAGACAAAGAAATAAAAGGAATCCAAATTGGAAAAGAAGAAGTAAAGCTGTCACTGTTTGCAGATGACATGATTCTATACATAGAGAATCCTAAAGATGCTACCAGAAAACTACTAGAGCTAATCAATGAATTTGGTAAAGTAGCAGGATATGAAACTGATGCACAGAGATCTCTTGCATTCCTATACACTACTGATGAAAAATCTGAAAGTGAAATTAAGAAAACACTCCTGGGCTTCCCTGGTGGGGCGGTGGTTGAGAGTCTGCCTGCCAATGCAGGGGACATGGGTTCGAACCCTGGTCGGGGGGATCCCACATGCCGCGGAACGGCTGGGCCTGTGAGCCACAATTACTGAGCCTGCGCGTCTGGAGCCTGTGCTCCGCAACAAGAGAGGCCGCGATGGTGAGAGGCCCGCGCACCGCGGTGAAGAGTGGCCCCCACTTGCCGCAACTAGAGAAAGCCCTCACACAGAAACGAAGACCCAACACAGCCAAAAATAAATAAATAAATAAATAAATAATTTTTTTAAAAAAAGAAAACACTCCCATTTACCATTGCAACAAAAAGAATAAAATACCAAGGAATAAACCTACCTAAGGAAACAAAAGACGTGTATGTAGAAAACTATAAGACACTGATGAAAGAAATTAAAGATGATACAAACAGATGGAGAGATATTCCATGTTCTTGGATTGGAAGAATCAACATTGTGAAAATGACTCTATGACCCAAAGCAATCTACAGATTCAATGCAATCCCTATCAAACTACCACTGGCATTTTTCACAGAACTAGAACAAAAAATTTCACAATTTGTATGGAAACACAAAAGACCCCGCATAGCCAAAGCAATCTTGAGAAAGAAAAACGGAGCTGGAGAAATCAGGCTCCCTGACTTCAGACAATACTACAAAGCTACAGTAATCAAGACAGTTTGGTACTGGCACAAAAACAGAAATATAGATCAATGGAACAGGATAGAAAGCCCAGAGATAAACCCACGCACATATGGTCACCTTATCTTTGATAAAGGAGGCAAGCATATACAGTGGAGAAAAGACACCCTCTTCAATAAGTGGTGTTGGGAAAATTGGACAGGTACATGTAAAAGTATGAAATTAGAACATTCCCTGACACCATACACAAAAATAAACTCAAAATGGATTAAAGACCTAAGTGTAAGGCCAGAAACTATCAAACTCTTACAGGAAAACATAGGCAGAACACTCTATGACATAAATCACAGGAAGATCCTTTTTGACCCAGCTCCTAGAGAAATGGAAATAAAAACAAAAATAAACAAATGGGACCTAATGAAACTTAAAAGCTTTTGCACAGCAAAGGAAACCATAAACAAGACCAAAAGACAACCCTCAGAGTGGGAGAAAATATTTGCAAATGAAGCAACTGACAAAGGATTAATCTCCAAGATTTACAAGCAGCTCATGCAGCTCAATAACAAAAAAACAAACAATCCAATCCAAAAATGGGCAGAAGACCTAAATAGACATTTCTCCAAAGAAGATATACAGATTGCCAACAGACACATGAAAGAATGCTCAACATCATTAATCATTAGAGAAATGCAAATCAAAACTACAATGAGATATCATCTCGCACTGGTCAGAATGGCCATCATCAACAAATCTACCAACAACAAATGCTGGAGAGGGTGTGGAGAAAAGGGAACACTCTTGCACTCTTGGTGGGAATGTAAATTGATACAGCCACTATGGAGAACAGTATGGAGGTTCCTTAAAAAACTAAAAATAGAACTACCATACGACCCAACAATCCCACTACTGGGCATATACCCTGAGAAAACCATAATTCAAAAAGATTCATGTACCAAAATGTTCACTGCAGCTCTATTTACAATAGCCAGGACATGGAAGCAACCTAAGTGTCTATAATCGGATGAATGGATAAAGAAGATGTGGCACATATATACAATGGAATATTACTCAGCCATAAAAAGAAATGAAATGGAGGTATTTGTAGTGAGGTGGATGGAGTTAGAGTCTGTCATACAGAGTGAAGTAAGTCAGAAAGAGAAAAACAAATACAGTATGCTAACCCATATATATGGAATCTAAGGGAAAATAAAGGTCATGAAGAACCTAGTGGCAAGACGGGAATAAAGACACAGACCTACTAGAGAATGGACTTGAGGATATGGGGAGGGGGAGGGGTAAGATGTGACAGGGTGAGAGAGTGGCATAGACATATATACACTACCAAATGTAAAATAGATAGCTAGTGGGAAGCAGCCGCATAGCACAGGGAGATCAGCTCGGTGCTTTGTGACCACCTAGAGGGGTGGAATAGGGAGGGTGGGAGGGAGGGAGATGCAAGAGGGAAGAGATATGGGAACATATGTTTATGTATAACTGATTCACTTTGTTATAAAGCAGAAACTAACGCACCATTGTAAAGCAATTATATTCCAATAAAGATGTTTAAAGAGTGAAAAAAAAAACACTACAGTAATCAAGACAGTATGGTACTGGCACAAAAAAAGAAATATAGATCAATGGAACAGGATAGAAAGCCCAAAGATAAACCCACGCACATATGGTCACCTTATCATTGATAAAGGAGGCAAAAATATACAATGGAGAAAAGACAGCCTGTTCAATAAGTGGTGCAGGGAAAACTGGACAGCTACATGTAAAAGAATGAAATTAGAACCTCCCTGACACCATACACAAAAATAAACTCAAAATGGATTAAAGACCTAAATGTAAGGCCAGACACTATCAAACTCTTAGAGGAAAACATAGACAGAGCACTCTATGACATAAATCACAGCAAGATCCTTTTGGACCCACCTCTTAGAGAAATGGAAAAAAAACAAAAATAAAGAAATGGGACTTAATGAAACTTAAAAGCTTTTGCACAGCAAAGGAAACCATAAACAAGACCAAAAGACGACCCTCAGAATGGGAGAAATTATTTGCAAATGAAACAACTGACAAAGGATTAATCTCCAAAACATACAAGCAACTCATGCAGCTCAATATCAAAAAAACAAACAACCCAATCCAAAAATGGGCAGAAGACCTAAATAGACATTTCTCCAAAGAAGATATAAAGATTGCCAACAAGCACATGAAAGAATGCTCAACATCATTATCATTAGAGAAATGCAAATCAAAACTCCAATGAGATATCATCTCACACCTGTCAGAATGGCCATCATCAAAAAAATCTACAAACAATAAATGCTGGAGAGGGTGTGGAGAAAAGGGAACACTCTTGCACTGTTGGTGGGAATGTAAATTGATACAGCCACTATGGAGAACCGTATGGAGGTTCCTTAAAAAACTAAAAATAGAACTACCATACGACCCAGCAATCCCACTACTGGGCATATACCCTGAGAAAACCGTAATTCAAAAAGAGTCATGTACCACAATGTTCACTGCAGTTCTATTTACAAGAGCCAGGACATGGAAGCAACCTAAGTGTCCATCGACAGATGAATGGATAAAGAAGATGTGGCACATATATACAATGGAATATTACTCAGACATAAAAAGAAACGAAATTGAGTTATTTGTAGTGAGGTGGATGGACCTAGAGTCTGTCATACAGAGTGAAGTAAGTCAGAAAGAGAAAAACAAACACCATATGCTAACACATATATATGGAATGTAAAAAAAAAAAAAAAAAGGTTATGAGGAACCTAGGAGCAAGATGGGAATGAAGACGCAGACCTACTAGAGAATGGACTTGAGGATATGGGGAGGGGGAAGGGTAAGCTGGGACAAAGTGAGAGAGTGGCGTGGACATATATACACTACCAAACGTAAAATAGATAGCTAGTGGGAAGCAGCCACATAGCACAGGGAGATCAGCTCGGTGGTTTGTGACCACCTAGAGGGGTGGGATAGGGAGGGTGGGAGGGAGACGCAAGAGGGAGGGGATATGGGGATGTATGTATATGTATAGCTGATTCACTTTGTTATAAAGCAGAAACTAACACACCATTGTAAAGCAATTATACTCCAATAAAGATGTTTAAAAAAAAAGATTAAAACACTCAACAAACTTAAGTATAGAAGTGAATTTTCTCAACCTGATAAACGGCATCTACGAAAAAAACACAGCTATTATCATACTTAATGGTAATAAGATTGAAAGTTCCTCCCCACCACCCCCAGTACCAGGAACAAGACAAAGATGCCTGTTCTTGCTGATTCTATTCAACATTGTACTGGAGGTCCTAATTGCCAGGGAAATTAGGCAAGAAATATAAGGAAAGAAATAAGAAGAAATAATAGGCATCCAAATTGGAAAGGAAGAAATAAAACTGTATTTCAAATGATATGATCCTATAAAGGGAAAATTCTAGGGGATCCACAATGAAACAATTAGAACTAATATTAAATGATTTTCAGCAAAGTTTCAGGGCATAAGAGCAATATACAACTCCATTTCTATATACTAGTAATAAATCTGAAAAGAAAATTAAGGAAAAAATTTCCATTTACAATAGCATCAAAAAGAATAAAATACTTATGAAAAATTAACAAAAGAAGTGTAAGACTAGTATATTATAAACTATAAAACATGATTGAAAGAAATTAAAGAAAAACAAGTGGGAAGACATCCAGTATTAATAGATTGGAAGATTGACAATGATAAGACAGCAATACTCCCAAACTAATCTACAGATTCAACTAAATCTTGCCAGGAGCTGGGGGAGAGTACAATAGGGGAGACTGCTATATGGTACAAAGTTTCATTTTGGGGATGATGAAAATGTTCTGGCATTAGGGAATAGAAATGGTTACACACCTTTGTGATTATGTTAAAAAAAACATTGAATTATAGAGTTTAAAAGGGTGAATTTTATGCTATGTGAATTATATCTTAAGAAAAAATAAACTTTAATAATTGACACACATACACACAGTGAATGTGTGCTCAAACTATTCTTACTAACATCAAAAAATGTTTTACAGCAGCCATATTTTATCAATAGCTCATATTTACTTTGTGATTAACTTACCCAACACTTACCATTACCTCCCCAATCTTTTCTACTATTACCAGCAACACCACTACCAGATGGGGTCTGTGTATACAGATGGAAGCAAACAAAAAAAAACTTTCCTTGCTATAAAGAGTAAGCAATTGAACAAATGAGTCAGAAATCAAAGTGTTAATTGTTACTGTTCCGAAGATAAATTAACATCATCTGTGGCAGAGCATAGCTAAATATTCAACCAAACCCATTTCTTCTTCCTGGGCACACAAACTATATTTTCCTGTCCGTTTACATTTAAGTGGAGCCAGTTAACTAGTTCTAGCCAATAAAAGGTAGGCGAAAATAATATATGACACTCCCAAAACGTGCTTGTTGAAATGTCCTACGTGATCCTTCATGTTCTTTCATCCTGCTCGTTGATGAACAGATGTAGAGAATCCAGACTCACACCAAAGCCCTAATGAATGCTGAGCCACTAGATTGAAAGAATCACAGTGCTTCAGTGTTATGGACTGAATATTTGTGCACCCCCAACCCAACCAAATTCATAGGCTGAAATCCTAAACCCCAAGGTGTTAGTATTTGGAGGTGGGGTCTTGGGAGGTGATTAGGTCATGAAGATGGAGCCCTTACAAATATGATTAGTACCCTTATAAAAGAGACCTCAAGAAGGTCTCTTGCTCTCTCCACCATGTGAGGGTATAAGGAAAGAAGTCGTCTGCAATCTGAAAGAGGGTCCCCAACAGAATCCAGCCATGCTGGCACTTTAGAACAGATTTCCAGTTTCCAGAAGTGTGAGAAATAAATTTCTGTTGTTTATAAGTCACCCAGTCTATGTTAATCTGTTATAGCAGCCCAAACTAAGACACTGAGTCATCATTGATGGAGAGCCACCAAAGAGAGCCACCCACACCAGAATTTCCACATTGGACTCTTTATGAATGAGAAATAAACCTTTATTGTGTTAACCACTGAAGTTGGTTTACTATAGCCACTAGTGTAAATTATCTTGATTAAATACATCATCTCTCAGAAAAATTATATGAGGAAGTTAGGGGCTTCTCAAAAGTCACCCCATCAACGTGCATAAAGCTTAGTAGTATAAGAATAATAAATATAAATTTACACCTGTGAAACATTTTTGACCCTGTCAAAATGTCCAAAATTATTAATGGATCTTTTTTCTACTTAGACTGGAGAGATAAGCCAATTTTGGATTGAGCAGTAATTACAGAGAAAAATAGTTGAAACTTATAGAGTAAGATACTTAAATTTGTGTCAAAATATGTGTTTCTTTAAAACTTTTAATATTCATGTTTATTATCTTAAGAGTCCATTTTATGAAAAAATTAAGGTCAAGTAGAAAAATACACCAGTGTTTATCCTCAATTACTCACATAAAGAGAAAACCTAGCCAGCTGGTATAGAGAGAGCCGTAGCCAAGCATCCCAATTCACCTTGTGGCTCCTATCCGCTTCACAGGTATGATTCCCAAGGAAGAAAAAGCCTAGATGTATAAGCAGAGTTGTGTCTTAAGAGAATTAGGGGTTTGCTAGATTACTGGAGAGACAGGACACTGAAAAACCAATTAGAAGGTTTTTATAACAATCAAGATTGGTCCTCAATTAGAAAGGTAGCAGCAAAATAGACAATAAGGAGTAGGCAGAATCATGCACTATAAATATCATTTCAAAATCTGCATTATCTTCAATAGTTTCAGATGGAGATTGGAAGAATTATAAATAGAAAAACAGAACTTGGAAATAAGATAGAGAAGACATATTGGTAGGGGCCAAGATAATGAATTTAGAAACCATTTACATAGAAATGATATTTGAAGTTACGAGAGGGTGAGCTTTTTGAGAAAATCAAAACAAAGGGCTGAACATACAGTTACCCATGAGAAACTGGAAAGCAAAATATCAGTAAGGAATATAAAACAGAGGAATGGGAGAAAAAGAAGATGAATCTAGAATATAAAGTCTCAAGGAAGCAAAGGGAGACATTTTAGGAAGTCGACAGAGGTTGCTTAACTCTTTTAAGAGATAGCTAGTAGCAAATAAATCCACATACCTTATTCTATCGCTTTTCTTCTGGACACATTTTACCACTAATATAGAGGATAGCAGATTATATTGTGATAGTGTTCTAACAACAGTGAGAGAGAGAGCCAACACCATTCCTATCAAGAACGGACTCTAAAGTTTGGTTAGAGGAAGTCAGAGCTGTGAGCAAGGTAAACATAATTCTCAAGTCTTCAGTAGCTAAAGAGAAAGCCTTTAAGTGTGTAGGATTCCTACTGCTAACAACTAAAAGTCAGCCTGAGGGAATTACCTGGAGCTTGAATTAACTTCTTAATATTGAAGAGAGAAAGTATGCAAGCAACTATGTCTGCTCTTATACTATGTCATGATTTAAACAAATGAGAACTTTGATGGGTAATGGATTTGAAAATGGCATCCGATCATACCATACCAATATCATCCTATATCATAATTCAAGTTTTTTTAAAAATGTATCCGTATTCATAAAACAGAGAAAGTACACTCAAGCCATATGTTTCTGAGAAAGGTTCAACAGATAAGAACATATCGTCACCCATTTACCCTTTTACTTTCTGCCTTGCATTAATAATAAAAACAACAGTAATTGTAAGTGAAACATGGGAGTGAGAGCAAGGTATCATGAAAACAAAATTAAAGCTCCTCTCTGGGAAGGAAAGTCAGAAACATTGACAAGAAATGAAAAAAATTAGCCATCTGTATTTACTGTTTTAAAATCGTGTTTTAAACTGAAATTTAATATAGCCATTTCTGCCTAATTCCCATCTTTGAGGTTCTGTGACACTCCCCCACTTTTGGAGATTGATAAGGAAAAGAGTAAGGCAAGATAATTTCAAAGCCTCACCAGTTCTGAGGCAGGTAAGACCCCTAGTGAATGTCTCTTTTAGCAGAGCACATTAATGAGTCTTTGAATACAAAGAGATACCCACTAGCCAGTAAACAGAACTATATACTGTTCTGCATAATTAGGTAAAGGGAATTGGGTTACTTTTGTTTTTCTTAGATAGAGGACCATGGGAATGTGAAGAGAGTGAGGGAGTAGTCAAGAAGACAGAAGGATTGTGCCTGAGGAAAAATGTACAAGGTGAGATATATAATTGGTGGAGTGGCATGGACTTTTAGGAAGCATGATCCATCATATTCAAATCTAAGTTATTAGCACTGTTGCAAAGAAAACTTCCTGCTCATTAAGTGAAACCTTTTTAAAAGTCTACAACTCATACAAATAACTTGTGTGTGTGTGTGTGTTTCTATGCACACATCCCGGGAAAATAAAATTTACAAACTTAAGTTTGACATTTAGGTGAGCCCAGCACTGAGAACACAGGACATCAATTGTAGGTGAGATATGAGAAAGACAAAGTTCAGTGGAAGCAGAAAGTTCGTGCAGGAGTGACCATGAGAACATATGACTGAGGAATTCTCAGGAATTTTGCAAAGGATACATTTCTTCTCAGGATATGAAAGTTTATTAATCTACCAAAGAGCAAGGTTTCTTCAAGGAATAAAAAGACAATGGTAGCTAAGAAGATCCAGGGGACATCCAATTTCAATTTTGGTATGTGACTTGGATTTAGTCACAGGAGAATACAACTAGTTTAACACATCTAAAGCTGTGGCCTGATAATTTGAACCATATAAATCCACAGATACATATATGTATACAGATATATGTACACAAAATTTCACTGATGTTTTTAAATTTTCTTTGTTCACTCAATAGTATGTCAGAAGCATTATATCATTTCAAACATAGTCCTAAAATATCATTATTAATAGCTTCATATGTTCTATTATCAAGTTATAGAATGAACTGCAGTAATGCACAGTCATCGTACTTCTAATTCAATCACTCAAAAACATTTGTCCAATGTGTCTTTTGTGCCAGACAACGCTAGACCTTTGGGAGACAGATTATCTCACGAAGTCTACAAACCAGAGCAATAATATTCAAGGGTAGGGTCATAAGTAAATCAATTCTTACTGTCATTCCTTTCAGAGCCACTGTCCTTATTTTATGTTTGTTTTATCTTTGATTAACCTCAATGTTACCATAAAATATTACCATAAAATAAAAGTTAAAGAAAATCCACTAACTTTAAAAATTCAAACCTAATATATTGAGAAACACTGATCTAATAGAAGAGAGAAAATGGTTATCACAAAATGCTTATGCAGAAACTTACACTTCAGGATACTCTTAATTACTTCAAAGTTTGCTCATTTCCCTGCCTGGCTGTAACTCCACGGGATGTGTCAGTTACAAGGAAGAAGATACAAGATACAATGTGCGAAAATGTTTCCTTGTTAATAAATAGAAATGATTATATTAGGGGAAACAATGGCAGGAAATGGTTTCAAGGTTATTAGCTCTTACATTAAGATAGAAGTCTTTATAACACTGAAAGTTTAATAGTACACACACCCTCATGGATCTTCAGCTACAATGACCAAAATCTGCAGCAGACTTAGGTCTGTGTTTGGTAATTGCACAGTTGCTAAATGACTGTGTAACCAAGGGTACTGTCGATGCCTCTTATCATAAACAATAAAATATTCTCTATTTAATTTGTAATAAAATGAACAATTTCTGAAGAGCCTCACAGATAATACAAAAGTAGGGGGAGGTGTTTATCTGATTCTCAACCAAGTTATTTATAGTTTAGGACCAGCATTTCTAAGCACCTCAAATTTTTCTGACATTCAAAGTCATTGCTACACTACACTTTAGGAGGACTTTCAAACTTCAAATATTTACAAAGTATTTACAGTACAATATAAAATTTAATCCCTGACTTCAAACTAATGGAGGAAACTAGGCAAATTTAGGATCCAACTTCAAACTATACAGTATAATATATAATTAAGTTCTAAATTATATGATACAGGATATAAATAGTGGTTCAGAGAAATCGAAGAAAACAAAGAAGTCAGGAATGATTTAAGGAAAAAGTGAAACATGGGCATTGGGTCCTGAAGCATGAGTGGCATTCAGATGGGCAGAAGTTGGCTCAAAAATCACCAAGACCACTGAAAAAAAACAACAGGAATCTAAAATTACTACTGATTTTCCTGTGAAAATAGGAGATGTTTAACCATGATTCTGATCCAGAAAATGCCTCTGGTTGATTGTATTCTATTGTTCATTTGCTGCTTTTGTTGTCCTCCTATTTCTGCAAACCTGTTGTCTCCTGGAACTGCCTCCACTTTCTCTTCCACTATGCTTATATTTTAGCTCAGTTCTCATTTTATAGAAAGAATAGCCTCAAGCACTTATTCAGATTAATGCAATACTTACTGAGCTCCTATTGCATGCCCAGAATCACACCAGGCGGAAAGAAGATATAAACATACAATCTATGCCATTAAGGACTTTATAATTTTCTTCACGGAAAGAAGACTAATGGAGATGAAGCAATGGTATATCATGTTTGAAATCAAAGATCATAAAATGGTACATATACCTCTAGAGGTACATGAAAAACTTTCCAATGGGTTTGTGGGAAAATGGAGATTTTTAAGATAATCAATTTCAGACTTTCAACTTCCATACGAATTATCTGCTAATAGTTATCTGTCTGAGACTACACCTGCAATCTGCAGATTCTCTTTCTCTAGCTCCTCATTCACGACTCCCTTCTCCCACTTCAAGAAAAAAAAAAAAAGCATACCTCTCAGCCATCACTGATTTTACTATAGTACATTGCCACAGGATGGAAAAGCCTGTGGTGTGCCAAACAAAAAGATAATGTGAAATTATGTTAATGAATTCAGTTGATCAAATGAATGACTAATGGCTGAGTATTATCCTACTGCAAGTTAGGTAATTTCTAATTCTTTGTTTTTAACAAAATTGAAGGGGAATCTAATTGAACTGTCAGCTGACATCATTAAAAATAATTTTTGATGATAAATTATCTGATTTGTGGCATATAACTCAAAAGAAGTTCAAAGGATTAAGAAACACTTCTATAACAAAATTTTTCCCATTCACATATAATTGTGTATGAGAATGAATTCCTCTATGCTTACATACTCCAAAAAAGTTTTAAATTAAAAAAATTAGATAAAACCTGTCTTATTCTTGTAAGAAATAAAATTCATCTACAAATTGAAAAACACTAATTGAAAAACAGTCCACTATCATTTCATTAAGAGATGTATTTCGAATAGCGTTTTATTTTTTAATTATCTGTCAAAACATTGATATTCTTAAGTTGTTTTGATCAGCTGTGCTCTAAAAATTTGTAATGATAGCTCATTCCAGTAGAAAAACTTCAAAAGAACTTTATAGAGAAAAAAATTAAATTCATATATTTTACCACAGAATTATAATAGATGATCAGCAACCCAATCAAAAAATGGGTAGAAGATCTAAATAGACATTTCACCAAAGAAGACATACAGATGGCCAAGAGGCACATGAAAAGCTGCTCAACATCACTAATTACTAGAGAAATGCAAATCAAAACTACAGTGATGTATCACCTCACACCAGTCAGAATGGCCATCATCAAAAAATCTACAAATAATAAATGCTGGAGAGGGTGTGGAGAAAAGAGAACCCTCCTACACTGTTGGTGGGAATGTAAATTGGTACAGCCACTATGGAGAACAGTATGGAGCTTCCTTTAAAAACTAAAAATAGAGCTATCATACAATCCAGCAATCCCACTCCTGGGCATATATCCAGAGAAAACCATAATTTGAAAAGATACATGTACCCCAATGTTCACTGCAGCTCTATTTACAATAGCCAGGACGTGGAAGCAACCTAGACGTCCATCGACAGAGGAATGGATAAAGAAGATGTGGTACATGTACACAATGGAATATTACTCAACCATAAAAAAGAACAAAATGATGCCATTTGCAGCAACATGGATGGACCAAGAGATTGTCATACTGAGTGAAGTAAGTCAGACAAAGACAAATATCATATGATATCACTTATATGTGGAATCTAAAAAAATGGTACAAATGAACCTATTTACAAAACAGAAATAGAGTCACACATATAGAAAAGAAGTTTATGGTTACCAAGGGGGGAAGGGGGTCTAAATTGGGAGATTGGGATTGACATATACTATACACACTACTATATATAAAATAGATAACTAGGGACTTCCCTGATGGCGCAGTGGTTAAGAATCCACCTGCCAATGCAGGGGACACGGGTTCTATTTCTGGTCCAGGAAGATCCCACAAGCTGCAGAGCAACTAAGCCCGTGCACCACAACTACTAAGCCTAAGCTCTAGAGCCCGTGAGCCACAACCACTGAGCCCATGTGCCACAACTACTGAAGCCCGCGCACCTAGAACCCATGCTCCGCAACAAGAGAAGCCACCGCAATGAGAAGCCCGCAGACCACAACAAAGAGTAGCCCCCACTCACTGCAACTAGAGGAAGCCCACATGTAGCAATGACCCAATGCAGCCAAAAATTAATTAGTTAATTCAAAAAATAGATAACTAATAAGAACCTGTTGTATAGCACAGGGAACTCTACTCAATACTCTGTAATAAACTATATGGGAATAGAATCTAAAAAAGAGTGGATAGGGGCTTCTCTGGTGGTCCAGTGGTTAAGACTCCATGCTTCCACTGCAGGGGGCACGGGTTTGATCCTTGGTCAGGGAACTAGGATCCCGCATACAGCAGAGCCAAAAATAGTAATAATAATAATAAAATAAAAAGAGTGGATATATGTGTATATATAACTGATGCACTTTGCTGTACAGCAGAAACTAACACAACACTGTAAATAACTATATTCCAATAAAAATTAATTTAAAAAATAATTTAAAAAATGAAATAAAAAACAAATGGTGACAGTAGTAATCAAATCACTATGGTATTTAGATTTGATTGAAAACATTTAGAAGAGGGATACAACAATTTTTTTTTAAATTATCAATATCTACACTATAAGAAATCACATCCTGTGCAACTATTTAAACTTCTGATGAACACTTTTTAATATTATACTAGGTATCTTCCCTTTGCCCACATAGATCCATCCACTACTCTTTTCCACCCTCTTCTATAAACAGGCCCTATGTATAGATTCATTCCATGAAATCAGGCTCCTTACACAAGATAGCCTTCCTCACTTGTATAAATAGGCAATTCACACACACACAAATACACACACCAACATATTAGTAATAAAAGAAATATGAATTTTAAAAATACTATTTTATTATCTTAAATTCATATCCCCTTTTTTTAAACAGTAATAGCCACTGTAGATAAGTGTGTAGAAAAATGGGTACTTTCATACACTATCAGTAAGAATGTAAATTAGTAACTCTTCCTAAGAAATAATTTGAAAAAATGAATGAAAAGCTTAATAATGCCCATTCTCTTTGACACATAAATTTTAACTGTGAGATTTAGCACTAAGAAATCACCATGGAAAATCACTAATATTTAACTATAAGTGTTTATCAAAACTACATGTATATATATTATGAAAAAAAATTTTAAATCTAAATATCAAAAATAAGAAATTAAGGAGAGGGATCAAGATGGCAGAGCAGGGGAATAAGGAGCTCACTTCCCCCCACAAACATATCAAAAATACATCTACTTATGGAACAATTCTAAAAGAAAACCAACTGAAAACTGGCAGAAGATCTCCTATACATTCAAAGCTGCAAGAAAGATCTCCACCAGGTAGGATGGGGGAAAAAAAGGCATTAGGGCAGAAGCAGAGCCCCTGGGAGGGATCTGTAAAGGAGAGAAGGTCCATACAGGCAGACCTTCACTCTGGGAGCCCCTTGCCTGCTGGGAAGTCCACTGGGACAGACAGAAAGTCTGGAGAAGCCTAGGCTCAACTTGTGAGGAGTACATCCATGCTGGCTTGCTAATAATCAGGGTGGAGAGAGACCAGCACTGGCAGCTGCCACCTCATGGCACTTTCCAATCCAAAGTGCGCAAGGGGTGGGGGCACAAATACATGCAGTAGCTAAGCCTGTCAGGTAGACAGGCCGTGGGAGAGGACTCGAGCTAGTTGTGCGGAGACAGCCTGGAGGGCCCAGGGTATGGTCTGGGACAAACCATGGAGCCCACTGTCAGTGCGCAGATATGAGGGGGCTGGTCCAGCCACAGAGCCCACTGTGAACAGGCACACAGTGGGGGTGGGTCCAGCCACTGAGCCCACTGTCAACATGTGCACAGCAGGGGTGGGTTTGGATGCAGACTTTGTCAGTGCACACACCAGGAGGCCCAAAGAAACACACAGCAGCTGGGTGCTGAGTCTCTGGTGGACTGGCCCTAGGCAGGAGTACTCAGCAGTATTACCCTGATACCAAAACCAAGACAAAAACACTACACAAAATGAAAATTACAGGCCAGTATCTAGGAATAAATTTAACTAATGAGGTGAAAGACCTATATGCTGAAAACTATAACACACTGATAAAGGAAACTGAAGATGATTCAAAGAAAAGGAAAGATAACCCATGATCTTGGATTGGAAGAATTAATATTGTCAAAATGGCCATACTACCCAAAGCAATTTACAGATTTAATGCAATCCCTATCAAAATACCCATGACATTTTTCACGGAACTAGAACAAATAATCCTAAAATTTACATGGAAGCACAAGAGACACAGAATTGCCAAAGCAATCCTGAGGAAAAAGAACAAAGTTGGAGGCATAACCCTTCCAGACTTCAGACTATACTACAAAGCTACAGCAATCAAGTGTGTGTGGTATTGGCACAAAAACAGACGTATAGATCAATGGAACAGAATAGAGAATCCAGAAATAAACCCATGCACTTATGGTCAATTAATCTATGACAAAGGAGGCAAGAATATACAATGGAGAGAAGACAGTCTCTTCAGCAAGTGGTGTTGGGAAAGCTGGACAGCTATATCTAAAATCAATGAAATTAGAACACTCCCTCACACCACATACAAAAACTCAAAATGGTTTAAAGACCTAAATATAAGACATGACACAATAAAACTCCTAGAAGAGAACATAGGCAAAATGTTCTCTGACATGAATCACACCAATATTTTCTTAGATCAGCCTCCAAAGGCAAAAGAAATAAGAGCAGAAATAAACAAATGGGACCTGATCAAAATTAAAAGCTTTTGCACAGCAAAGGAAACCATCAACAAAACAAAAAGACAACCTAAGGAACAGAAGAAAATATTTGCAAATGATGTGACCAACAAGGGGTTAATATTCAAAATATAAAAACAGCTCACACAACTCAATATTGAAAAACCAAACAACCTAATCAAAAAAATGGACAGAAGACCTCAATAGACTTTGGAACAAAGAAGACATACAGATGGCTAACAGGCACACGAAAAGATGCTCAACATCACTAATTATTAGAGAAATGCAAATCAAAACTACAATGGGGGGACTTCCCTGGTGGTGCAGTGGTTAAGACTCTGTGCTCCCAATGCAGGGGGCACGGGTTTGATCCCTGGTCAGGGAACTAGATCCCACATTCATGACGCAACTAAGAGTTGGCATGCCACAACTAAGGAGCCGGTGAGCTGCAACTAAGGAGCCAGTGAGCCGCAACTAAGGATCCTGCCTGCTGCAACTAAGGCCCAGCACAACCAAATAAATAAATAAATATTTTTTAAAAACTAATTAGGTTTATTAAATTAAAAAAAAACTACAATGGGGTATCACCTCACACCTCTCAGAATGGTCATCATCAAAAAGTCTACAAATAATAAATGCCGGAGAGGGTGTGGAAAAAGGGGACCCTCCTACAATGTTGGTGGAAATGTAAATTGGTGCAGCCACTATGGAGAACAGTATGGAGGTTCCTTAATAAATCAAAAATAGAGCTACCATATGATCCAGCAATCCCACTCCTGGACATATATCCAGAGAAGACAAAAAATCTTAATTCAAAAAGATACATGTACCCCAATGTTCACAGCAGCACTATTTACAATAGCCAAGACATGGAAACAACCTGAGTGCCCATCAACATATGACTGGCTTAAGAAGATATGGTGTGTTAGTCAGCCATAAAAAAGAATGAAATAATGCCATTTGCAGCAACATGGATGGACCTAGGGAATATTATACTAAGTGAAATAAGTCAGACAGAGAAAGGCAAATATTATATGATATCACTTATATATGAAATCTGAAAAATAAAGAAATGAATTTATATAGAAAACAGAAGCAGACTCACAGATATAGAAAACAAACTCATGGTTACCAAAGGGAAATGGGGCGGGGGGGATAAATCAGGAATACAGGATTAACAGATACAAATTACTATACATAAAATATATAAGTAACAAGGATTTACTATATAGTGCAGGGAACTATATTCAATATCTGAAAATACATACACACACATATGCATATATATATATATATATATCTTAATCACTTCGCTGTTCACCTGAAAATAACACAATATTGTGATCAACTATACTTCAATTTTTATAAAAAAGTTTTTAAAAAGAAATTAAGGTAATACCTCCAAATAGGGGAATATTGTGTATTCACAAATCAGGCCACAAACAACATATACAACATGATGCCACTTTTGTAAAATGTGCTCAGGTGTATATATATGCAAATGCATATGCATTAAAAAATAATCTGGAAAGATAATCACCAAAACATTAACACTGACTAGCTCTGTGTTAATTTCCATTTTGATTCCTTTTAACTGCATTATTTATTTTTATTCTCCAATGAGCATGAATAACTTGTATATTTTTTTAAAACAAGTATATATTTTAAACCTCCATCAAAATAAATTCATATATATATAAATATAATATTCCAAGAAATGTTACATCAAAATATAAACAGTATTTATCTCTAGGTTGTGAGATTATGAATCACTTTTTACATTCTTCTTGCCATTTATCTGTGTTTTCTAAAACTACTATGTGTCATTCAGGTATTTAAAATAATACAAATTATAAAATATACTCATTTACTCTGAGAACTATGACTTAATAATATTCAGGACTCATAATTCTATTAAAACAGATTTAGAAGCTCCCACTCCAATATTTTGTTGTGGTGGTGATGGTGGTAGTTTAGGGTTTATTTCTGTACAAAAAGAAAACGGTACATCTTGCATCAGAATTTGAAAATATTTAGGTGAGATATTTTTCACAACCAGCTCAGGTATAAGGCCATCTTGCCATCCTAATTGTACAGAACACAAACTCAATTCCCTAATCCTAGAGGTGAAATGCTGGTGCAGACAGGAACAAAAGGCTATGATTACCAAGGTAAAGGAAAGAATTGCTCCCTTCTTTGGGAAAGGTATGAAGAGCTGGGGCAATGCATTTACAAACACTTTTTTCATTTAAAGACTGGGGCAAGACTCGAGTTAGAAGGGAAAGGATCATATAAGCTACTCTAATCACTGTTTTGTCGTGTGGAGGAAAGGATAAACAAAGCAAATATAATCAAACACTTCAGAAAACAAATGAGAGGCCAACACATAGTATAGTTGTTTAACAACATGAGCTCTAAAACCAGACTTTCTGAGTCTAAATCCAACTATTATCTCTTATTAGGTCTATAACCTTGGTAAGCTGTTTAACTTCTGTGCCTCAGTTTTCCTAGTTGACAAATGGAGATAATAGTAGTAGCTACCTTTTAGGAGAATTAGACTCAATAACCTCTCAATAAATGCTAGCTAATAATAATGAGCTTTGTAAAAAGGAAAAATGTAGTATCATATTTATGAGCCCAAACTTTAGTTATCTGTGTGACCCACGTCAAATTAATTAGACTCATTATGCTTCAACTTCTCATCAGTAAAATGGGTCTAAATAAAATATTCCCTTAAAGAGTTATTATAAAAAAATTAAATGAAATAATATATAGAAGGAGTCTGGCACATCATACACATTAAATAAATAAAATTGCAGGCCCAGATTCTCTCTGTAGTCTTCTCTATCTGGCTTTATGCCTCAGGAGCCTGATCATTGAAATCACCTGCCCCTTGGCTTTCAGTTGGGTTCAGCCAATGGGGAGCATCAGCAGAAGACCAGAGGGAAAGAGGAGAGTAAGGTCAGGGTATTCATTCCCCTGGTTCCTTTCTTGTGAGGTTTTACTCTGGCTGGCTGTATTTCTCAAAAGAAAGTCACTGCTCTTTAAGCCAACTTTACATGAACCCCCTCTCCATCTGGGTTCCAGGAACCACTCTCTCCCTTTGTCTCTCAGGACTAGGGATGGTGACAATGTCAGCTTCCCTTGGTTCTTGCACTATCTCTTGTGGTTCCCATATACTTTGTCCACACATTTGTGAACAGCCCCTTTGTAAATAAACCCTCCTCAAATTATTGTAATATGAATATTTCATTTATTTCCTGCTGAGGTCCTGACTGACTCAGAGAGTATACTGTGACAGAGAATGAATCCTTACCATTTTATTATCCAAAAATTTGAAGATTTTGTGTTAGTAATGAGATACAGGCATTTAAGAGGGCTTGAAAATCCGTTTGTCAGTGTTCTTCCTTTATGAGAAAAACAAGCAAGAGATGCCCATGGATCCCAAAACAGAATCAGTTTAAGGTGCAGCAGTGATGGAGGGTGGGGATAACCTGAAGCCTCTAGGCCAGTTATCCCACAGCTTGGAGGATTTCATGGGCCTCTTACTGAAAATACCTACCACAGTAAAACATATCCACTACATGGAAGATTACTTCTAATACACAGACCATATCTCATCAGAAACATCTGAGGACACTGACCTTATTAGTAAGCAGAGACACTTTAAGTTGCTTCATTATATAAAAATAAAGAAGTGCAGTTGATTTTATATGTCCTGGTTTCGTTTTATTCCCACTCTCTGGGAACCCTTTTCTTATTTTCATCCTTGTTGAAGTAACACTAGAGAACAAAGTTAAAGTGGCTTCCATAGCAAGGGACCCAAATTATAGGCATGCTCAGTGATACGTTCAAGACATCAACCTTTGTCCTTGATGTGGTACCCAGAGAAGAGCGCTTCCTTCAGAACTTTGTTTTTCATATGCTGCTAAGTTAGTCAATGCCTTTAAATGCATTAATAATTAGTAAACCCCAGTGTGTCAAATTATCTTTATATAAATAGTTGGTGGGGATTACACTTGCCTTGTGGATGTGGATCATAAGCTCCTCAAATACATATACATTTTTCTCTTATTCCATGTAGCACTGCTAGGATTTAATAATTGCAATTTTATGTGCAGGCAAGTAACCTTAATGCTGCATAAAAAGCCTCGAAGCCTCTAAGGTTCCTAACCAAGGTAACTGCAATTGGCAACCCGCTTTTGTGCATAGGGAACAATTTGGTGATTTTCCCTGATTGATGCATTTCCAGACTTCACTAAAAGCCAGGAACTCATGTAAGTAGATGTCTGAATAAGGAAAATCTGACAGAAAAGTGTGCATTCCACAAAAAATGAATTAGCACAAAGTATGCATGGGGAGCATCTGAAAGGCAACATTAAACGGAAGTAAAAGATGAAGTCCTTTGACTTTCATGTACGTTAAATGAATATTAATTAGGTATGCTTTTGGCAAATTGACTCGTATAACAGCTGCCATCTGGAATCATAAATGCAATCCTAAGCCTAAACAAAGAATAGTACACTGCATGATTCAAAGCATAGAACCCACAGTTAATAGCATTCTCTTTTATGTATGATTTATAAATGAGCACCATAATAAAAATCATTAAATTAAGGTACAGTTAAATGTACTTTTACAGAAAATATAACTTCTGGATAACTTTTTTTCTTTAAAGATAACTAGAAACCTCCAAAGTCAATAAAACAAATGCAGAACTGTCCATCATTTCAACTTTGATTTCTGAGATATTTAAATGCCACTTTTACTTGCTATTTTTAGACAAATTTTTAATGGTTTTTCAAGGGCGGGGGACTACATATGTTTTTACGAATATTTGTTGGATTTTGTAATCCAAATGCTTCACTGGTTCCATGGCACTTCTTAACTGTAATTAAACCGTGTCCCGAATCATACTATACCTGGAAAATTGAACTATTCATGCTGCAAATTGAATTCCTCAAAGTGAATCCTTTATAAATAATGTACATTAACATAAAAAACTACCTAAATTAAATAAGGTCATTTCTATTTCTCAAAGGAAGCTTGATTTGCAACTCCATCAACTCCAATAAGATATATCAGAAAATGCAAATGGCAAGATGAACCTCAATCCTATGAAAATTAAAATCTAGCTCTTTCTTAAAGGGAAATAGTACTGCACAACTACTGTTTACTAAATTTTAGAGGCTTAACGAACTTTAGAAATCATACATATGACATCTTCCCCATACTACACATCAAAGGACTGAGAAAAAAATAAATCAGGGAAAGTGCATATGTATAACATCTACCTAACACCCACAAAAACAAACAAAAAGAAACAAAAATGGAGACTAACAATACTAATGTAAAAAAAAAAATCCAGGAAAGTATACTACCGCGTGTCAGAAATGGAATGAGAAATAATGAGTTATGAACCTAGTAGACAAAGCAAACTGGGAACAGATAAAGAAATCCCATGTTCATGATCATATCCATGCATACACAGCAACATGGTCATGCAACCAGCTGGAGATGGCCCTTGAGGGAACTCTGAAGAGCAATAAAAGTATAAACAGAGGGTTATAGCAACATAGAAAACTGAGCTAACATGGAAACCCCACCTCAGCTAAAAACACATGGAACTGTAGGGTAAAATATATATTTAAAAAATTAAATGCCCAAGTATCAAAAAAAGAAAGTAAAATTCCTACTTGTAAAGAAAGTAGACAGAACTTAAAAAAACAAGAGCAATTAACCTTTGAGCAGAAGCTTAGGAGGCCCAGGGTGTTAGCTTACTACATTATAGGCCCTAGGGTTTAGGGTTTAGGGTTGTAATGCCTATTGAGGAACAAGAGATGACCTTGGGCCCACAGCATGAAGATAAAAACATGGTAGCAATTTCCTTTGAGTTAAAGGTGGACTAGAAAAGCTCCATTCATCAGCTATGGGGAGAAAAATTGGAATTTTGATTAACTGGGGTTCAGGGTGGGGAAACAGTCTCCTGTAAGAAATCAAAGTCCCCATACATGTGCCATACAAGTATCAGATCTGAATTTAAAACACAAACATAGTAGGGGAAACCCTGAAACATGAACTTAACATGATGAAGGTTTTAAAATGGAGGAACTCCTGGGCTCTGGACAGAAGCAAATATAACATTACTCTGATACAACACTTCTACAATCAGGGACACATGGAACCTCCATGCTTCCCATCCCCTATACCTTCAAGTAAACCAAAGATGAGCTTCTAATAAAAGAATTAAAACCACATGAAGAAACAATCTATTAGGAGAGATATATCAGTAAAAACACACAGAAAGATTAGTACCTCTAAGAAATTGAAATGGAGCAATCTGAGAAAAACCATAAAATAAGTATGTTTAAAATGACTGAATAATTAAAAAAAGGGAATGAAGAGAAGAGCTTCAAGATGGCGGAAGAGTAAGACGTGGAGATCACCTTCCTCCCCACAAATACATCAGAAATACATCTACATGTGGAACAACCCCTACAGAACACCTACTGAACACTGGCAGAAAACCTCAGACCTCCCAAAAGGCAAGAAACTCCCGACGTACCTAGGTAAGGCAAAAGAAAAAAGAAAAAACAAAGACAAAAAAATAGGGACGGGACCGGCACCAGTGGGAGGGAGCTGTGAAGGAGGAAAGCTTTCCACACACTAGGAAGCCCCTTCGCGGGAGGAGACTGCGGGTGGCGGAGGGGGGAAGCTTCGGAGCCACGGAGGAGAGCGCAGCAACAGGGGTGCGGAGGGCAAAGCAGAGAGATTCCCGCAGAGAGGATCAGTGCCGACCAGCACTCACCAGCCCGAGAAGCTTATCTGCTGACCCGCCGGGGCGGGCAGGGGCTGGGAGCTGAGGCTCGGGCTTCGGAGGTCGAATCCCAGGGAGAGGACAGGGGTTGGCTGCATGAACACAGACTGAAGGGGTTGGCGCACCACAGCTAGCCGGGAGGGAGTCTGGGAAAAGGTCTGGAGCTGCCGAACAGGCAAGAGACTTTTTCTTGCCTCTTTGTTTCCTGGTGCGCGAGGAGAGGGGATTCAGAGCGCTGCTTAAAGGAGCTCCAGAGATGGGCGCGAGCCGCAGGTAACAGCACGGACCCCAGAGACGGGGCATGAGACGCTAAGGCTGCTGCTGCAGCCAACATGATGCCTGTGTGCAAGCACAGGTCACTATCCACACCTCCCCTCCCGGGAGTGAGTGCAGCCCGCCACTGCCAGGGTCCCATGATCAAGGGACAACTTCCCCGGGAGAACACACGGCGCACCTCAGGCTGGTGCAGTGTCACACCAGCCTCTGCCACCGCAGGCTTGCCCCGAACTCTGTACCCCTTCCTTCCCCCAGCGTGAGTGAGCCAGAGCTCCCTAATCAGCTGCTCCTTTAACTCTATCCTGTCTGAGCGAAGAACAGATGCCCTCAGGCGACCTACACACAGAGGCGGGTCCAAATCCAAAGCTGAATAACGGGAGCTGTGCGAACAAAGAAGAGAAAGGGGGGCTTCCCTGGTGGCGCAGTGGTTGAGAATCTGCCTGCTAATGCAGGGGACACGGGTTCGAGCCCTGGTCTCGGAAGATCCCACATGCCATGGAGCAGCTGGGCCCGTGAGCCACAATTACTGAGCCTGTGCATCTGGAGCCTGTGCCCCGCAATGGGAGGGGCCGCGATAGTGAAAGGCCCGCGCACCGCGATGAAGAGCGGTCCCCGCACCGCGATGAAGAGTGGCCCCTGCTTGCCGCAACTAGAGAAAGCCCTCGCACGAACTGAAGACCCAACACAGCCAAAAATAAATAAATAAATAAATAAATAAAGTAGCTATAAAATTAAAAAAAAAAAAAGAAGAGAAAGGGAAGTCTCTCCCAGCAGCCTCAGGAGCAGAGGATTATATCTCCACAATCAACTTGATGTACCCTGCATCTGTGGAATACCTGAATAGATAATGAATCATCCCAAATTGAGGAGGTGGACTTTGGGAGCAATGATATATTTTTTTTTTCCCCTTTTTCTTTTTTTGTGAGTGTGTATGTGTATGCTTCTGTGTGTCATTTTGTCTGTATAGCTTTGCTTTTACCATTTGTCATAGGGTTCTATCTGTCTGATTTTTTTTTTTTTTAGTATAGTTTTTAGCACTTGTTATCATTGGTGGATTGGTTTTTTGGTTTGGTTGCTCTCTTCTTTCTTTCTTTTTTTTTATTGCTTTTTAAAATTTTTTTAATAATATTTTTTGTTTTTTACTTTAATAACTTTATATTATTTTATCTTCTTCTTTCTTTCTTTCTTCTTTTTCCTCCCCTTAACTCTGAGCCGTGTGGATGACAGGCTCTTGGTGCTCCAGCCAGGCGTCAGGGCTGTGTCTCTGAGGTGGGAGAGCCAAGTTCAGGACATTGGTCCACAAGAGACCTCCCAGCTCTATGTAATATCAAATGGCAAAAATCTCTCAGATATCTCCATCTCAACACGAAGACCCACTTTCACTCAACGACCAGCAAGATACAGTGCAGAACACCCTATGCCAAACAACTAGCAAGACAGGAACACAACCCCATCCATTAGCAGAGAGGCTGCCTAAAATCATGATAAGGCCACAGACACCCCAAAACACACCACCAGACGTGGACATGCCCACCAGAAACACAAGATCCAGCCTCATCCACCAGAACACAGGCACTAGTCCCCTCCACCAGGAAGCCTACACAACCAACTGAACCAACCTTAGCCACTGGGGGCAGACACCAAAAACAACGGGAATTAAGAACCTGCAGCCTGCGAAAAGGAGACCACAAACACAGTAAGTTAAGCAAAATGAGAAGATAGAAAAACACAAAGCAGATGAAGAAACAAGGTAAAAACCCACCAGACCTAACAAATGAAGAGGAAGTAGGCAGTCTGCCTGAAAAAGAATTCAAAATAATGATAGTAAGGATGATCCAAAATCTTGGAAACAGAATGGAGAAAGTATAAGAAACATTTAACAAGGACCTAAAAGAACTAAAGAGCAAACAAACAGTGATGAACAACACTATAAATGAAATTAAAAATTCTCTAGAAGGGATCGATAGCAGAAAAACTGAGGCAGAAGAACGGATAAGTGACCCGGAAGATAAAATAGTGGAAATAACTACTGCAGAGCAGAATAAAGAAAAAAAAACCGAAAAGAATTGAGGACAGTCTCACAGACTTCTGGGACAACATTAAACACACCAACATTCGAAATATAGGGGTCCCAGAAGAAGAGAAAAAGAAAGGGACTGAGAAAATATTTGAAGAGATTATAGTTGAAAACTTCCCCAATATGGAAAAGGAAATAGTTAATCAAGTCTAGGAAGCACAGAGTCCCATACAGGATAAATCCAAGGAGAAACATGCCAAGACACATATTAATCAAACTATAAAAATTAAATAGGAAGAAAAAATATTAAAAGCAGCAAGGGAAAAACATCAAATAACATACAAGGGAATCCCCATAAGGTTAACAGCTGATCATTCAGCAGAAACTCTCCAAGCCAGAAGGGAGTGGCAGGACATATTTAAAGTGAGAAAGGAGAAAAACCTACAACGAAGATTACTCTACCCAGCAAGGATCTCATTCAGATTTCATGAAGAAATTAAAACCTTTACAGACAAGCAAAAGCTAAGAGAATTTAGCACCACCAAACCAGCTTTACAACAAATGCTAAAGGAACTTCTCCAGGCAGGAAACACAAGAGAAGGAGAAGACCTACAGTAACAAACCCAAAACGAATAAGAAAATGGTAATAGGAACATACATATTGTTAATTACCTTAAATGTAAAAGGATTAAATGATCCAACCAAAAGACACAGACTAGTTGAATGGATACAAAAACAAGACCCGTATATATGCTGTCTACAAGAGACTCACTTCAGACCTAGGTACACATACAGACTGAAAGTGAGGGGATGGAAAAAGATATTCCATGCAAATGGAAATCAAAAGAAAGCTGGGGTAGCAATTCTCATATACGACAAAATAGACTTTAAAACAAAGACGATTACAAGTGACAAAGAAGGACACTACATAATGATCAAGGGATCAATCCAAGAAGAAGATATAACAATTGTAAGTATTTACGAACCCAACATAGGAGCACCTCAATACATAAGGCAAATACTAACAGCCATAAAAGGGGAAATCGACAGTAATACAATCATAGTAGGGGACTATAACACCCAACTTTCACCAATGGACAGATCATCCAAAATGAAAATAAATAAGGAAACATAAGCTTTAAATGATACATTAAAGAAGATGGACTTAATTGATATTTACAGGACACTCCATCCAAAAAACACAGAATACATTTTCTTCTCAAGTGCTCATGGAAAATTCTCCAGGATAGATCATATCTTGGGTCACAAATCAAGCCTTGGTAAATTTAAGAAAATTGAAATCGTATCAAGTATCTTTGCCAACCACAACGCTATGAGACTAGATATCAATTATAGGAAAACACCTGTAAAAAATACAAACACATGGAGGCTAAACGATACACTACTTAATAACCAACAGATCACTGAAGAAATCAAACAGGAAATAAAAAAATACCTAGAAACAAATGACAATGAAAACACGACCACACAAAGCCTATGGGATGCAGCAAAAGCAGTTCCAAGAGGGAAGTTTATAGCAATACAATCCTACCTCAAGAAACAAGAAACATCTCAAATAAAAAACCTAACCTTACAGCTAAAGGAATTAGAGAAAGAAAAATGAAGAAAACCCCAAAGTTAGCAGAAGGAAAGAAATCATAAAGATCAGATCACAAATAAATGAAAAAGAAATGAAGGAAACGAAAGCAAAGATCAATAAAACTAAAAGGTGGTTCTTTGAGAAGATAAAAAACATTAATAAACCATTAGCCAGACTCATCAAGAAAAAAAGGGAGAAGACTCAAATCAATAGAATTAGACATGAAAAAGGAGAAGTAACAACTGACACTGCAGAAATACAAAGGAGCATGAGAGATTACTACAAGCAACTATATGTCAATAAAATGGACAACCTGGAAGAAATTCACAAATTCTTAGAAATGCACAACCTTCTGAGACTGAACCAGAAGAAATAGAAAATATGAAGAGACCAATCACAAGCACTGAAATTGAAACTGTGATTAAAAATCTTCGAACACACAAAAGCCCAGGACCAGATGGCTTCACAGGCGAATTCTATCAAACATTTAGAGAAGAGCTAACACCTATCCTTCACAAACTCTTCCAAATTACAGCAGAGGGAGGAACACCCCCAAACTCATTCTACGAGGCCACCATCACCCTGATATCAAAACCAGAAAAAGATGTCACAAAGAAAGAAAACTACAAGCCAATATCACTGATGAACATAGATGTAAAAATTCTCAACAAAATACTAGCAAACAGAATCCAACAGCACATTAAAAGGATCACACACCATGATCAATTGGGGTTTATCCCAGGAATGCAAGGATTCTTCAGTATATGCAAATCAATCAATGTGATACACCATATTAACAAATTGAAGGAGAAAAACCATATGATCATCTCAATAGATGCAGAGAAAGCTTTTGACAAAATTGAACACCCATTTATGATAAAAACCCTCCAGAAAGTAGGCATAGAGGGAACTTACCTCAACATAATAAAGGCCATATATGACAAACCCACAGCCAACATCGATCTCAGTGGTGAAAAACTGAAACCATTTCCACTAAGATCAGGAACAAGGCAAGGTTGCCCACTCTCACCACTATTATTCAACATAGTTTTGGACGTTTTAGCCACAGAAATCAGAGAAGAAAAACAAATACAAGGAATCCAAATCGGAAAAGAAGAAGTAAAGCTGTCACTGATTGCAGATGACATGATAGTATACATAGAGACACCTAAAGATGCTACCAGAAAACTACTAGAGCTAATCAATGAATTTGGTAAAGTAGCAGGATACGAAACTGATGCACAGAGATCTCTTGCATTCCTATACACTAATGATGAAAAATCTGAAAGTGAAATTAAGAAAACACTCCCATTTACCACTGCAACAAAGAGAATAAAATATCTAGGAATAAACCTACCTAAGGAGACAAAAGACCTGTATGCAGAAAATTGTAAGACACTGATGAAATAAATTAAAGATGATACAAATAGATGGAGAGATATACCATGTTCTTGGATTGGAAGAATCAATATTGTGAAAATGACTCTTACTACCCAAAGCAATCTACAGATTCAATGCAATCCCTATCAAACTACCACTGGCATTTTTCACAGAACTAGAACAAAAAATCTCACAATTTGTATGGAAACACAAAAGACCCCGAATAGCCGAAGCAATCTTGAGAAAGAAAAACGGAGCTGGAGGAATCAGGCTCCCTGATTTCAGACTGTACTCCAAAGCTACAATAATCAAGACAGTATGGTACTGGCACAAAAACAGAAATATAGATCAGTGGAAGAGGACAGAAAGCCCAGAGATAAACCCAGGCACATATGGTCACCTTATCTCTGATAAAGGAGGCATGAATATTCAGTGGAGCAAAGGCAGCCTCTTCAATAAGTGGTGCTGGGAAAATTGGACAGCTACATGTAAAAGAATGATATCAGAACACTCCCTAACACCATACACACAAAAAAAAACTCAAAATGGATTAAAGACCTAAATGTAAGGCCAGAAACTATCAAACTCTTACAGGAAAACACAGGCAGAACCCTCCATGACATAAATCACAGCAAGATCCTTTTTGACCCACCTCCTTGAGAAATGGCAAGAAAAACAAAAATAAACAAATGGGACCTAATGAAACTTAAAAGCTTTTGCACAGCAAAGGAAACCATAAACAAGACAAAAAGATAACCCTCAGAATAGGAGAAAATATTTGCAAATGAAGCAACTGACAAAGGATTAATCTCCAAAATTACAAGCAGCTCATGCGGCTCAATATTAAAAAAAACAAACAACCCAATCCAAAAATGGGCAGAAGACCTAAATAGACATTTCTCCAGAGAAGATATACAGATTGACAACAAACACATGAAAGAATGCTCAACATCATTAATCATTAGAGAAATGCAAATCAAAACTACAATGCGATATCATCTCACAGCGGTCAGAATGGCCATCATCAAAAAATCTACAAACAGTAAATGCTGGAGAGGTTGTGAAGAAAAGGGAACCCTCTTGCATTGTTGGTGGGAATGTAAATTGATACAGCCACTATGGAGAACAGTATGGAGGTTCCTTAAAAATCTAACAATAGAACTATCATATGACCCAGCAATCCCACTACTGGGCATATACCCTGAGAAAACCATAATTCATAAAGAGTCATGTACCACAATGTTCATTGCAGCTCTATTTACAATAGCCAGGACATGGAAGCAACCTAAGTGTCCATCATCGGATGAATGGATAAAGAAGATGTGGCACATTTATACAATGGAATATTACTCAGCCATAAATGAAACAAAATTGAGTTATTTGTAGTGAGGTGGATGGACCCAGAGTCTTTCATACCGAGTGAAGTATGTCAGAAAGAGAAAAAGAAATACCATATGCTAACAGATATATATGGAATCTAAGAAAAAAAAATGGTCATGAAGAACCTAGGGGCAAGACGGGAATAAAGACGCAGACCTACTAGAGAATGGACCTGAGGATATGGGGAGGGGGAAGGGTAAGCTGGCACAAAGTGAGAGAGTGGCATGGACATATATACACTACCAAATGTAAAATAGATAGCTAGTGGAAAGCAGCCGCATAGCAGAGGGAGATCAGCTCGGTGCTTTGTGACCACCTAGAGGGGTGGGATAGGGAGGGTGGGAGGGAGGGAGATGCAAGAGGGAAGAGATATGGGGATATATGTATATGTATAACTGACTCACTTTGTTATAAAGCAGAAACTAACACACCATTGTAAAGCAATCATACTCCAATAAAGATTTAAAAAAAAAAAGGGAATGAAAACTATAAGGAATAAATAGGACATCAGCAAAAAAACTGGTCATTTTAAAAAATAACGAAACAGAATCCTACAAATTAAAAAAAAAGTTATTACAATTAAAAACTCCATGAGTTAGTTGAATGCCAAATGAGAAAGACAAAAGTGAAGAAAAAATTTGTAATATGAAAGCTAGACCTGAAAAAATTATCCAAAATACAACACAGAGAAACAGAAAGGTAGAGATTTTGAAAGGGAGTTTGAAGGATGTGAAGCACAAATTAAGAAGGTCTAATATGAATCACAGAAATATATATTAGAAATAATGTAAGATAGGCAATATCTGCACAGATATTGGTGGCAAGTTTTCCAAAATTGAAGAAAATTATATTTGAATGGTACAAAGATAATTTAAAAGTCCACACCTAGACATTAAAGGTATTTACAGACAAGGGAATCTTAATTTTGTTACTCATAGACACTCCCTGGAAAACTACTAAATAATGCAATTCAGCAAGAAAGGAAATACGGCCCAAAGGGAAGGAGTAAAATACAAAAGGCAATAATAAACAAAGAAAATGGTGAAAAACAAGAGTTAATGTAAATAAAATTAGCTATAAGCAATACACATAACAGCCAATTCTAGTTTAAAACAAAGTGAAAATAATGTATTAAATAACTATTACATAAGCGATGGGAGGAATTGACTAAACTGTTATAAGCTCCCTCAATTGTCTGGGAGGAAAGTAAATATTTTGCTTGAATATTTAATATATTGAAAGTTGTACAATATTCATTGATGGAAATATTCAATACCATGAAGTTATATCTCCTTCCCAAATTAGTCTATAAAATCAATGCTATCCCAATTTAAAATCATCAATAGAATTTCTCCTGGAGCTTGAGAAGCTGACTTTACAATTTGTAAGAGATAGCCAAGACACAATTTTGAAGAAGAACAAGGAGTAAATACAAAGTTCTGTAATACATCATGATTTACGATAATGCTTCATAAGTCAGTGTGATATTGGCCCCAGGTACACAAACTAATGGGACCAAAAAAAAGCAAGAAGTACACTCAAGTACATATAGAAATATGGTTTATGATAAAGAAGGCATCACAAATCAGTGGAAAGAAGATGGGTTACTTATTAAAGTAAGACTACTGGTTATACATATAGAAAATATAAAATTTGAGCCCTAGCATGCATCATGAACACATAACTATAGGAGAATAATTATAACACTGTGGCAGATAAGAATTTCTTCAATAAAACAAAGAAAAAATCATATTGATAACACAGAAAAAGATAAGTATTAGATGGAGAGAAAGGTAAATGCTTATAGACCTCAGGTGGGGGTAAACTGATATTGATATATATCGATAGATAAAGATATAGAGCATTATCTAGTAAAATTGAAGACATTCATACACTATGACCCAGCTCTTGCATTTCTAGGAAAATACCCTAGAGCAACTCTCCCATTTCTGCACATATACAGAAATGCTGATTGTAGAATTTTTTGGAAAAGAAAAGGTTTGGAAAGAATCAAAATGTCCACTAGTAAGGATCTACATGTGTCAATACATTTCCAAATCACTGGACTTGCCAATAAAACATAACTAAAAACATTTGATGTGAACAGGACATATAACATGACAGGTTACAGGTATTCTACAATCACTTCAGCACAAAATGATACAACAATGCATTCAAATATAGCATTGGTAATAAAGGAGGAAAATGCCAATTGAGGAGCTATTAATATAAGTCTGGCCTAGGGGAAAATATCCAATAAATATATGCATATACATATTCATATATTAATACTTATCAAAGTGTTGGGATTGAGGAGAACAATTACAGTGTAACGCTATCAGGAATGAAGACTACCATACCATTTTTCGATTTCCTATGTCAGATCTAAGAAGAGAGATTCAGCAAATGATACTATAAAAATCTTAGGCCAAAACATTCAGCTACTAAGCTCCCAAATCCTATAGATATGTAGATACATTTTCTGCATGATTCCAAATATTCATCCTGGCCTGTATGGGCCTTGAATTAGCCAGATGGTTCAATTTGTACTACTGTGTTTTATAATTGCTTTTAAGCCCTATTATGGATTTGTTTTCCCAATCCAAGGAAAAAAGTTCTTTTCTGGTAAATAAAGAACCAACTGTGTATTGACAATCACTAGCAGGAACTCAGTAAGTGTTTGACTTAACCATATTACTTCATTAATTTATTCAATAAGAACTTATTGAATGCTTCTCATGTATCAACTGCTATACTAAGCACTGCTTCCTTTCTGTTGTATTGTTTCGGTAATCCTTCTCACACCTGTCACTGGGTATAATTTCATGACATATTACTCTTGTAGTCTATCAGAGGAGGAAGAAACTGTCCACATTTTATAGATCCTCTAACTCCAGGGTACCAATACCAAATGACGCAGCATGAAATCTTAGATAATACTCACCATACTAGGAGAAATCTATCACCACCACTGGCAGTCACAAAATAAATATCAACTTACCAAAAAGAGGTGTATGTATATATAAATATATATATATACATATACACAGACACATACACACACCCACACTGTCTAAATTCTCACAACATAGGAAAATATGGGCTCCAGTTCTTAGGTTTGAGAAATAAACATAAAATTACATTCTTCCTAGGGAAAGCAGCAGAAGCTTTATGCCAATCTCTTCCAGGGTGGTTGAATGTTTTGATTAGAGTAAAAAGACTGTGGATTTCCTGAGGTGATTAATTAGCAGAGCAAGCAATGCAATTTGCTATGATTTCAAAGCAAGTACATCTTTAATTTATGTATCTCAATAAACAGGAACAAAGCAAAAATCCAAGTGTCAACAGATCTAATGCTAATATTTCCTATTATTACACAATTGTAATGGCAGTATTTTCTGATACAGGAGTATAGCAGTTATGGGTCCAATGTCCATCTCTAAGCCTTCTAGAGCTCTATCCTACTAGGTATGAGAGTCAATGTTTGCAACTTTAGAACACAATAGAAATTTCACCATAGTGCATTGTGCAACATTATCTGGAGAACTACCTGAAGGTAGTTCTCGCTCCTGCTCCAACTGGTCATCAGGTTGGACACTACACAAGGAGGAGTATCTGAGGTCAGGCTTATTCACCCTAATACTTCCATTACCTTCTACATGGGACATACATGAGTAAATTACTACTAGAACTTTGGGCCTGCTTGATTTGCATTTCCATAACATTTTAAGGAATTAAAACAAAAACATAACCTAACATTACTTTTAAAACTCCCCTGTGAGGTGAACTCAATAATCTCTGCTACCCCTTACAACTCAGAGACTAAGCACTCCCATGAGAGTGGGACATTTTTAGGGCCAACCTTGGCATTTTGACAGCCCTGAGGATTTCATTTGACTCAGAACCACAGAGACCCTCCAGAAACTAAAAAAAAAAAAAATCCTCCTACGTAATCTTCAAGAGGAAGAATATTATTTTAGAACAGTCCTTTTAGCATAGGAGGGTCTTTCACCAAGAATAACCCAAGGCCAAATTTATGTCCTATTATTTATCAGAGAGCTTTTAATATCCTTGTTATTCATGGACAGAAATTAGAAATGTAAACGAAGTTGTGGGTTGACTTTCCTGTCCCTAGCACTAACAAAGGGGCAAAGAGGCCTCTAAGATGAAAATGAGGGAATGAAAAGCAGACTTTCACCTTCTCCAGTTTCATTTTGAGCTCATAGCTCTGTCAGCAAGAAGCACAAAACAGAACTACCTCCAAAGACTCGTGTCTCCAGGATTAACCATGCCCAAGAGAAATATAGGGAAACTGAAGCATTAACAGGAAGGAAAAGATCATAGAACAATGCCAGTCAAACAAGATGTGAAAAAGTCAAAATAAGAACTCTCAGGTTTTTGTAAACTCCTCTAGGAAGTCTCACCTAACCACATGCACCCTACCACTTTCAACACATTGTTATCAGTTGATACAATGCGGATTGACACTTACTTACACAGATGCTGACTAATATGTTTGAAAGAAAGTTAACTACTATTGGTTGTGTGCCTAACATATGAAAACCCTGTTAAACACTTTAGCTTATTTTGATTTGCCTTTCCAGATTCATTTTCATCTATTATTTAATGAGTCCCCACTACATTCCAGGTACTGTTCTAGGTGCTGGGGATACAGCATGGAACAAAACAAACAAAAGTCCCTGCCATGTTGAATTTACATTCTGGTTGAGAGAAATAGACAATAAAAATCAAACATGATACAGATTTAGAGACCAAGTGTAGACAACTTTAAGGAGTTCTGCAGCAAAGAAGAACAGAGAAATTAGGTGGAAGGTGGTGGAACATAGGGGAGTAGATTCAAGAGACTGGTTTCTTTTAAAATGGGATGAAGAGCATATTTGTGTGCTGAAAGGAGTAACCAAGGAGGAAGAAAAATTGATAATGTAGGAGAGAGAGGAGATAATAGCTGATGTAATGTTCTTGACAATGTGAAAAGGGTTATGATCTAGTGCAAAATTGGAAAGATTGGTTTTATTAGGAGCACAGGGAATTCATCTATTCTAACTAGCAGGAAGGCAGAGAAAATGAATATAGTTTCTGATAGGTGAGTAGATATGGTGATAGGAGTCAACAGAATCTACTCTGGGGCCAAGACCATGCTTTATGTTCTTTCCCTAAGTCCTTATATCTATGCTCTACTAGAAGGTCAAATGGTACTGGCATGAAAACAGATACTTAGATAAATGCAGTGAAATCAAAAGCCCAGAAATAAACCCATGCATATATGGTCAATTTTCAATTTGCAAACCACATATCTGATAAGGAGCTACTCTCCAAAATATACAAGGAATTAACATTCAAAATATATTAGGAACTCATACAATTCAGTAACAAAACCAAATATCCAAATTAAAAAAATGGGCAAATGATCTGAATAGACATATCTCCAAGGAAGACATACAAATGGCCAATAAGTATATAAAAAGATGCTCAACATCACTAATCATCAGGGAAATGCAAATCAAAACCAAAATGAGATATGACCTCACACCTGTCAGAATGGCTATTAAAAAGACCACAAATAACAAGTGCTGGCAAGGATGAGGATAGAAGGGAATACTTGTGCACTACTGGTGGGCATGTAAATCAGTACAGCCACTATGAAAACTTCTATGGAGGTTCCTCAAGAAATTTAAAATAGAACTACCATATGATCCAGGGATCCCACTTCTGAGTATACATCCGAAGGAAACGAAACCACTAGATCAAAGAGATATCTGCAACCCCATGTTTTTTGCAGTAAACCCACAATAACCGAGATACAGAAACAAACTAAGCGCTTACCTATGGATGAAAGGATAAAGAAAATGTGTATTTCTTGTATATAACACAATGGAATATTAATCATCCTTTAAAAATAAGGAAATCCTGTCATTTGAAACCCCATGGATAAACCTGGAGGGCATTATGCCATGGAAAATAAGCCAGATAGACAAAGACAAATACTACATGATTCCACTTATATGCTGAATCAAAAAAAGAAAACAGCTGAACTCATAGAAACAGAATGGTGGTTGTCAAGGGCTGACAGGTGGGGGAAATATGGAGAGACTGGTAAAAGGGTACAAACTCTTAGCTGTAAGATGAACAACTTTTGAAGATCTAATGTACAGCATGGTGACTATAGTTGATAATACAGTATCATAGAACTGAAATTTCCTAAGAGTACATCTTAACCGTTTTCACACAAAAAAAGTTAACTATGTGAGGTGATGGATGTGTTAATTAAATTGATGGTGGGACTCCTTTCAAAATGTATACATATATCAAATCATCACACTGTATACTTTATATATATTACAATTTTGTTAATTATGCCTCAGTAAGCTTGTAAAAAAATACTTATTGTCAAAAATGTATATATACTGTCCCACAAGTAGCCATCATTGGTGAAATGGAAAGACAACTGGACTTGGAAGTAACAGTGTGTTTGAGTCCCAACTCCACAATTTACTAGTTTGTGATCCTAGGCAAATTACCTTAATTCTCTGATCTTCTGCTTTCTCAACTACAAAACAGGATAGCTAAGACAATTACTGGGAAATTGTGTGAAAGTACTTAGTGACTAAAGCCAAATGATTTTGAAAATAACTTTAGCTGCAGACAGGTCATTCTGGTCAACTGAAATGCCATGCAGAAGCCCAATATATAAGAGGATTAAAGTAGAGATGATTTGGCTAACACGGAAGTAGGTGGCCTGAAATGCTGCCCACTCACCCCTCCCCCACTTTGACAGCCTTTGAGAGGGGTTTTCAAAAACCTCTATAGCTCTGAAGAACACAGTCTGAAAACCACTGAAACCTACAAATAGAATATATAATTATTGTTAACCCCCTGTTCATATGTTACACATACATGCCTTTCCTGCCTGGGATGACCTGACTGTCCTATTGATAAAAGCACCTCTGCAGTTCATTTACAAGCACAGAGCCCAGCAATGTCTAAAGAGCAGTGCTTAATCCAAACTCAGCCTCCCCACTGCCGAAATCTGTTTTCTTCCCTTGGTTCTTAGGCTGGTCTACCATAAGAGCCAGCTGCTGCCCTTGCTTATGGGGGAACAGGTGGGGAATAGCGTGTATCAATATATATTTCTCTGTCCCCTAAAATCCAGCAACTGGTTATCTATTTCCTATCTAACCTTTTGTCGGATTCTATTGCAAGTGGCCACAGAATTAGATTTCAACTGATACTGTTGTGATAAATGTCCTGTCAAGCTACCACTCTTTTCTCTATAATGTATAACTCTTCTTCACCTTGTCAAATCTTAATGAATTTTTTCATCATTCTCTGGTTAAAGAGGCTGTAGCCCTTTCTCCAGAAATAAATTAGTTAATTTTGGATGAGCCAAACCATGAGGTCATTTCCATAACTATTTTCATTGCCATTATTAACTTGTTTATAGACCAGCAGTATAAGAGTAGTAATTCAGTGCCTAAGTACTGGAGCTACAATTCTAGGATTCAAACTAGTTCTGCCACTTAACTATCTGTGTGACTTTGGGGGAGTTAGTTAACCTATCTGCATCTCAGTTTTTTCATGTAGTTTGGTGATGATTATGATAATGATGATAATTGTAATAGTTGACACTTGCTGAGCCCTGTCATATGCCAGGTATTATTTTAATCCCTTTACATGAAAATGGTACTTACCCCACAAAGTTGTGGTTAGGATTAAATAAGATAATATTATTAGAGTTCATAGACTAATACCTGCATATAAGTGCTCAATAAATATCAGATATGATTATTTTTATTATTGTTAATTCAAGAAATGTTTACTGTGCACTGCATGGTACTCCTTGGGGAAAACGTGCTTAAAAATCAGAGTTCACACTGTCAATAAATTTGTTTGGGAGACTAACAGGTACACAAAAGTCATTTCTTTTTTTCCCCAGCTTTATTGAGACATAAGTTAAAATAAAAGTGTAATTTCAAAGTGTACAACATGATGATTCGATACACATAAATATTGTGTATGATGACCATAATAAGGCTAGTTAACACATCCATCACCTCACACAGTTACCGTTTAGGTTTTTTTATGGTGAGAACGTTTAAGATCTACTCTCTGAGCAACTCTTAAGTATATAATACAGTATTGTTAACTATAATCACCATGTTGTACATTAGAGTCCCCAGAACTTATTCATATTATAACTGAATAAGTTTATACCCTTTGACCAACATCTCCACATTTCCCCCACCCCATGGCAAACATTGTTCTACTCTGTTTCTTTGGTTTTGGCTTTTTTAGCTTCCATATATAAGTAGGACCATGCCATATTTCTCTTTCTCTGTCTCACTTATTTTGCTTAGCAAAATGCCCTCAAGGTCCATACATGTTGTTGCAAATGGGAGGATGTCCTGCTTTCATGGCTGAATAATATTCCATTGTGTGACTGTGTGTGTGTGTGTGTGTGTGTGTGTGTGTGTGTATATGTATATGCGTATACATATATATATATACACACACACACACACACACACACACACATATATACCAGGTTTTCTTTATCTATTCATCTGTCAATGGACACATGTTGTTGCCATGTCCTGCTATTGTGAATAATGCTACAACAAACATAGGAGTGAAGAGATCTACTCAAAATAGTGATTTCATCTTCTTCAGATGCATACAGTTGTTCTTCGGTATCCATGGGGGCTTGAGTCCAGGACTCCCTGTGGTTACCAAAATCCAAGGATGCTCCAGTCCCTTAAATAAAGTGATGTATTTGCATATAACCTACACACATCTGCCCGTATACTTTGAAGCATCCCTAGATAACTCATAACACCTATGACAATATGAATGCTGTGTAAATAGTTGTAAATACAACATAAAGGCTACGTAATTAGTTGCCAGCACATGGCAAATGCAAGTTTGGCCTTTTAGAACATTTGGAAAATTTTTTTTGAATATTTTCCACCCATGGCTGTGGAACTGCAAAGGGCCGACTATATTCAAGAAGTAGGACTGCTGGATCATTTGATAGTTCTATTTTTAATTTTTTAGGAACCTCCATATTGTTTTCCATAGTGGCTGTACCAATTTACATTTTCACCAATAGTACACTAAGATTCCATTTTCTCCACATCCTCACCGGCATTTTTTATCTGGTCTTTTTGTTAACAGCCATTCTAAGAAGTGTGAGGTGATATCTCACTGTGGTTTTGACTTCACTAATCATTTCCCCGATGATTAGTGATGTTGAGCATTATTTTACATACTTGATGGTTGTTTGTATGCCATCTTTGGAAAAAATGTCTATTCAATTCCACTGCCCATTATTTAATAGGACTATTTGGTATTTTGCTATTGAATTATATAAGTTCCTTATATATTTTGCATATAACCACTTATCAGATATGTGGTAGGCAAATATTTTCTCCCATTCCATAGGTTGCCTTTTCATTTTGTTAATTATTTATTTGCCTTGCAAAACCCTTTTAGCATGATCTAGCCCTACTAATTTTTGTTTTCATTGCTTATGTTTTTAATGTCATATCTAAAAAACCATTGCCAAGACCAAAGTCAAGGAGCTTTTTCCCTGTTTTCTACTGGGATTTTTATGACTTAAGTCTTACATTTAAGTCCATTTTGAGTTTATTTTTGTAAGTGGTGTAAGATAGGGATCTAGTTTAATTCTTCTGCAAGTGAATATCCAGTATTCCCAAAACCATTTAGTGAAGAGAGTTTATCCACTGAATATTCTTGGCTTGTCAATTATTACTGGACTGTATATAAATGTGTTTATTTCTGGGCTCTAAATTCTGTTCCATCAGTCTGTAAGTCTACCTTTATGCCAGTGCCATAATGTTTTGATCAAAATAGCTTTGTAATACAGTTGGAAACCGGACATATGTTGCCTTCAGCTTTGTTGTTTTTTCTCAGGATTGCTTTGGCTATTGCAGGTCTTTTGTGGTTCCATACAAATTGTAGAATTGTTTTCTATTCCTATGAAAAATGCCATTGGAATTTTGATAGGAATTGCATTGAATCTATAGATGGCTTTGGGTAATATAAATATTTTAACAATATTAATTCTTCTGATCCATGATCTCAGGTATCTTTCCATTTATTTGTATCTTCTTCAGTTGCTTTCATCAATGTCTTAGTTTCAGTGTATGGTCTTTAACCACCTAGGTTAAATTCACTCTTAAGTATTTTATTTTTTATTTTATTATTTTTTTGTTTTTTAAAGAGATATGCTCCCTGTACATTCACAGTAATTATTTTGGAATCTAGTCTTTGTTTTCAGATTCCTGGGGGATATTTTTCTTTTCTTCTTTTTTTTAAATTTTATTTATTTATTTATTTATGGCTGTGTTGGGTCTTCATTTCTGTGCGAGGGCTTTCTCTTGTTGCAGCAAGTGGGGGCCACTCTTCATCGTGGTGCACGGGCCTCTCACTATCGTGGCCTCTCTTGTTGTGGAGCACAGGCTCCAGACGCGCAGGCTCAGTAATTTTGGCTCACAGGCCCAGCTGCTCCGTGGTATGTGGGATCTTCCCAGACCAGGGCTCGAACCCGTGTCCCCTGCATTGGCAGGCGGATTCTCAACCACTGCGCCACCAGGGAAGCCCTATTTTATTATTTTTGATGCTACTCTAAATGGAATTGTTGGAGTTAAGATGGTGGAGGAGTAGGAGGACGTGGAGTTCATCTATCTCCATGGATGCATCAGGTATACATCTATAGATGCAACAATTCTCACAGAACACCAGCTGAATGCTACCAGAAGACCTTGGATGCCGGAAAGGACAAAAAAAAAAAGGAAGGGAGATGGAGGAGGAGAGGAAGTGGGATGGGACCTGCACCCTGGGGCTGGGGAGCTGAAGCAGAGGAGAGATTCCCGAATGTGGGGAAACCCCCTCTCAGACGGAAATCAATTGGGCCAGAAGGGAAGAATTTGAGGCTGTCGGAAGAGGGTGAAGCAGCCGACCTGTGGCAGACGGGACACGGTGAGAAATACACCTATGTGTCCCGGACTGTGACATGTGTTCACAGGTGTGCAAGGGTGCTGGGACCTGGAGTGTGGGGACTGGAGAACAGGCCTGGAGTGAGAACTGCTGTTGGCTGTGGGGAGATGGACTGAGGGGACGGAAGGGAGGAAATCCACAGCAGGGAATGCCTATGGAGGAAGACTGGAATGCCACAGAAGCAGGGCATTATTGCTGAGTCACATACAGGGGGAGGAGTCACTACTGCAGCCTCTCTCTCCCCAAACACCACGCTGACGGACAATAAAAGAAGCCCTCTCAGAGCTGGCTCTCACATGCCAGTGGCCGAACAATAGGAAAAGCCCTCTCAGGGCTGGCCCTCACATGCCTTATGCCAGGCACCAGAAAAGGCCCTGACTAGAGCCATATCTCTCGCGTCTGCAGCCACTGGCTTCCCTGCTCATTTGGCACCGCCAGGGCTCCCTCGATACAAGCAGTCATACCACCTCTGCACCCGGTCCTTACAGGGGCAGACTGAAGAGCTCCAAGGCAGCCTCAGGACCAGACTCCTGTGGGTGGACCACACACAGAGGTGGAGATAAAACCAAAGCTGAACCCCAGGGATGGGGTGACTAAGGAAGAGGATAGAAAATCTTTCCATCAGCTGTACAAATTGCATATTTAATCCCCCATGATCAGCTAGGTAGACCCTGCATCTATGGAATATGTGAGTAGACAATGAGTGTTCCCACAAATGAAAACTGTCTAGCTCTGGCAGCTGTGGACTTGGGGGCAAGCACATGCAGGAATTGGGCCAGATCAGAGTCTGAGTGGTTCCCACAGGGCCCACAGCAGGTCCAGAGACCAGCCCAGAGGACAGGAGGGCCTCTGGTGGGAGGTGGAGGTGGGCTGTGGCTCACAGCATGTGCAAGGACACTTACAGCAGAGACCCCAGGGGAACATAATTATGACTATTAATTTCTATAATAATTTCTATTAATATGACAATTATGTTTTGATTCATTCTGTTGTTGGTTCTGGCTTTTTTTTTTGGTTCTTTCTTCTTGTTGTTTTAGTATTTTTTTTAATGTAGTCTTTTAGGATCTTCATGTTTTATAACATATTATTTTTTTTATATATATATTTTAGTTTGCTTTCTGTTGTTCTGCGTTCTTTTCCCTTATTTTTTTCCTTCTTTTTCTTTAATATATATATAATTTTTAATATTTCCATTTCTAATTTGCTTTTCTGTTGTTCTGTGTTTTTCCCCTTCTTATTTTATTTTATTTTATTACTTTTTAAATCATTTTTATTGGTTTGTTCTGTTCCTTGCTTTATTCTTCAGTTGGCACACTGCTTTGGTTTTGTTTTTAGGTTTTGTGTTTTTGTTAGTTTTGATTCTGTTTGATTGTGTTTTTGGGTTTTCCTGTTTGTGTGATTGTTCTCTTGCTTTTTGTTTTATTTGTTTCTGTTTGTGTTTCTTTTGCATGTGTGTGTGTCTCCTTGTTTCTGTTCTTGTTTGTTTGATTTTGTTTTTACCATTTCTCAGGGGTTTTGTTTGTCCTTTTATTTTCTTTCTTAAATATACTTTTTATTTTATTTTTCTATATTTCTATTTCTACGTTGCTTTTCTGTTCTGTCTTCTTGCCCCTTTCTCTTTTTCTTTATCAATTTTGCCATTTTTTGTTGTTTCTTTGCTTCATTCTTCACTTGGCACTTTGCTTTGGTTTTGTTTTATGGTTTTGGGTTTTTGCTAGTTTTCGTTTTAATTGTTTGATTTCCTTCTTGGGTTCTATTGTTTGTCTGGTTGTTCTCTTGCTTTTTGTTTTATTTGGTTCTGTTTTCCTTTTTTTGCTGTGTGTCTGCATGTTTCCCTACTTCTGTTTCTGTTTGTTTGATTTTACTTTTTACTATTTGTCTGGGGGTTTGTTAGCCTTTTTTTTTTTAATCCCCTTTATTGCCAGGATGAGTGACTTGCAGGGCTTTAGTTCCTCGACTGGAAGTTGGGCCTGAGGCTCTGGGGTGGGAGCACCGAGTCCAGGACTCTGGACCACTAGAGAATTCCTGGACCCAGGGAAGATTAATGGTCAAGAGCTCTCACAGAGGCCTCTACCTGAATCCAAGATATGGCTCCACCCATCTGCCTGAAGTTCCCAGTGCTAGACACCTCACACCAAAAAACAAACAAGACAAGAGCACAAACCCACCCATCAGCATACAGACTACCTGAAGTCATACTAATCTCACAGGCACCCCAAAACACACCACCTGACACGGCCCTGCTCATCACAGGAAAAAGACTCAGCTCTATCCACCAGAACGCAGGCACCAGTCCCTCCCATCAGGAAGCCTACGCAAGCAACTAGGACAACCTCACCACTGGGGGCAGAGAACAGAAGCAAGAGGAACTACGACCCTGTGGCCTAGGGAAAGGAGACCTCAAATACTGTAAATTAGACAAAATGAGAAGACAAAGAAACATCTTGCAGGCAAAGGTGCAAGATAAAAACCCACAAAACCAAATAAATGAAGAAGAAATAGGCAAACTACCTGAAAAGAATTCAGAGTAATGATAGGAAAGATGATCCAAAACCTCAGAAATAGAATAGAAAAAACACAATAAACGTTTAACAAGCACCTAGAAGAACTAAAGAGCAAACAAACAGTAATTAACAATACAATAACTAAAATAAAAAATACTTTAGAAGAAATCAATAGCAGAATAACTGATGCAGAGGAACAGATAAGTGACCTGGAAGACAGAATGGTGGAAATGACTGCCACAGAGAAGAATAAAGAAAAAAGTATGAAAAGAATAGAGGACAGTCTCAGAGACCTCTGGGACAACAATAAACGCACCAACGTTCGAATTATAGGTGTCGCAGAAGAAGAAGAAAAAAAGAAAGGGTCTGAACAAATACTTGAAGAGATTATACTCGAAAAACTTCCCTAACATGGGAAAGGAAATAGTCAATCAAGTCCAGGCAGTCCAGCGAGTCCCAAAGAGGATAAACCCAAGGAGAAACATGCTGAGACATATATGAATCAAACAAAAATTAAAAAATATCTATATATATACTAAAAGCAGCAAGGGAAAAGCAACAAATAACATACAAGGGAATCACCATATGGTTAACAGCTGATCTTTCAGCAGAAACTTTGCAGGCCAGAAGGGAGTGGCAGGATATATTTAAAGTGATGAAAGGGAAAAACCTACAACCAAGATTACTCTACCCAGTAAGGATCTCATTCATATTTGACAGAGAAATCAAAAGCTTAACAGACATGCAAAAGCTAAGAGGATTCAGCACGACCAAACCAGCTTGCCAACAAATGCTAAAGGAACTTCTCTAGGCAGGAAACACAAGAGAAGAAAAAGACCTATAAAAACAAACCAAAAACAATTAAGAAAATGGTAACAGGAACATACAAATCAATAACTACCTTAAATGTAAATGGATTAAATGCTCCAACCAAAAGACACAGGCTCACTGAATGGAAACAAAAACCAGACCCATACATATGCTGTCTACAAGAGATCCGCTTCAGACCTAAGGACACATACAGACTGAAAGTGAGGGGACAGAAAAAGACATTCTATGCAAATGAAAAACAAAAGAAAGCTGGAGTCGCAATACTCATATCAGACAAAATAGACTTTAAAATAAAGACTATTACAAGACACAAGGAAAGACACTACATAATGATCAACGGATCAATCCAAGAAGAAGATAAAACAATTGTAAATATCTATGCACCCAAAACAGGAGCACCTCAACATATAAGGCAAATGTTAACAGCCATAAAAGGGGAAATCGACAGTAACACAAAAATAGTAGGGGACTTTAACATCCCACTTACACCAATGGACAGATCATCCAAACAGAAAATAAATAAGGAAACAGAAGCTTTAAATCACACATTAGACCAGATAGACTTAATTGATATTTATAGGACAGTCCATCCAAAAACAACAGAATACACTTTCTTCTCAAGTGCACACAGAAGATTCTGCAGAATACATCACATCTTGGGTCACAAATCAAGCATCAGTAAATTTAAGAAAATTGAAATTGTGTCAAGCATGTTTTCCGACCACAACACTATGAGACTAGATATCAATTACAGGAAGAAAACTGTTAAAAATACAAACAAATGGAGGCTAAACAATACACTATTAAACAACCAAGAGATCACTGAAGAAGTCAAAGAGGAAATCAAAAAATACCTAGAAAAAAATGACAATGAAAACATGACAGCCCAAAACCTATGGGATGCAGCAAAAACAGTTCTAAAAGGGAAGTTTATAGCAATACAATCCTACATCAAGAAACAAGAAATATCTCAAATAAACAACCTAACCTTACACCTAAAGCAATTAGAGAAAGAAAAACAAAAAAAAGCCAAAGTTAGCAGAAGGACACAAATCATAAAGATCAGATCAGAAATAAATGAAAAAGAAATGACGGAAACAAAAGCAAAGATCAATAAAACTAAAAGGTGGTTCTTTGAGAAGATAAACAAAATTGATAAGCCATTAGCCAGACTCATCAGTAAAAAGAGGGAGAACACTCAAAACAACAGAATTAGAAAGGAAAAAGGAGAAGTAACAACTGACATAGGAGAAATACAAAGGATCATGAGAGATCACTACAAGCAACTATATGCCAATAAAATGGACAACCTGGAAGAAATGGACAAATCCTTAGAAAAGCACAACCTTCTGAGACTGAACCAGGAAGAAATAGAAAATATGAACAGACCAATTAGAAGCACTAAAATTGAAACTGTGATTTAAAATCTTCCAAGAAACAAAAGCCCAGGGCCAGATGGCTTCACAGGCGAATTCTATCAAACTTTTAGACAAGAGCTAATACCTATCCTTCTCAAACTCTTCCAAAACATAAGAGGGAGGAACACTCTCAAACGCATTCTACAAGGCCACCATCACCCTGATACCAAAACCAGACAAAGATGTCACACAAAAAAAACTACAGACCAATATCACTGATGAATATAGATGCAAAAATCCGCAACAAAATTCTAGCAAACAGAATCCAACAGCACATTAAAAAGGATCATACACCATGATCAAGTGGGGTTTATCCCAGGGATGCAAGGATGCTTCAATATATGCAAATCAATCAATGTGATACACCATATTAACAAATTGAAGGAGAAAAACCATATGATAATCTCAATAGATGCAGAAAAAGCTTTTAACAAAACTCAACACCTATTTATGATGAAAACTCTTCACAAAGTGGGCATAGAGGGAACTTACCTCAACATAATAAAGGCTGTATATGACAAACCCACAGCCAACATCATTCTCAATGGTGAAAAACTGAAAGCATTTCCTCTAAGATCAGGAACAAGACAAGGCTGCCCACTCTCACCACTATTATTCAAAATAGTTTTGGAAGTTTTAGCCACGGCAATCAGAGAAGAAAAAGGAATAAAAGGAATAAAAATTGGAAGAGAAGAAGTAAAACTGTCACTGTTTGCAGATGACATGATAATATATACAGAAAGTCCTAAAGATGCCATCAGAAACCTACTAGAACTAATCGATGAATCTGTTATAATAGCAGGATACAAAATTAATGCAGAGACATCTCTTGCATTCCTATACACTAATGATGAAAAATCTGAAAGAGAAATTAAGGAAACACTCCCATTTACCATGGCAAAAAAAGAATAAAATACCTAGGAATAAATCTACCTAAGGAGGCAAAAGGCCTGTATGCAGAAAACTATAAGACAGAGATGAAAGAAATCGTAGACGAAGCAAACAGATGGAGAGATACACCATGTTCTTGGATTGGAAGAATCAACACTGTGAAAATGACTCTACTACCCAAAGCAATCTACAGATTCAATGCAATCCCTATCAAACTACCAATGGCATTTTTCACACACTTAGAACAAGATATTTTACAATTTGTATGGAAACACAAAAGACACCGAATAGCCAAAGCAATCTTGAGCAAGAAAAACGGAGCTGGAGGAATCAGGCTCCCGGACTTCAGACTATACTACAAAGCTACAGTAATCAAGACAGTGTGGTACTGGCACAGAAACAGAAATATAGATCAATGGAACAGGATAGAAAGCCCAGAGGTAAACCCATGCACATATGGTCACCTTATCTTTGATAAAGGAGGCAAGCATATAGAGTGGAGAAGAGAGCCTCTTCAATAAGTGGTGCTGGGAAAACTGGACAGCTACAGGTAAAAGAATGAAATTAGAACACGCCCTAACACTACACACAAAAATAAACTCAAAATGGATTACAGACCGAAATGTATGGCCAGACACTATAAAACTCTTAGAGGAAAACACAGGCAGAACACTGTATGACATGAATCACAGCACGATCCTCTTTGACCCACCTCCTAGAGTAAAGGAATTAAAAAGAAAAATAAATAAATGGGACCTAATGAAACTTAAAAGCTTTTGCACAGCAAAGGAAACCATAAACAAGACAAAAAGACAACCCTCAGAATGGGAGAAAATATTTGCAAGCAAAGCAACTGACAAAGGGTTAATCTCCAAAATATACAAGCAGCTCATGCAGCTCAATATCAAAAAAAGAACCCAATCCAAAAGTGGGCAGAAGGCCTAAATAGACACTTCTCCAAAGAAAACATACAGATTGTCAACAAACACGTGAAAAGATGCTCAACATCATTAATCATTAGAGAAATGCAAATCAAAACCACAATGAGGTATCACCTCACACCAGTCAGAATGGCCATCATCAAAACAATCTATAGTCAATAAATGCTGAAGAGGGCGTGGAGAAAAGGAAACCATCCTGCACTGTTGGTGGGAATGTAAATTGACATAGCCACTATGGAGAACAGTATGGAGGTTCCTTAAAAAAATAAAAATAGAACTACCATACGATCTAGCAATCCCATTACTGGCTATATACCCTGAGAAAACCATAATTCAAGAAGAGACATGTACCACAATGTTCATTGCAGCACTGTTTACAATAGCCAGGACATGGAAGCAACCTAAGTGTCCATCAACAGATGAATGGATAAAGAAGATGTGGCATATATATACAATGGAATATTACCTAGCCATAAAAAGGAATGCAATTGAGTTATTCATAGTGAGGTGGATGGACCTAGAGTCTGTCATACAGAGTGAAGTAAGTCAGAAAGAGAAAAACAAATACCGTATGCTAACAAATATATATAGAATCTAAAAAAATGGTACTGATTAACCTAGTGGCAGGGCAGGAATAAAGATGCAGGTATAGAGAATGGACTTGAGGACATGGGGGCAAGGGTAAGCTGGGACGAAGTGAGAAAGTAGCACTGACATATATACACTACCAAATGTAAAATGGATGGCTAGTGGGAAGCTGCTGCATAGCACAGGGAGATCAGCTTGGTGCTTTGTGACCACCTAGAGGGGTGGGATAGGGAGGGTGGGAGGGAGGCTCAAGAGGGAGGGGATATGGGGATATATGTATACATATAGCTGATTCACTTTGTTGTACAGCAGAAACTAACAAAACATTGTAAAGCAATTATACTCCAATAAAGATGTAAAAAAAATATCATATTGCGTGATTAAATCAGAACCCCTACAATAAAGTATGCTGGGGAGAACTAGAAAAAAAAATAAATAGAATTGTTTTTTTTCCCAGATAGTTTGCTATTAGTGTATAGGAACAATTGATTTTTGTATTTTTATTTTGTATCTTGCAACTTTACTGAATTCATGCATTATAATAATTTTTGGTAGAGTCTTTACAATTTTCTATATACAAAGTCATGTCATCTACAGAGATAATTTTCAAACAGAGATACTTGCTTCTTGCTTTCTGATTTGGGAGCTTTCAATTTTTTTTCTTGCCTAAGTGCTCTAGCTAAGACTTCCAGTACCATGTTGAATAGAAGTGGCAAGAGTGGGCATCCTTGTCTTCTTCCTGGTCTTACAGGAAAAGCTTGCAACCTTTCACAGTTGAGCATGATGTTAGCTTTGGACTTGTCATATGTAGACTTTACTATGTACATTCCTTCTATACCCAGTTTGTTGAGAATTTTTATCATGAAAGGATGCTGAATTTTATCAAATGCTTTTTCTGTACCTATTTAGATGATCATATGATTTTTATCTTTCATTCTATTGTTGTGGTGTTTATTGATTTGCATGTATTAAACCATACTTGCATCCCTGGGATAAATCCCACTTGATTATGTTGTATTATCTTCCAATGTGCTGTTGAATTTAGTTTGACAGTATTTGGTTAAGAATTTTTCCATCTGTATTCATCAGGGTTATTAGCTTGCAGTTTTCTTTTTATGTAGTACTCTTATCTAGCTTTGGCATCAGGGTAATGTGGGCCTTGTAAAATGAGTTTCAGAGTACTCTCTCCTCTTCAGTTTTTTTGGGAAGCATTTGAGAAGGTTTGGTGTTTATTCTTCTTTAAATGTTTGCTGAAATACACCAATGAAACCATGTGGTCTTGGGCTTTTCTTTGTTGGATGTTATTTGATTACTGATTCTATCTCCATACTCATTATTAGTCTACTCAGATTTTTCTGTTTCTTCAGGATTCAGTCTTAGTAGGTTGTATATTTCTAGGAATGCATTCATCTCTTCTAGGTTATCCAACTTGTTGGCATATAATTGTTTATAGTAGTTTCTTACGATTCTTTGTAGTTCTGTGATATCAGTTGTAATGTTTCCACTTTCATTTCTGATTATTTGAGTCTGCTTTTCTTCTTAGGCTACCTAAAGGTTTGACAATGTACCTTAAGTCAGCCTTGTTCGGAATTCTGAGGCTTTCTCAGACTTTGTCTATGGATACTCCTGCTCCATACTTCTTGTTCCCTCTTGGAGGAATTCTAAAGATTGTACACCTTCTCTCAATTCTGCAAAGCCAGACCAGGTGTTGACAGCCTCCTATTTGCTTTCCCTAGGGCAGTGATGGATGCTCAAGTTTGTGTACGTTCTCCCATTCCCACAAAGTTGGGCTGGCTTTCTGATGTGTTCACTAGCCATCAGTAAAGGCTCAGTCTTGCCGCCTTTAGGGACTTGCACAAGGAACCAGCCACAAGGCCAAGTAGGGTGTGTGAGTAAGGTGCACAAAGCACTAGGGGTGCCCATGGGCCAGTTGGGGAGATAGGTAGGCTAGGTGTCCCCAGTGGCAAATGGACAGGCTCCCTGATGGAATCTGCCAAGTGATTAGTGGGATCTGCATCCCTTTGATGCCGTCCCAGATCTCTACCTGTTTTCCCAGCTGCTCCCCATCCCTCAGTCATGCAGCACACCCTCATTATTCTGGATGGGGTGAGAAGAAGTGGCTCTCTTTGGCAGCATCTTGCACAGCTGGAGAAGCTGGGAGCTCACTCACATGCTTTCACTTTCCCCTATGGGAGAATCATGGATCAAGAAAGTCTCCCTTGGCACTGAGCTATGCTGCCTTTGGGGAGGGGTGATGCAGGTAAAGTAAAACTGTTCCTCTTACCATATTCAGTGTGTCCAACCTCAGATTGTTTTTGCTCCAATGGTGTGCTAGAACTTCTCCACTCAAGTCCCAGACTTCCACAAAGGCACTTTCATCTATAAGGTGATTGTCAAAATTGATGTTCTTTGGGGAAAATGGTAGAAAATTCCTATTCTGCCCTTTTGATTAAAAGTCATTTTCAAAGCATCACACATGTTATTATTGATTAATGCAAATGGTGCTATATTGCCATAATGGATAGGGTACTTAGGTCTGTCAGGGTAATTCTTACAGAGCTTCATAGAGGAGCTACGGTTTGAACTGAAATTCTTATAATTTTAAGAATCATTAGAAGTTATTCAAGTAAAGAAGGGAAAGAAGGACATTCTAAGCAGAAGAAAAGCCATGTACATGCTCAGCTGGCAACTTAATACAAATTAAGGCAAGCTTAGATAATTTCTAATATTTCAGTAAAACTGGAAAGTAGAAAGGAGGGGAGGGATAGAGGGCAATGCAGAAGTAGAGGTATTACAAGCTATATGGCAGCAGTTCTCAGACATGCTGAGCTTAGAAGCCCCTTATACTCTTTGAATTATTGAAGACCCCAAAGAGCTTTTGCTTACATGGCCTACATCTATCCATATTCATGGTAATTAAAATTATAACAAATTTTACAAACACTAGAATACTTGAATACATAAGCACACTTTCTATCAGCTGACAGAACGATGATGTCATCACATTGTCAAATACACTCTAGAAACTTCACTATGTACTTTTGAGAGGATGAGCGTTGAAAAGACATTTCCTAAAGCAGGAAAAAGGTGACATTTCAAGGAGATGGGGATCAGTGGTAATAGCTCTATCCCATCAGTATTAGTCAATCATCTATGTAAGGTTTATAGAAACATATTTCAATCTTGTACCTTTATCTACAATTGCTTTGAAGACAATGTGCATATTTTTATCTCTGGCAGGGACCTATATTACAAGTATCAGCCCAACCCAGCCCTACTTGGGCATCTCTCCATGGATGCCCTCCCCCCAACCTGAGTATTGGCACATAACAGTCAATTAGAATTCATTCAGAAAATATTCATTGAACATCTATTATGTGTCAGGCACTATTTCAGGGGTTGAGGAATCAGTTGTGAATTACACAGACAAAACTGTGATTTCATGAAGCTGGAATTCTGGTGAGGGTGACAGATAATAAAAATTAAATCATTGAAATATGGAATATATTAGAGTGTGATAACTGCCAAGAATGAAAGTAGCATATCTTTTAGTTGAGCCAACCACAACTCACAGTCCCATTAGCATGTAAAGTATACTTGTTTTTTGCCTTTCTTTATAGAGCTCATTCATTTTCACTCGTATGTTAGCAAAAGGACATGTAAGAAGATCTGTAGTATCCAAAGTCTGTGGTTAGGTTAGCTGGTTATAGAACAGTGTACATGAGTCCATTTTTAAAAGTCTAAATCTTACTTGGGCATATTATTCTTCAATTTCTTACATGACCACAGCCTAGATTTTAAGTCCATCATCCGTCTCACAGATATATTCCCTTGGTTAAAAGGAATACTGGGCAAAAGAGTACAAAAAATAGATTGACAAAGCTTAACCTCAAGCCTGAAGTAACAACTCCAAGCTCATGCCTTACTGAAAACAGATCAAGAATGGCATTTTCACTCAGTAGCTACATAAAAAAGATACAGATAACACACTCATAAATGTAGTTCATAGAAGACAGCAGTATTCTATATTTACATCAATCCAAAGGGTAAAACAATGAGCCTGTTTAAGTTAGGTACATATGGCAGGCTACATTTATTCTGAGGAGATGCTCTGACATCGAATGGTTAGGCATGAGCACTGAAACAAGGTCATCAGCATGGGCATATTTCTTTGACAAGTTATTTGAACATTCATTGCAACATCACAATTATAAAGTATAGCATCAGGAACATCCACTGAAGCCCTTGGTAGCAGTCCATATGGAGTTTTCTTTTAATAGATTTTCATTAAATGAAATAAATGAAGGACTTTGGAGAAAGGATATACAGGTGTACCTCTGAAAAATAAGGCCTTCTATAAAGAATACACTGAATTTAAAATTACGTGCTGCAGGACTCCGTGGTAGTCCAGTGGTTAAGACTCCACACTCCCAAGGCAGGGGGCCCGGGTTCAATCCCTGGTCAGGGAACTAGATCCCGCATGCTGCAACTAAAGAACCTGCATACCGCAACTAAAGAACCCACGTGCTGCAACAAAGATCCTGCATGCAGCAACTAAGACCTGGCACAGCCAAATACATAAATAATAAAAAAATAAAATAAAATTACGTGCTGCATTCATGAATCAAGGAAGTTGGTCATTTGAGCAAGTCTGAATCAACTATGGAAGAATAAACTACTTCTTAAAATTGCATTATTTTCATGTAAGACTTTAAATGTAAAAATAATTAGCCATCAGGGCTTGATATTTTGCTTAGTTACCATTCTTCTAAATCCAAGGTGATGTAAAATCCATATAATATCAAGAAAGATGTGTAAGAGACTGTGCTTAACATTTTATACATCATTCTATTTAATCCTTACAAGTTTTTAAAGGCAAAAGGATAACAGATTACCATAGTTTATCAGATTTTAAAAACAAAACAGAACAAAAAAAGAACAAGGCTCCCAAAGATTCAGTCATTTCCAAAACATCTGAGCACCTGCTGTAAGTTTTGTGCCAAGAAATCTATTAAAGTTGGCATCTACTGTTTCTGCCTGATCTGGACTCATTCTCCTTTTGACAATAGGACTCCTATTCTATGGAGGACCATTATTTCCCCACTCTCTAACCATACATTTCTGGTAGACTGACACCACTCCACCCTCAGCTCCAGGCATGAGCATGTGACCCAGGCTTGACTAACTGGCATATTCCATCCCTCTAGTCTCAGAGATTGGTTCACGGATAGGTATTTGGCCCAATGAGACTTAATTCCAGGACATTTTATGAGAGTTTTGGCAATGAGAACACTCTTCCACTGGAACTGCTAACTCATGTCATAAACTTAGAGGCTTAGAACCAGCAACCCCATGGAGAATGTCAGCTGGAGAATAAAGTCATCCAAAAGGGACACAGTCACTAAATCATAGTGGAGGATTGGAAGAGTGGAAGGAGGAACAGAGAGACATTCTGGATTTCTGCATTTGAACTTCCAGATGAGACTATGCCTAAAGCAAACCCTATCACTGAATTTCTCACATATATAAGGCAATAAATTCCCTTTTTACCTAAACTACTTTTGAAGTTGGCTTTTTCCCTGAAGTTAAATGAATCTTAACTAATTATAAGGGTTCAGGTATAAAGCTATCAAATAATAGTGACTGGATTTGAACTAAAATCACTGGCTTTAAAATCTGTGCTTTTTTTGTTTCCATTTTGCAGGAGTGACTCCTCAACATACTTATCAATATGTACTGCTATTCAATTATTAGTGGTCTCCAAGAAAAATCTCCGAGTTTGCCACTAACTACTCATTCTTTCATTTGTTTAGCATGAGTATTACCTGTTAAGGGAACAGTCTTATATCATATACTTTAGAGGGCCTAACAAAACAGTGCTATAGTTGTTGATCTGAGTATATGTGTTCCTGTCCTTAAGGATTTTTTAGACTTAATGAAGAGAAAATGTGCAGAAAGCTAAAACATTTCAAAACCACACAGGTAAAAAATGGAACAGGATAAGAACACAAGAGTTGAAAGTTACAGAATAATGGATTGTTACAAATATTGAGCATGGATCTCCTTATGAACAGAATCAGATGGAAAAAGGGCAGCCCATTAACACCCTGAAATTCAAACCAAAGACTGCACTTTATATGGAAGCACACTTCCATCTGCCATCCAGTGTGAAATTAACACCATAGCACACTTTCTGACTCATTTGAGTGATGATATTTTCTATAAAATCTTCCCTGAAATCAGTATGCTTCTGTTCTTGGTCTGCCATATGCCCCACCTGTCAGCCATTTTCTTAGATACAAAACTATTCTGAAGAATAAATTGTGATTGTGCCCTAGCTCTTATTAGCCTCTTTTTATAGCCCATGATACATCCTCCATTTTTCTTTTTTTATTAAAAGAAATAATTTCCATCACTTGTAAGTTTATAAAGCAGTAAGCTGCTCTTGATCACTCAGCACTTCTACAGAAACCATTTCCTGGTAATTACATGATACTCGAAATGAAGTAAGTAAAACTACCACCATTATACTAAATTTAACTTAAAACAGTTATTGCCCTATGTATTTTCTTAAAATTCTAATTACCATGCAAGTTTGGTTAGGAAGAGTTGGCTGATTTTCATCTCCACTCATTAGTTTTAAAACTAAGCTGACTAGGAAGAAAAGCTACAGAGATGGATTCAAGAGGGAAAAGGGCTATACCTTGGTGAATAACTGAAGTAAACTGATTTTAATAATCTTTAAAATACGGTGGACTTTTGTAGTTGTTGCCTCTGCCTGGAATACTCTTCCCCCAGACAGTCACATGCCTTGCTTCCTAAATTCACTCAAGTCTGTGCTCAGATGTCACTTCCTCATAGGGACCTCCTTTGACTACCCTAAATAAAACAGCTAGGGTACTCATCACTCTTTATCTTCTAACTTGCTTTATTTTTCTTCCTAGCACTTACCATTAAGAGATCTTATGTTACTTAATTCTATAATTTTTTTTGGAGAGAGGGGCAGAAATTTTGTCTTCCCCAGTAGCTAGAAAAATGCCAGGCAAATAGAAAGTACTCAATAAATATGTATTGAATAATACATAAATTCAGGAACCTAGTTTTTGGATTATTCAGTTCCATAGCTTCTTCTAACCTTTTAGTCTCTTCACTGATTATTAGCATCCCCATTTGAGACTAAGTAAAGGAAATAAAATAAGCTCTTCAACAGGACTGAAACAGGGATTTTAAAAATACAAATACGGGGCTTCCTTGGTGGCGCAGTGGTTAAGAATCAGCCTGCCAATGCAGGGGACATGGGTTCGAGCCCTGGTTCGGGAAGATACCACGTGCCATGGAGCAACTAAGCCTGTGTGCCACAACTACTGAGCCTGCACTCTAGAGCCTGTGAGCCACAACTATTGAGCCTGCATGCCACAACTCCTGAAGCCCATAGGCCTAGAGCCTGTGCTCCACAACAAGACAAGCCACCACAATGAGAAGCTCGTGTGCCGCAACTAGAGAAAGCCCACACGCAGCAACGAAGACCCAACGCAGCCAAAAATAAGTAAATAAATAAATAAATACATTTTTAAAAAATGAATACAAATACAAAAGATCAATGAAGATTTTCAAATATCTCATCTCATTAGAAGTCATATGAGGGACAAATTTAAGAATTAATTACGGGCTTCCCTGGTGGTGCAGTGGTTGAGAATCTGCCTGCCAATGCAGGGGACACAGGTTCGAGCCCTGGTCTGGGAAGATCCCACATGCCACAGAGCAACTAGGCCCATGAGCCACAACTACTGAGCCGGCGCGTCTGGAGCCTATGCTCCGCAACAAGAGAGGCCGCGACAGTGAGAGGCCCGCGCACTGCGATGAAGAGTGGCCCCCACTCTCCGCAACTAGAGAAAAGCCCTTGAACAGAAACGAAGACCCAACACAGCCATAAATAAATAAATAAATAAATAAATAAAAATTAAAAAAAAAAGAAAAGCAAAACAAATTAAAAAAATAAAAAGAATAAATTACAATCTTCCACTTCCCAAATGACTCAAGTATTTTTTATATTATTAAAACTTCCAGTGTTCTTGAATACATGAGAAAGTGGGCAGTCTTAGACATTGGTGGGGAGTGTATAAACAGTACAGTCTTTCCTGAGGGTAATTTGGCAATAGATATCAAAACCTTAAACGCATACTGTTTGATATATTAATCATATTTTACAGAGGTTCTCCTAAGGAAATTATTTTTGATACATTCAAAGATCAAGCTATATGGAAGTTCCTTAGAGTATTCTTCATAAGTCAAAAATTAGGAACAACCTAACTATCAGAAACTGAGGACTCGTATAAACAACTATGGTGCATCTGTGCAAAATTATTTTATACAACCAATAAAAATATTAATGAACAATATTAAATGTAATGGAAAGTGTTCACAATACATTAAGTGTAAAATACGTTATTAAACAATTTTTACAGTATGATTTCCTTTTTAAATATTTTAAATGTATAATATGACTTTATTATATATAAATATAATTTAATATAGTTCTAACATGCCCTAAAAGCCACAAACTATAATGGAAATGATGCAAGATTTGACTATATAAAGATTATAAACCTTAATGGTAAATAATAAGGATTATAAAACAGAACAAGATTAAAATATATGTACAAAACTGGAAATGATTTGTAACATAAAAAATATGTAATGTAAGTGTTATTATACCAATTTTAAAAAAGAACTAGAAGGATATTAACCAAAATGCTATCATTGATTGTCCCATGTATGTAATTACATCACAGAATTATTTTTCTTCTTTTTGCATGTATTTTCTAAAAATTTGTATAATAACACTAACTTTGAAATGATATTTTTAAATAAATGCTAACTGGATTTCCTTAAAGCCGATCAGCTTGGCCATTGTGGGAAATTCAAGTAAACATATACTGAGAAATTTTCTTAAAATATCTGACTGGATTTTAAAATATCTAAGGTGAGATTTTTCTTTTTATTAAGGATAAACAATTTGGCTTTTTTGATAATATATCCAGTTCTCTCTACTAATAGAGGCAGCCATATAAAATAGTAAGGATTTTTAAAATTATTTTTTATACTTCACTCCAGATCTAATCAGATGCACACATATAAACAGATATATAATCTAATTTCTTGACAGTACTTCATATATTTAAAAAAGATGATACTTAGTCATTTCTATAATAATGACACAGAAGTCTTTTAGCTATACTGTCTCAAAATGAATAAAAACTAATACAACTCTATGTTCTCTCTAGTCTCCGAGTAAAACACTAAGATGTTATTTCCCAATGTTTCATGTGGCATATGTGATACATTTATCTTTGTTTATATTTTTATAAAATGGAAGCTCCCTCTTTTCTGCCTGTCCAAATTCTTTAAAAACAATTTCTTACAAGAAGTCATTTCTGACTTCTTCAACTCACAATGAACTTCCTCTTGGCATTTAGTGCCAAATTCAGTATTCCATTATATGACTTCTTCTGAATATTTGCTATTTCTAATTCCTTCCCACTTAAATTGGAAAACTCCATATAGAAAGAAGGTTTAGTCTCATTTTACATTCCTCACAGAGTAAATACTTGTATATTTGACAATATTGGCTTGCATGTTCATTTATAAAATTAATAGCATGTATCCTAAAAAACCTTCTTGCTATAAAACAACTAAAAGTCTGGTAAAATTACATATATATATATAATTTATATATATATGAATTGAAAAGAAAGTAAAGCAATCTTCACAGGCCTTACTAAAGAGGTAAATAAGAAAAAACTGAAGTCCCAGATGCTGTGAAGGCATATGCTGATTCCTCTTGGTCTTGAGCCCCTGTTTCCATGGCTATACATGGTGAAGAGCATGGAAGACAATTAGGGTGCTCAAAGGCAGGAGTCTGATAAGGAACTCCTGAACAAAGCTAGGACTGTGAAAGAGTACATCCTCTGCAAAAAAACATGAACTAGAGGAAAGCCCACCCCACAGAGGCAGACACCCTGCATACCTTCCAGTCTCAATCTTAATGCAGGGTAGAGGTAGAAAAGTATCTTCTCTGAGAATCTAACAACAACAAAGATCTCGGATGGAAGTGCAGTCTGAATTTCCACTATCTCTTGCCTGAAAAACCCCAACTTGAAAATTTATTTTAAATTGTAGTGGGTTAATAGAAAACCCAAGTATCTGATAAAAGCAAATCAAAGCCCTCTCTACAGGAAAGCACTTCGATCATAGGTATCAGCAAATTTCCCCAAATACAGTTCTATTTAACATGGACTCACAACCAACAATTATAGAAACACAAGAAAGGAAGAAACTAGGGTCAAAATCCAGCACAAATGTGCATGCACATATGTACAAACATTGCAAAATCATACTCAAAAAGATTTCAGAAATGAGCTTACCAGATACACATTACAAAGTAAGTTTAATTTTTAAGAGGGTATCAAAAGTATCAATAAGGAACAAGAGACGTTTTTAATGATCAGAAAGAACCAAACAGAACATCTAGAAATAACAATATATAATTAAAATTGCAAAAATAAATCAACCAACAGTATAAAAACAGAACAGGTATAGCTGAAGATAAAATCAGTAAACTAGAAAATAGCTGAAGTAGTAGCACAGAATACAGCAGAAACAAAAGGTGGAAAATATGAAAGGTTAAGAAACACAGAAGATAGAGACATCTAATATACATCTACTGTATTACAGAAAGAAAAAAGAATGAGGGAGAGGCAGTATTCAAAGAGACAATATTCCAAAATTGTTACATAAATGAATCCTCAGATACAGAAAGCACAATGAATTTCAAGTAAGATGAAATCTAACCACAGTTTATCACAGTGAAACTGCAGAATAGCAAAGACAATGAAAAAAATTAAGCTGTCAGAGAGAAAAGGCAGAATGTACACACACACAAAAATTAAAAAATAGATGGACAGTGAACTATACAAGAGTAATAATAAAAACTAGAAAATAGTGCGGTAATACCTTAAAAGTACTGAGGTAAAATAACTGTTAGCCTAGAGTTGTGTATCCAGAAAATGATCTTCAGACAAGTTAAAGATTTTCAGACAAACAAAACTGAAAGGGTTCATGACCAACAGATATTTACTAACGAAAATTTCACAGAATATAATCCAGGAAAACAGAAAATGATCCTAGAATGGAAGCAAAAAGTAATAATGATTATACTGAGTACATGAATTCCAGAACCAGGCAATCATGGATTTATACCAAATATAAGTACTTTTACAAAGATAAAGTAAATGTTATAGAAAACTGGAATTTAACTAAATCAAACTAAAGGAGAAAACTAAGTAAAAAACGGGGAGGAAATCAAGGCTATGACATTATAAAATGAATGTGGTTAATTCATTCCAACTTATTAAGAATTGTTCATCCCATACTAAGCATTTTGTCAGAACGTTCTGTCCTTTTATAGACAATAATGACATCCTGGCCTACCAATACTAGAACATGCTCTGTCAGTTATTACAGGGAAGGATGGATTTGCAAAGAGATAGCCATACTCTTTTATTCAGAAGCCCCTGGTGACAAGTGACCCACGTTTACAAGGAATATGACTAGTGCTAATGAGGGCTGCAGTGTCCAGCTAAGCAACAAAGCAAAACTAACTGAGCATTCTCTGAGAAAAATTGGCTCAATTAGGTGAAATTCCAACAGCTCCACTATAATTTCAGATTGCCTTTACCAGAGAGACTGCATTCTACTTCAGCCTGCTAACCAAGAGGACCTGGAACACATTGAAGACTATTCCATCAGACTAAAATTAGGAGAGAAAAAGCCAGGAAATCTTTCTTCCTCATCCTTAGTTGATGAGTTGACTCAATTAACGCAATCACTTGCAAAACCCAACCAGCCCAGTACTGAGAGCGAACGGATCACTAATGGTCAATAAGTATGGACAACTTATGACCCAATTAGCTGCATACAAAGAGAATGAGAAGCTTGGGACCTATTAAAAATTGAGAGCTCAAAGGTAGCCACTCTTAAGGAAATCTCAAAGGGAGCAGGAATGTTGTTAGGTTCATGAAGCATCCCAGCACTCTCGTTCTATGTCATTTACTATCTTCAGTTGGCTGACTTAAACCCACAAGGAGTGAACACAGCCTGAAGGGGTTAGTGCACCACAGCTAGACAGGAGGGAGTCGGGGGAAAAGTCTGGACCTGCCAAAGAGGCAAGAGACTTTTTCTTCCCTCTTTGTTTCCTGGTGCGCGAGGAGAGGGGATTAAGAGCGCTGCTTAAAGGAACTCCAGAGACAGGCGCGAGCCGCGGCTATCAGCGCGGACCCCAGAGACGGGCATGGGACGCTAAGGCTGCTGCTGCCGCCACCAAGAAGCCTGTGTGCAAGCACAGGTCACGATCCACACCGCCCCTCCCGGGAGCCTGTGCAACACGCTACTGCCAGGGTCCCGTGATCCAGGGACAACTTCCCCGGGAGAACGCACGGCACACCTCAGGCTGCTGCAACGTCACGCCAGCCTCTGCCGCCGCATGCTCGCCCCACATCCGTACCACTCCTTCCCCCTGGTCTGAGTGAGCCAGAGCCCCCTAATCAGCTGCTCATTTAACCCCGTCCTGTGTGAGAGAAGAACAGATGCCCTCAGGCGACCTACATGCAGAGGCGGATCCAAATCCAAAGCTGAACCCCGGGAGCTATGCAAACAAAGAAGAGGCAGGGAAATTTCTCCCAGCAGCCTCAGAAGCAGCGAATTAAATCTCCACAATCAACTTGATGTACCCTGCATCTGTGGAATACCTGCATAGTCAACGAATAATCCCAAATTGAGGAGGTGGACTTTGGGATCAAGATATATTATTTTTTCCCAGTTTCCTCTTTTTGTGAGTGTGTATGTGTATGCTTCTGTGTGATATTTTGTCTGTATAGTTTTGCTTTCACCATTTGTCCTAGGGTTCTGTCCGTCCATTTCTTTTTTTTTTTTTACTTTAAAAAATTTTTTTTTCTTAATAATTAATTTTTATGTTAATAACTATTTTGTTTTATCTTACTTTATTTTAACCTCTTTCTTTCTTTCTTTCTATTTTTTCTCTCTTTTATTCTGAGCCGTGTGGATGAAAGGCTCTTGGGGCTCCAGCCAGGCATCAGGGCTGTGCCTCTGAGGTGGGAGAGCCAACTTCAGGATACTGGTCCACAAGAGACCTCCCAGCTCCACGTAAAACCAAATGGCGAAAATCTCTCAGAGATCTCCATCTCAATATCAAGACCCAGCTTCACTCAACGACCAGCAAGCTACAGTGCTGGACACCCTAGGCCAAACAACTAGCAAGACAGGAACACAGTCCCATCCATTAGAAGAGAGGCTGCCTAAAATCATAATAAGGCCACAGACACCCCAAAACACACCACCAGATGTGGACGTGCCCACCAGAAAGACAAGATCCAGCCTCATCCACCAGAACACAAGCACTACTCCCCTCCACCAGGAAGACTACACAACCCACTGAACCAACCTTAGCTACTGGGGACAGATACCAAAAACAACGGGAACTACGAACCTGCAGCCTGTGAAAAGGAGACCCCAAACACAGTAAGATAAGCAAAATGAGAAGACAGAAAAACACAAAGCAGATGAAGGAGCAGGATCAAAACACACCAGACCTAACAAATAAAGAGGAAATAGGCAGTCTACCTGAAAAAGAATTCAGAATAATGATAGTAAAGATGATCCAAAATCTTGGAAATAGAATTGACAAAATGCAAGAAACATTTAACAAGGACATAGAAGAACTAAGGAGGAACCAAGCAACAATGAAAAACACAATAAATGAAATTAAAAATACTCTAGACGGGATCAATAGCAGAATAACTGAGGCAGAAGAACGGATAAGTGACCTGGAAGATAAAATAGTGGAAATAACTACTGCAGAGCAGAATAAAGAAAAAAGAATGAAAAGAACTGAGGACAGGCTCAGAGACCTCTGGGACAACATTAAATGCACCAACATTCGAATTATAGGGGTCCCAGGAGAAGAAGAGAAAAAGAAAGGAACTGAGAAAATATTTGAAGAGACTATAGTTGAAAACTTCCCTAATATGGGAAAGGAAATAGTTAATCAAATCCTGGAAGCACAGAGAGTCCCATACAGGATAAATCCAAGGAGAAACATGCCAAGACACATATTAATCAAACTATCAAAAATTAAACATAAAGAAAACATATTAAAAGCAGCAAGGGAAAAACAACAAATAACACACAAGGGAATCCCCATAAGGTTAACAGCTGCTCTTTCAGCAGAAACTCTGCAAGCCAGAAGGGAGTGGCAGGACATGCTTAAAGTGATGAAGGAGAAAAACCTACAACCAAGATTACTCTACCCAGCAAGGATCTCATTCAGATTTGATGGAGAAATTAAAACCTTTACAGACAAGCAAAAGCTGAGAGAGTTCAGCACCACCAAACCAGCTTTACAACAAATGCTAAAGGAACTTCTCTAGGCAAGAAACACAAGAGAAGGAAAACACCTACAATAACAAACCGAAAACATTTAAGAAAATGGGAATAGGTACATACATATCGATAATTACCTTAAATGTAAATGGATTAAATGCTCCAACCAAAAGACACAGACTGGCTGAATGGATACAAAAACAAGACCTATATATATGCCGTCGACAAGAGACCCACTTCAGACCTAGAGACACATACAGACTGAAAGTGAGGGCATGGAAAAAGATATTCCATGCAAATGGAAATCAAAAGAAAGCTGGAGTAGCAATTCTCATATCAGACAAAATAGACTTTAAAATAAAGACTATTACAAGAGACAAAGAAGGACACTATATAATGATCAAGGGATCAATCCAAGAAGAAGATATAACAATTGTAAATATTTATGCACCCAACATAGGAGCACCTCAATACATAAGGCAAATACTAAGAGCCATAAAAGGGCAAATCGACAGTAACACAATCATAGTAGGGGACTTTAACACCCCACTTTCACCAATGGACAGATCATCCAAAATCAAAATAAATAGGAAACACAAGCTTTAAAGGATACATTAAACAAGAGGGACTTAATTGATATTTATAGGACATTCCACCCAAAAACAACAGAATACACATTTTTCTCAAGTGCTCATGGAAAATTCTCCAGGTTAGATCATATCTTGGGTCACAAATCAAGCTTTGGTAAATTTAAGAAAATTGAAGTCGTATCAAGTATCTTTTCTGACCACAACGCTATGAGACTAGATATCAATTACAGGAAAAGATCTGTAAAAAATACAAACACATGGAGGCTACACAATACACTAGTTAATAACGAAGTGATCACTGAAGAAATCAAAGGGGAAATCAAAAAATACCTAGAAACAAATGACAATGGAGACACAACGACCCAAAACCTATGGGATGCAGCAAAAGCAGTTCTAAGAGGGAAGTTTATAGCAATACAAGCCTACATCAAGAAACAGGAAACATCTCGAATAAACAACCTAACCTTGCACCTAAAGCAATTAGAGAAAGAAGAACAAAAAAACCCCAAAGCTAGCAGAAGGAAAGAAATCATAAAGATCAGAACAGAAATAAATGAAAAAGAAATGAAGGAAACAATAGCAAAGGTCAACAGAACTAAAAGCAGGTTCTTTGAGAAGATAAACAAAATTGATAAACCATTAGCCAGACTCATCAAGAGAAAAAGGGAGAAGACTCAAATCAATAGGATTAGAAATGAAAAAGGAGAAGCAACCACTGACACTGCAGACATACAAACAATCATGAGAGATTACTACAAGCAACTCTATGCCAATAAAATGGACAACCTGGAAGAAATGGACAGATTCTTAGAAATGCACAACCTGCCGAGACTGAACCAGGAAGAAATAGAAAATATGAACAGACCAAACACAAGCACTGAAATTGAAACTGTGATTAAAAATCTTCCAACAAACAAAAGCCCAGGACCAGATGGCTTCACAGGTGAAATCTATCAAACATTTAGAGAAGAGCTAACACCTATCCTTCTCAAACTCTTCCAAAATATTGCAGAGGGAGGAACACACCCCAACTCATTCTACAAGGCCACCATCACCCTGACACCAAAACCAGACAAAGATGTCACAAAGAAAGAAAACTACAGGCCAATATCACTGATGAACATAGATGCCAAAATCCTCAACAAAATACTAGCAAACAGAATCCAACAGCACATTAAAAGGATCATACACCATGACCAAGTGGGGTTTATTCCAGGAATGCAAGGATTCTTCAATATACGTAAATCAACCAACGTGATGCACCATATTAACAAATTGAAGGAGAAAAACCATATGATCATCTCAATAGATGCAGAGAAAGCTTGCGACAAAATTCAACACCCATTTATGATAAAAACCCTGCAGAAAGTAGGCATAGAGGGAACTTTCCTCAACATAATAAATATCATATATGACAAACCCACAGCCAACATCGTCCTCAATGGTGAAAAACTGAAACCATTTCCACTAAGATCAGGAACAAGACAAGGTTGCCCACTCTCACCACTATTATTCAACATAGTTTTGGAAGTGTTAGACACAGCAATCAGAGAAGAAAAAGAAATAAAAGGAATCCAAATCGGAAAAGAAGAAGTAAAGCTGTCACTGTTTGCAGATGACATGATACTATACATACAGAATCCTAAAGATGCTACCAGAAAACTACTGGAGCTAATCAATGAATTTGGTAAAGTACCAAGATACAAAATTAATGCACAGAAATCTCTTACATTCCTATACACTAATGATGAAAAATCTGAAAGTGAAATTAAGAAAACACTCCCATTTACCACTGCAACAAAAAGAATAAAATATCTAGGAATAAACCTACCTAATGAGACAAAAGACCTGTATGCAGAAAATTATAAGACACTGACGAAATAAATTAAAGATGATAAAAATAGATGGAGAGATATACCATGTTTTTGGATTGGAAGAATCAACATTGTGAAAATGACTCTACTACCCAAAGCAATCTACAGATTCAATGCAATCCCTATCAAACTACCAATGGCACTTTTCACAGAACTAGAACAAAAAATTTCACAAATTGTATGGAAACACAAAAGACCCCAAATAGACAAAGCAATCTTGAGAACAAAAAATGGAGCTGGAGGAATCAGGCTCCCTGACTTCAAACTATACTACAAAGCTACAGTAATCAAGACAGTATGGTACTGGCACAAAAACAGAAATATAGATCAATGGAACAGGATAGAAAGCCCAGAGATAAACCCACGCACATATGATCACCTTATCTTTGATAAAGGAGGCAAGCATATACAGTGGAGAAAAGACAGCCTCTTCAATAAGTGGTGCTGGGAAAACTGTACAGCTACATGTAAAAGAATGAAATTAGAACATTCCCTAACACCATACACAAAAATAAACTCAAAATGGATTAAAGACCTAAATGTAAGGCCAGACACTATCAAACTCTTAGAGGAAAACATAGGCAGAACACTCTATGACATAAATCACAGCAAGATCCTGTTTGACCCACCTCCTAGAGAAATGGAAATAAAAACAAAAATTAACAAATGGGACCTAATGAAACTTAAAAGCTTTTGCAAAGCAAAGGAAACCATAAACAAGACGAAAAGACAACCCTCAGAATAGGAGAAAATATTTGCAAATGAAGCAACTGACAAAGGATTAATCTCCAAAATTTACAAGCAGCTCATGCAGCTCAATAACAAAAAAACAACAACCCAATCCAAAAATGGGCAGAAGACCTAAATAGACATTTCTCCAAAGAAGATATACGGATTGCCAACAAACACATGAAAGAATGCTCAACATCATTAATCATTAGAGAAATGCAAATCAAAACTACAATGAGATATCATCTCACACCGGTCAGAATGGCCATCATCAAAAAATCTAGAAACAATAAATGCTGGAGAGGGTGTGGAGGAAAGGGAACACTCTTGCACTCTTGGTGGGAATGTAAATTGATACAGCCACTATGGAGAACAGTATGGAGGTTCCTTAAAAAACTACAAATAGAACTACCATACGACCCAGCAATCCCAATACTGGGCATATACCCTGAGAAAACCATAGGTCAAAAAGAGTCATGTACCAAAATGTTCATTGCAGCTCTATTTACAATAGCCAGGACATGGAAGCAACCTAAATGTCCATCGACAGATGAATGGATAAAGAAGATGTGGCACATATATACAATGGAATATTACTCAGCCATAAAAAGAAATGAAATGGAGGTATTTGTAATGAGGTGGATGGAGTTAGAGTCTGTCATACAGAGTGAAGTAAGTCAGAAAGAGAAAAACAAATACAATATGCTAACACATATATACGGAATCTAAGGGGAAAAAAAAAAAAAGGCCATGAAGAACCTAGTGGCAAGACGGGAATAAAGACACAGACCTACTAGAGAATGGACTTGAGGATATGGGGAGGGGGTGGGGTGAGATGCGACAGGGTAAGAGAGTGTCATGGACATATATACACTACCAAATGTAAAATAGATAACTAGTGGGAAGCAGCCGCATAGCACAGGGAGATCAGCTCGGCGCTTTGTGACCACCTAGAGGGGTGGGATGGGGAGGGTGGGAGGGAGGGAGATGCAAGAGGGAAGAGAAATGGGAACATATTGTATATGTATGACTGATTCACTTTGTTATAAAGCAGAAGCTAACACACCATTGTGGGGCAATTGTACTTCAATAAAGATGTTTAAAAAAAAAATAAAAACTACAATGAGATATCATCTCACACCGGTCAGAATGGCCATCATCAAGAAATCTACAAACAATAATTGCTGGAGAGGGTGTGGAGAAAAGGGAACCCTCTAGCACTGTTGGTGGGAATGTAAATTGATACAGCCACTATGGAGAACAGTATGGAGGTTCCTTAAAAAACTACAAATAGAACTACCATACGACCCAGCAATCCCACTACTGGGCATATACCCTGAGAAAATCATAATTCAAAAAGAGTCATGTACTACAATGTTCATTGCAGCTCTATTTACACTAGCCAGGACATGGAAGCAACCTAAGTGTCCATCATCACATGAATGGATAAAGAAGATGTGGCACATATATACAATGGAATATTACTCAGCCATAAAAAGAAACGAAATTGAGTTATTTGTAGTGAGGTGGATGGAGTTAGAGTCTGTCATACAGAGTGAGGTAATTCAGAAAGAGTAAAACAAATACAGTATGCTAACACATATATATGGAATCTAAGGAAAAAAAAAAGTTCATGAAGAGCCTAGTGGCAAGATGGGAATAAAGACACAGACCTCCTAGAGAATGGACTTGAGGATATGGGGAGGGGGAGGGGTAAGATGTGACAGGGTGAGAGAGTGGCATGGACATATATACACTACCAAACGTAAAATAGATAGCTAGTGGGAAGCAACCACATAGCACAGGGAGATCAGCTCGGTGGTTTGTGACCACCTAGAGGGGTGGGATAGGGAGGGTGGGAGGGAGGGAGATGCAAGAAGGAAGAGATATGGGAACATATGTATATGTATAACTGATTCACTTTGTTATAAAGCAGAAACTAACACACGATTGTAATGCAATTATACTCCAATAAAGATGTTAAAAAAAAAAAACCCACAAGGAAAGCAAAGGATTTCTTACCTGATCTTCCAACACTGGGAGTGAGGACTGGGGGTGGGGGGAGGCAGGGGTGTTGAGAAAAAGTTAACAGAAGAGGGATATTAAACCTTCACATTTCTTTAAACACCTTTTCTTCCTCTGTGCCTTATTATGGAATTCTAGAAATACATACATGATAATATGATAATGCCTTACTTTGCAAATTATATTCCATTTATCATCTCATTTTATTCGACATGTACCCAATGGAGTAAAGAAATTTTTATTCTCCATGTCCTAAAGATAAAGAAACTAAGGAACAAAAAGTTAAGTGACTAGACCAGGATTACATGGTTTGTCAGCGGTGGAATCCTTAATTCCCATTCCACTACTCTACTGAGTATGACTGTTAAGAACTTGGGTTCTAAATTCATACTACCTGGGTTTGAATCCCTGCTATGCCACTTGTTACGCATGTGAGATGGAACATATCATTAAACTCTCTAAGTCTCTGAGTATGTTTTGGGTTTTTTGCTATGTGTATGTGTGAAACTAGGTTGCCAATGAAGATTAACTGTGATAAAACATATAAAGTCAACTACATATAGTACATCCTCTGTGTGTAATTGATTTACTAAGCATTTTGAACTGAGTGGCTCTAATTTTCTCCAATCACTGCTTTCCTTAACCCTACAGAAATTGCTTTTCTGGTACCTTACTGCCTCGTGGGCATATTTCAGAAATACTTAGTCATTTTCAACTATTACATGTCAACCCAGTTTAAAACTTTAATATTATATTCAATTTAATTTAATCCCTTCCCTGCCCCTGCCACTCACCTCCACCCCCCAGGCTGGCCAGGGCTCACAGCCCCAGGACTCACAGTGAGAAGTGGGAATAAGGAATGGGCTTCACTTATACTTCCCCTTCCTTTCCAGAACCATGGGGTAGGGGAATTAAAATCTAGTTCTGGGATTCTTCCTCCCTCTCTCTATTCAATGCCTCACTTCTCTGGTGTTGGAGTACTCAAAGGGAAATATTGGAGGAAGTACAAATGTCTTTTCTTAACTGCCCACGACTATAATCCCCTCTTTGCTAGTTGTCACCATTTTTCTGGCTAATGCTGACTGACCATGGATTCTCTATCAGGCATCAAATGGGATGCATGAGATTTTGGGGAACTGGTACAGAAGACTCTATGCACAGCTCCCTAATGTGAACCATCTGCCTCCTGTTCACTATCTTCCACCACTTCCACCCACTTGAAGAGTAAACTACATCCCTGTTAATGAGTAGCCCTCTCAGATGGTATATCAGCAAGACAGCTCAGGTCTAGCTACCTTCTGCAGTGACCAACTACCCATGGAAAATTCATGCATCCCTTCCACAACAACCCATGAGAGTGTAAAGTGATTCACTAGAGCACATATTCTCACCCTTTTGCCTCTCTACAGGTTCCTTTTTCCCAGCTTAGCAAGGTGCATATTAGTAAGATTTATGCCCTTTCAGGAAATGAGATGTCAATCTCCCCTTACTGAAGACAAGCCACCATTATTTCTCACCTGGATACCTGTAATAGCTTCCTAACAGGTCTTACTGCTTCCAACCTTGCCAATTTTTAGCCTAGTCTTATTACAACAGCCAGAACACTCTTGTGAAAACTCAAGTCAGATCAAGTCACTTCTTTGCTCAATTATCTCCAGAGCTCCCTATCTCAGTGAGTAAGAATCAAAATCCTTAAAAGGGCCTATAAAACCCTACATGTTCAGTTTCCCTGTTACTTCTCTGACTTCGTTTCCTACTATGCTTTTTCTCTTGCTTATTTCATTCCAGTCACACTGTTTCCTTGCTGAATGTTGTTTCCTCTGCCTGGAACGCTCCTCCCCCTGATAACTACAGATCTTTGCTCAAATTCAATTTCTTGGCAAAGGTCTACCCAATCATTTTATTTAAAATGCAAACTGTATCCTCTGGCACTCCCTACTCCACTTCTCTGCTTTATTCTTCTACAAACCACTTATCAGCATCTACAATATTGCATATTTGTTTATTTTCTTTCTTTTCCCCTAAAATTTAAGCTTCAGGAGGGCAATGGATGTTTTGATCACTGGTCTATTTCAGCAGAAAAACAGTGCTAAGCACATAGTAGATGCTCAATATTTGTTGTTAATAGTGATAACAGGAGACATGACAGATGGAGGCAAAAAATGAGAAACTCTCAGTTTTGTTGCTCTTCTTTTGATATATTTGGATATCCTGGAAACCAGAAATGTATGTTTCTGAGAAAATTATAATAAATGTTGAAACAAAATATAGAGGAGGTTCTTCCCATTTTCTAGGTATTAGCAACTATGACTCAAAACTACATACTATCCATTCCACATTTCAAAGGTCAAAAAAAATCAGGACCAGAAAATTCCCTCAGGATTAAGAGATGATGGAACCAACCCAGCTATCCAATTGCCCCAAAATATATTTTATAGTTGTTATTTTGAATAGCTTGGATCCAATGAAAATTCAAATACATTTGATTGTTATGCCTCTCATCTCTTTTAGTCTAATTTCTCCACCACCATTTTTTATGACACTGACTTTTTGAAAAATATAGGCCAATTGTCCTATAGAATATCCCACATTCTAGATTTGCCTGATTATGTCCTTGTATCATTATTTAATTTGTACCTCCTCTTTCTGTAACATTAAGATCTATAGGCTTGATTAGATTTAGATTGAACATTTTGGAGCAAGTATTTGAAAGGTGATTTTGTGTAATTGATTTTGCCTAAATCAAAGCACCAAGGCACAAAATTCCTGGTCATTCCACTATTAGTGATAGGAAGTTTGGTCATTTTATTAAGATACTGATCACCAGATTTTTCTTTTATAAAGGTACATTTTTCTCTTTGCATTTTAAAATTATCTTTAGAGTAAAAACTTTGACACCATAAAACTTTCTCCCCAAAGCCTTTTAGCCACTGTTTTCAGCAGCCATTTGCCTCAACCAATTATTACATTGGAGGTCACAAATTGGGTTTTTTTTAACTTTTTTTTTTAATTGGAGTATAGTTGCTTTACAATGTTGTGTTAGTTTCTGCTGTGCCACGAAGTGAATCAGCAATATGTATACATATATCCCCTCCCTCTTGGACCTCCCTCCCACCCCCCATCACCCACCTATCCAGGTCATCACAGAGCACCGAGCTGAGCTCCCTGTGCTATACAGCAAGTTCCCACTGGCTAACTATTTTACACATGGTAGTGTATATATGCCAATCCTAATCTCCCAATTCATCACACCCCACTTCCTCACTGTGTCCACATGTCTGTTCTCTACATCTGCATCTCTATTCCTGCCCTGCAAATAGTTTTTTTTTAATTCCATCATTCTTTCCACATTTATTAGCTGGCATTCTTCCTTTTCTTTTATTGTTTCCCTGAGAATTTTTTAATACTGGAAAAAATAATAGCATATCTATGCTGATAAGAAATATCCAGTAGAGTGGAGAAAAGTGATGCAAGAGAGAGAGGGAAGAACATTTGGAGCAATATTCTTAAGTAGGAGAGTCAGGATTTAGTGCACAGTACAGAGGATCGTCTGTGATGGGAGCAAGAACATTTTTTCCAAAGTAAGAAAAGAGAAGGCAGGGTAGGTGGGCATAGAAGAAGATGAGTAGATGCACTGTTAACAGTTTATGGTTAATTATTTATAGTTTAGGAAACAAGGTCATCAGCTGAATGTTAGAGTAGGGAAATAAGACTGTTGGGCTCACTGGAGATTACTAATCATGAGTTTAAAATGAGACCAGCCAACACAGTTATGTGTTTTCCTCCAGCCATATTCAGCTGTACAGGTGTTGATATAGAATAAGGTGAGAGTTACATTTAATCTTTTCTGTGGTTTTGCCAAGTAGTAAGTAAAAAACAAAATGAAACAGTGAAGACAGAGTTAAGGGTATATGACAGGAAGAAATTATAATGATTGCCCATGACATGTAAGCTAGATAAGAAGTAAAGACATGAGGGGTTTAAGGGACAGCAAAATGGTGGTAGGATCAATGGACTGTAAGCCCTGGTGGAGTTAATATATTGTTGGAATTGGGTTCTAAAGAAAGTAAGCTAGAGAGAGAAGAATTAGCACTCAAAGTAGAATGCCTAAAACTGGGATTTCTAATGGGCTACAGCAATTGTTAAAGACAAGTGTGGAGTATGACCATACAAGTCAATGTCTAAAGGTAGGGTGGAGGACAGATATTATTTAGAAGAGTGGAGGTGAAGGACTTAAAAGTCAATGTTATTGGAAAGATCATCTTTACTCATAATAAAATCATCAGAAAATATGATGGGAGTAGCATTGGAGGGAATGACAGTGAGCCAGGAGCTAAAATCTTTAAGGAATGGGAGAAAGTGAACTATAGATTAACTAATGAAAGTATCAAGGAGATAAAGTCTAGTGATATAAGATTCCAGGCTGGGCAGTTTTGAGCTGGTAAAAAAAAAAAAAAAAAGCCTGTAAAGAGCAATGGGGAGAGAAAGGAGGGCATCTACCCCATCTCCAGGCCTATTTATGTGAAGGATGTAAGAAAGAAAGCAACCATCACATGAAAGGGCTGCAGGAGAAGCAGTATCCTCAGGAGAGACACAGCTTTCAATTAAAGCAAAAAGGGAAAAGAGCTTTCCAAAAAGCAGTTGAAGATATAGGAGATTTGCTGATGACTAACAATGAATTCCAGAGGACTCAGTGAAAGGCGGTTGGGGAGGAATAGAAGATGGGATCAGAAAAGGGGTATGTGGAAGGATATGCAGATTAGAGTTTGGGGGACAAGTGATTACCTGGACATCTTGTGATGACTAAAATAAAGAGATAAAGAACACAATTAGATCAGTGCCAGGGTTCTAAATGCAAATGGGGTGGGCAGGGGAGGGGGGGGAAGTAAGCTGTTAGTTTATGTAACGAAGTAGAGGAAAAACAGGCTTCTTATCAGAAACATGCAGTGTTTGGGGGTACACATTTGAGCCCTGTTCACAAAGGTATCAAGTTCCATAGAGGAATAGGCTTACTCTGAGCAGTCAGAAGGCATCTAGGCTCCCTACTGACTCCAGCCAACAAGAGGCCAAGTAAGGGGTGGCCTTACCTCAAGCATAAAGGGTTCCTTTTTTTATCTTAGCCAATGTAGATCAATGGAGTGACTGTCTAACTCCAAAAACACAGGGCTCATCTTGACCCCTCCCAAAATGCCAACGGAGAAGTGCATTTATTTTGAGCATGGAAGCACCCACTTAACTCCAAGCTATTACTTAATAATCATCTCAAGTCATACGCATTTTTGAAATTCTAAAAGTCAAAGACAACTGCTGCTCAAAAGAAATAAAACTGTTTCCCTACTGGGACTTCCAATTTAAGCAATCCAATCATAACCCAGTACCTTGTCTATATAAGCACAAAAGAATGATCCTTTTTACCACCCAATATACCGCATCTTAATGCAGAGCTTTGAATTCTTAAGCTAGTTCACATTAGAATACGAAGGTACTCATTTTCAATTTGAAAACACTGGATAATTCTGATAAATTTCCAACTCTCAATTATAAATCCTATAAACATATTCACATCATTGTACAGACAGAAAGATCAAATATTTACCCCAAGGTCAGGACTGTAGAGGAAAGAAGAAATTGTTCCTATTGGCTTAGCCTGAAAATTTGGTAAGAATAGACATTTCTACCTAGGATAAAGGGTCTTACTGGATTATTGCAATAATTTCCAGTTCAAATTAGGTTCAAAATATGTCCAGAGGTGGACATTTACTTTAGAAACTGCTTCCTTTAGGATGATATACATTTTTCTTATAGTTAATTAAAACACTTCTCATTTTATGACTCAAAAAAACAGAAGCATCATGAATTCACAATAAGCTGAAGGGTATGTTGGACAGGATCTAAGAATTAGAAAAGTAATTCTGTGTTTTTGTACAATTCCCTACTTAATCTCATTGTCTGCTAAATTATGTATTTTAAAATAAAATAATGGCTTAAAAGCCTTCTGAGAACTGAGAATGTACAACTCCTTAGCCAATTTCTATGGGGACTATATGCCTAAATATAACTGAGTTCTCTAAGACTGTTTAAAGTAAGTGATGATGACAGTCAACCAACAAATATTTACGGATCACGTACTATAACAAGGTATCTTCTGAGGAAGATGGAGTCAAAGAGATTTAAGATGGCCTCTACTTCAAGAAGTACATCATGTGGCTGGGGCACTGAGAGGTGATTAGGACAAACACATACCAAGTCAAAGGATAAGATAAGTCAGTGTGTACTAAGTTTCAAATGACAGGCACAGAGAGGAAGTGCTTTACTTGCTGAATGGAAGGCAAGATTAGTGAGGGCTGGGGTGGTCAGAGAAGACTTCCTGGACAAGATGAAACCAGTGGAATCTTGAAGAACAGTTAAGATTCAGAGAAACAGAGGAGGTTAATGGTAGCCCCCCATCTCCACATTGGATGGATTTTATAAAGAAAAAGAAGTATTTTCTGAAGGAAAATTAGATTTCTGAACTAGTAACAGAGGGCGGTAGTATAAAGTTGGGGTCTTATTGCCAGGAGGAACAGCAAGAGATTATTTGGTCCAGCCTCCTGTCTTCAGGCAGATGGGTATTTAACCAAATTAGTTCTCTTATTAAAGAACAGAGAGACAGAAACATCCAATTCTTACCTTGAATGTTATTTCCATTATCTCCCCCCCCACGTTAAAAATTCCTACTTTCTGAAAATGAAATTGCCTACATTAATCTATACTATCTCAAACACACAGTGATTCCTCTGATTATTTCTTCTTCATTTAAACTGACTGATTCAGTTGGGTATCGTGTTGCCAGAGCCACTGAGAACTGGTTCATGCTAGATCACTAATTCAGAAGAGAACAATCTTACTCCCTTCTCTTTATGTCCAGCCTCCAATCCTCGCAGTTTTGGTCAAATGCCGAACACAACCACAAAGAAATGGAAATTCATAATAAATCCTCTCCATCTTGGTACACATCGATCTGTCAAAGTTCAACAGTGTGTTAACATGAAATCTCAATATCTTACAGTTCAGGTCATGAGAATGCTTTTTAATCCCTTTTAACTTTGGGACCCCCTTAAATCAGGCCAAAGTGGTAAAGTCCATCTTGGCTCCTCAGGACGGACTCTTCAGCTCTAAGGCTAGGGGGATTTTTAGTGTAATATCTCAACAGAAGCTAAATCATAAGTGGGAGGCCTTTAATCTCCATGGTCCCAACCAAACATAGTTTATAAAAGGACTCTGTGAGGTAAAAATGTCTACACTCTATCCAGGTTTGGAGAATTCCTTTCAGCATGGCTTCTCACTTACAGACACAAAGAGGCACATAACACTGTCTTTGGTCTTGCCTTTGACAGTATTACAAAATACTTAAAATTTCTCTTAGCAAAGAAGCACTTTCCAACCCAAATGCTTGACATAAGATGAGTGAATAATACATATGCAAAATAAATTACCTTCCTTTTCAATTAATTTCACTGAATACATGTTACTAAGATCCTCCTTACATACCTGGCACTTTTGTTAGACACATGGGGAATCAAAAGAAGAGGATAATGCCTTTAACAATAAGGTGCTGCCAATATGGTAAGGGAGGTGAGGCTTTTTGCATGAAACAATTATAGAACTAACATATTCCTAAAATCTGGGTACAAGTAGAGAATCTTCTATTTCCTGACTAAACACATAGGCATAATTTTCAAATATTCTACCATGCCTTCTTTGAGAAAGCTATATTCTTTCCAAATTTAATTGTATTCATGAGCTCAATTTCTTGCTGAATTTGAAGGATAAGAAAATACAGCCAAAAGAGCACCATACCAATAGCAATTTATATCTTTTAAGGTGCATTCCACTACTGCAGTCACTCCAAATATAACAACATCACTGCATCATGCTCAAAGTCATGTTTTTAAAAGCTTCCTTAAAGCCATCAGTATGAACCAGGCCATGTAACTACATGAAAATGGTTATCCTCTTAATAATCAAAGAAATGTCAATTAAACAAAAATACACTTTTGTTCATTAAATTGTCAAAGATATTTTAAAAATATATTACTGATTAGAAGAGGGAAAGCGTAGGGAAATTTCCTTAAATCACCAATGGTTTGAACATAAAATGTTATAATCCTCCTGGAGAGTAATTTTTAAATAGGTAACACAAACATTTACTAAATGTGCATATTCTAATAGCTATTTCAGCATTTAATTCAGCATTTAGCTACTGTGGGAGACAACATCTGGTTCTCCTGTACTTTGGGGCAAATGGGAGCACGGACTTTCCCCACCTCTTTGAGGTTAAATGTGTCCACATGACTAGTTCTGGCCAGTGAGTTGTGAGCATCTATGTTTCCCTTCTATGCAAAAGCACTTAAGAGCCAGTGGGCAATTTTCTATATTCTCATTCCCTGCCAAGGTATTCATGAGAGCACATGTTGAGAGGGTGCCAGAAAATGAAGGAGCCTCAGTAAGTTTGGGTCTCTACTTAATAATCAGAACTCTCCTGTCAACCTACAATGTAGTGTGAGCAAAAAATAAACCATTGTTGTTTTAAGCTACAGAGATTTTCAAGTGTTTGTTGTCACCACATAACCGAGCCTATCCTAACTGATAGAGTAGTTTATCCTAAAAAATAAGTATAAATGTACATAAACAGATTTTTCAAATAACGCTAGAAAATTGGAAACAACCTAAAAGCCCCATAATATAGGAATTTAAAATTACAGGGACTTCCCTGGTGGCGCAGTGGTTAAGAATCTGCCTGCTAATGCAGGGGACACGGGTTCAATCCCTGGTCCAGGAAGATCCCACATGCCGCAGAGCAACTAAGCCCGTGTGCCACAACTACTGAGCTTGCACTCTAGAGCCCGCGAGCCACAACTACTGAAGCCCTCGTGCCTAGAGCCCGTGCTCCACAACAAGAGAAGCCACCGCAATGAGAAGCCCGCGCACCGCAACAAAGAGTAGCCCCTGCTCGCCACAACTAGAGAAAGCCCACATGCAGCAACGAAGACCCAATGCGGCCAGAAAATAAATTAATTAATTAATTTTAAAAAAATAATTACATATAGTTAATACTATGTAGCCATTCAAAATGAGGCTTTACACATATATTTATTGACAAGGAAAGATATTCATGATATAACAGAGTGAATAAAGCAGGTTATAAAAACACGTACAGTATGATCCAATTCTGTTGTCACAAATACACTTTACACATATATCATGCTATGCACACATATCAAAATGTTAACATTGTCTGTCTGATGAGCTTATAGTGATTTTTCTTCCTATTTCTGCTTGTCTGAGTTTCTTAATTGTCTAAAATGTACATGCATTACTTGTGTAATAAGAAAAACAATAATTTTTAAAATGATCCAGGGTATAAGTCTCAGTTATGATAAGCCTTAGAGACTTACTGTACAAGGTAGTGCCTATAGTTAACAATACTGTATTGTATGCTGAAAAATTTGCTAAGAGGGTAGATTTTAAGTGTTCTTATCACAAAAAAATCATAATAATAGATAGAGGGCAGGAAGACACTTTTGGAGGTGATGGATAGTTTATGGCATAGATTGCGGTGATGGTTTTATGGGTGTATACTTACCTCCAAACTCATCAAGTTGTATACGTTCATTATACACAGCTTTTTGTATATATCAAAAATAAATAGAATAGCCAGGACATGGAAGCAACCTAAATGTCCATCGACAGATGAATGGATAAAGAAGATGTGGCACATATATACAATGGAATATTACTCAGCCATAAAAAGAAATGAAATGGAGGTATTTGTAATGAGGTGGATGGAGTTAGAGTCTGTCATACAGAGTGAAGTAAGTCAGAAAGAGAAAAACAAATACAATATGCTAACACATATATACGGAATCTAAGGGGAAAAAAAAAAAAAAAAGGCCATGAAGAACCTAGTGGCAAGACGGGAATAAAGACACAGACCTACTAGAGAATGGACTTGAGGATATGGGGAGGGGGTGGGGTGAGATGTGACAGGGTAAGAGAGTGTCATGGACATATATACACTACCAAATGTAAAACAGATAACTAGTGGGAAGCAGCCGCATAGCACAAGGAGATCAGCTCGGTGCTTTGTGACCACCTAGAGGGGTGGGATGGGGAGAGTGGGAGGGAGGGAGATGCAAGAGGGAAGAGAAATGGGAACATATTGTATATGTATAACTGATTCACTTTGTTATAAAGCAGAAGCTAACACACCATTGTAAGGCAATTATATTTCAATAAAGATGTTTACAAAATAATAATAATAAATAAATAAATAAATAAATAAATAGAATAAATAATCCCCTCAAAAAAATTAGCCAGGTCACTAATGATTTAAAGGCCTCATTGAGGTTGATTCATTTTAAGAAACTAAGATTTTTTTTTGCCTCTATGACTAGGAAATAAGCTATATTTTCATTTAGTTTAAACTAAGAAGTACTTTTTTAAAAGCCACCTCAGATAACAAGGATCTTCAGCATAAAATGGATAAGCCTGATTTATTTCCTTTCATTTTCCTAGGGGATGGGTAGCTGCTCTTTTGCTCACAAACCTCCTGTTACAAGCAGGAGATTCAAGCAAAGACCCTGAGGGGTGATTTTTAACCATTCATGGTGAGCTCAGGGGAAGAAGAGAAACTACTGTTATGCAACTCACGGAAGCACTCAACATTCTCTTTTCAACTTCATTTTGGTTCTACCACTTCAAGTTTCACATACTAGCTGCATTTTGAAAGGTGATTCTAATATAACAGGCACCTTTTAAAAGGCATACAAAGTTCCTTTTACTTAAGAGAGTTATACCGCTGAATGCCCGTATCTGGATGACAATTTATGTCTCCTATTACTGTCACAATGCTTCACTACTGATTCCCATGGGTACAGGGTGGGGGAGGAGGCTTACATGTCCAAAAAAAGGACATGTTATACTATGAGTTGATGTGTACTCCTGGGGCAATTTGTTTGATACTTTTATTTACCAACCCCCCTCAAAGAAAACTAGAAATGCCAAGAAATTGATACATTATAAAGAAGTGCACAGACTGAGAATGTCTAAAGGCAACAAAGGGCCACATTTGGGAATATTCAGTTTTAACCAGAAACTCACCTAAACTTCCCACATTTAAACATCTGTGCTGATGCTCAGATAGCTGAGGTTAAAAGGGGAAAGCATAACAGTCATTTATTCAACAAGCATTTATTGAGTATCCACTATGTGCCTGGATTGCCATGACACAATGGCGAACTGAAGCAGACATGATCCCTGCCCTCCTGAGACTTACAGGAGATAATACAAGGTGATAATAGCTATGAACCAAAATATATACAAAATGTCATGGGTCTTTGGTGATGGAGGGTGATGAGTGAGGAATAGTTTGGCAATGTATGCAGACTACTTTGTTGGCACTGAGAGAATGGGTTAAAGAAATAAAAGAATAAATCAGAGAGACTGAGTTAGAAGGCTATTGCAATAATTAAGTCAATAAACAATGAATGCCTAATCTTAAAAGGCAGTAGCAGCGGGGATGGTGGGAGGTGGAGGGATGTGGAAGATATATAAAATGTTGATTTCAACAGCACTTGGAGATCAGTTGTAAACTAAAAGATTTGGGGCAAAAATCAGGTATGTAACACAGGTTTCTGGCTTTGTCAACTAGGTGGATCTAAGTGTCCTTAAATAAACAACATAGCAAGTACTGGGAAGCGGGAGGGAAGAGGTTATTCAGGAAGATAGAAAAGACTGTGAGTTCAAGATATATTTATAATGGTACCAACCATGATTCTAAATACTGAGAATATAGCCTGTCCTCCAAACTTACCATCTTTCTTATCACTTTATTTCCTTTGCAGCATTTAACTTATTTGTTAACTATCCTATTTCATCAAATCTAAGATATCTTCAACTGCAAGGCACACAAATATTTTAGGTATTAATAAAAAAGAAAGAAAATGCTTCCTTCTTACACTGATTCTAAGACACACCCCAATTACATAGATGTTAAAATGTAGAAAAAAATGGGATCTCAGAATCAATGAAATAAAGTATTTTGTTGAGATATTTGTTTTCTTATTTATCTGTTATGTTCCACTAAAAAGTAAGCTTCATGAAGGCATAGGCATTGTTTCCTTTGGTCATTATTGTATTCTTAGCAGCTAGCACTGGGCCTAGCACCATAGTCTCTGCCTAATAAATATTTGTTGGGTTTGAAGAAGGGACGAGGGAGGGAGAAGAATAAGCAAAGATAGGTATGGTCTCTGATCTCATGGAGCTTATGGTCTATGAAGCCTATCAGAAGGACAGATATGATCAAGTAATTTTAATGGAGAAATGCAGGATGCTGTGGGGAATGTATAAAAAGGGAACAAGCATAATTTGAAGGGAGTCAAGGATGGCTTCCTGAAAGAAGGAAGAAGTAGTGTTTCACCTCCATCCTGAATAATCAACAAGAGTGAGTTAGGTAAGGAAGATGGGAAATTAGTTTTATAACACAGACAAGCACACGCAAAGGTCCTGAGATAAGAGAGAACATGCCATGTTTGGGAAACTGAGAGAAGACCATTGTGGCTAGAGTATAGCAAGTGAGAGAGAAAACGTCAGGAGGTGAGATTAGAGGGTAGGCAAGGACTAAATTTTTTTAAACTGAGATATAATTAATATACTATAAAGTTTAAAGTATACCGTTCACTGTGTTTTCTTTAACATTCGCAAAGTTATACAACCATCAAACTATCTACTCTCAGAACATTTTCATCACCCCTAATAAAGTTCATTCGTATATCAGGACCTGAAACAGCAGGGAAGGGGGCAGGGCACAACCTTTAAAAGAATGACAGAGCCATAGGACACGACAAAAACTGGTTAGAACCAACTAGGTCCAAGATGGCAGAAGATTCACCTTCCAGTAGACCTTGAGCCTCATTATACACTCATTGTAATACATCAGTATGCTAAATGACACACCCACAAGCACCATGATAGTTCAGAAGCTAACCATAACAGGCCAAAAAGTGGGCGGTGGCCCAATTCCTGGAAATCCATGCACCTTCTCCAAAATAGTTGAAATAATCCTCCCACTCATTAGGCTATGAAATTACCCGGCCCATAAAAACTAACCACACTATATTTCAGGGCCTCTCGCCTTCTCAGATGATGCACACTCTGTCTGCAAAGTGTGCTTCTCCCAAGGCCATTCTCGCCTTTTGAGATGGACCACATTCTATTTATGGAATGTGTATCTCTCTAAATAAATCCACTTCTTACCTATCACTTTGTCTCTCACTGAATTCTTTCTGCAATGAGACATAAAGAACCTGAGCTTCATTAAGTCCTGAGGCCAGGTGTGTGATCTCAATTAAAAGACCTGGGTTCAAGTCCCAATCTGGGTTGCGTGGTTTCAGACCCACAAAATGGAGGTCACACGCAGTGGCCTGGCCCATATCACAAATCTGAACCTAAGTAAGCCTACACTTACAGGAAACACCTGTCAAGGAAATCTAACATAAACCAATTATAATCCTCCAAGTCAGCTTTAGTGAATTAAAGATTACCCTAGAAAACAGGACATGCTAGTCTTATAAGGAAATCCCCAACCTCCTAGCCAATCATGCCCTTTTCCACGTTGCCTCGTCTAACTCTCCATCAAACTCGCTCTTGCCCAAAATCCCTTGGGAAGAATGCTCCACTGCTTGTGAGGTACTGCCCCATGAATGAAAAATGTCGCCTGCCATATCAGTAAACAAAGGATGTTGCAGCCATCAAGGGGACTCAGGATGGAACAGGATGCTCACCACCTAGCAGTCAACTGCTGCAGCCACCCGCAACAATGGTGCACCCTGAGGAGACTCAGAATGACAAAACACAGGATACTGGCCCCAGAGAGCTGAGGTGCATATCAAAGAAATGATTTCAATGAGCCCAGACTTTGCACCTTCCCATACCTAGAAAAGCGCTGAATTCCTTAACTTGAGATATCTGGTTTTCTTTAATTAACAGTAATCTTTTGATGTTACAACTACCTGGTCTTTGTTGCAAAAACTCCTATATATCCTGCCCCCACCCCTTGCCTCTTTGGAGCAGTCCCTCAGAGTGATCTGAGAGTCCTGTCTCCCTGGGTTGAAGTCCTCAGAATGTCCGCCGAATAAAGCATAACTCTCAACCTTTAGGTTGTGCATTTTTTTCAGTCAACACCCCCAACCCAGGGATTGTTTTCCCTTGAATAAAGGACATCAAACTCATGACTAAACTGTATTATTTTTGCCATTTGACACCCCAAAAAGAAGTCCAATACCCATTAGCATTTACGTTCCCCTCCTCCCAACCCCTAATCTACTTTCTATCTCTATACTTTTGCCTATTCTGGACATTTCATATAAATAGAATCATATAATACGTGGCCTTTTGTTTCTGGCTTCTTTCACTTAGCACAATGATTTCAAGGTTCATCCATGTTGTGGCGTGTATCAGTACTTCATTGCTTTTTACAGCTGAATAATATTCCTTTGTATGGATAATATTACATTTGTTTATCCATTCATCAATTGACAGACATTTGACCTGATTCTACTTTTTAGCCATTATGAATAATGCTTCTAAGAACATTTGTGTACAAGTTTATACCTGGGCATTTTCAATCTCTTGGGTATATACCTAGGAGTAGAACTATTGGGTCAAATGGTAACTAACTTTTTAAGTAACTAAAGGGTCAGATATCAGAGTTTCATGTAGATCATCAAATGATTTTGCATTTTACTCTACAGGACAATAGGAAGCTAGTAAAGAGTTTTTAAAGTATGGTATTGTTCGATTTACATTTTTAAAACTGTCTTTGGCTACTATATGGAGAATGGGTTGAAAGAGGCAAAAATGGACAAAGGAAAATTAATTAGAGGTCTATTGCAAGACTCAGGAAACAGATGGCGGCTAGGACTAGAGAAGGTAGTAGCAGTGGAGCTGGGAGGACACAGATGGATTTGAGAGATACTTGGCAGTACGATTAACCTGACGTCATCATTGATTAGATACTGTGAGCAAGAGAGGGGGAGGTGTTAAAGATGGTTCACAGGTTTGCAGTTACTAATAACCTCTGCCAGAGCAATTTCAATAGATTGGTAGGAGAGAAAGCCGGATTACAATGAGTTCATTCAACAAATATTTATTGAACACCTACTGTGTGCTAAGCACAGAGGATATACAGCAATGAAGAGAATAGAAAAAAATCCCTGTCCTCACAGAGCTTATAATTTAGCAGGAGGAAGAGAGAGAGTGGGGGGAAAAAAAGGTCAAAGCAATCAATTATGTAGTATGATAGAAAGTGTTAAGTATTACAGACAAAGAGTAGTAAAGCTTATCTCTAAAGGAATTATAATAACAGATATTTAAATAAAGCTAATAACTGCCACATACTGTTCTGTGTGCTTTACAAATATTTAGTCATTTAATCCTTACAACACTATGAGACAGGTACAATTATTATCCCCACTTTACAAATGAGGAAGCTGAGACACAGAGAGTTTTTTTGTTTTCTAAAGTAACTTTGCCCAAGTTCACATAGTTTGTAATTGGAATGGCTGAAATTCAAACTAAGATATCTGGCTCCAAAGTTTGAGCTGGTAACTGCTACACTATACTGAAAAAGAAAGAATACTGTCTATCTGAAAACACAGCACGAAGGGAAGATTTTATTTTTAACCAAAGCTATTTAAGTATGTGTACAGGGTAAGGCAAAGGAAGTAATAGAGATTGAAATTATTTATAGAGGGAATACTTTATAGAACAAAATCTCAGGAAGTTAAGAGGCCTTAGAGAAGATGGTATTTGGGATGCTTCCTAAGGATAAAATTACCTTAGGATATCTTACTTGTTTCTAGTATTTGAGTAAGCAGGACTAAAGGAGAGCCTCATTCTGGTACGTTGAGTATGTTTTGGTCAACTTTTCTAGATTATTCTGTCTAAGTTCTCTGACTTCTCCAAAAATCCAAATGGAAAAAAAGAAATACATATAAGAATATATGAAAGAAGAGATAAATATAAGAACAGCTCTGAAGCTGACTGACACTCAAACAGAACAGGTGAAGTTAAATTACAGTAAGTTGCCACAAAGGGAAGGAAAACATTGAGTACAGAATTCCACTCTCTTTCATGATTTCTTCTGAGAAAGCCTAGAATAAGGTCCAGAGCTATGGGGATTAATCAAGGACCACCTTTCTGCACTTCAAATCCTGTCTCCCATTTCTTAGCTTAATATTACCAAAATGACTCCCAGCTCCCCAGAACTCAGTCCAGCTGCTTTATTTGGTTTGGGAGTGCTGTGACCTCCTCCTCCTTTACATACTGATCTGTATATGCAGAGGGAATGAGGATGAATACTTTGCAGTTAGGTGAGAGGCCAACTACATAAGGACTCAAGAATGGAAAATTGTAAAAAAGAAAAAGAGTACTGAACTACACTAAAAATTAAGATCTGACTGCAATAAGCAAAGGTTTACCAGATACCAACGCATAAACAGGCATCTGCGCTAGAGGCACGACTATGCCCTTTTAGGTCTCTCAAAGCTCAACCCACAATCTGCCTATTCAATGCACGAACAATTTCCGGGAAGGGCCAAGAGAGAGCAAATCTCTTGATTTAAAAGGAACAGAGGGAAGAAAAGGATGACAAACATGGGGACACATTCTATAAAAACTCTGTGGATATTAGTACTCCCTATTTTTATTCTTAAACTGACATGAGTCAGCCTCCCTCCACCAGAGGAACATGATGCAAAGCTGTCTGCCTATTTAAATTAATCACATCAAGATTGGAAAATCTGAAATGATGTTTATTGAGGATGTATAACAATTGGTATATGCTAATTCTCTTCCTCATACGACTGTCTACCATATCTGGTATCAACTACAGGCTCCGAGGTGATCTCTATGACTGACTGACTAATCCCAGTTTCAGTAAGCCCAGGCCACTTTCGGAGGGAAACAGGGGCAGCCCACAGACTGACCTGCAGCAGGCAGATTTACTTTACCCCCAGATAAATGATTCATGGCAGAGGGTGAGATCTGACTTGGGAAAAACATGATGTGTGCAACAGTTAAAGGAACAAACGCTGCTGCAAAAATTAAATGCTTGCCACATGGAAGTATAATTTAAATATAGCTATTGCTGAAAGACTAAGGGCTCAAAGGATCTATACTTTGGGAGGCCATTTTACTCTCTAACAAGGATATTAACAATCTTAACACCTACAAGTACTAGTGTACATTTTTATAAAATGACTCTCTTCTCCCTTCTCTCCTCTGCTCAACTTCTGGCCGAAATCTAAAACAAAAACCTACAGATTTTAACTTTCTGTTTTCCAGGGATATAAAAAAGGAATGCTATTATTTCAGTATATATTCAATATATATACTGAAATACTGTATATTTCAGTATATATATTGTGCGTGTATATATATATATATATATTCCCAATTGTCGTAAATATGAAGAAAACCCATATCCCCAGCATTCCTGCCAGCTGCAAAGCTGCTAGACTCAAAGGCTTGGCAGTTGGACTTGTTGGCCTATGAAGTCAAATAGGTATGTAAAGACTAAATGAACATCCTCAAGGTCTTTAATTCGAAGAGAAAATACTCTCTGTTTGAACCTAGGAAATATAAGCAAATAACAGAACTTCTGGAACACTGAGGTTCAAGTTAACAGGGTGGCAAGCCTAAGCAAAGGTTTGGTTTGTGACGTAGGAGATAGTTTTGACTCTCTTCCTGTCTGAGTTTTGACTCTCTTCCTGTCTGAGGAGGCAGTTCTTAAAACATGCCTAGCAGCAACAGGGCTAGTGCCACTGAGACGCCAATAAGACAGGCCTTCCTCTTTGTGGACTATTCACCCCACTGCAAAATGCATTGCCCCACAATACTAACAGCCTTGCATATACGCACACACGAAGAAAGCAAAGAAAACACATTTTCAATTATGACTAAGGATCAATCTGATCAGCTAAAAATTCTTTTTCGTTATATTGTATTTCCCTACGTTTCTTCGCATTTTGAGCACATTTGTTCTTAAAATCCATTCAAGGACATACATAACTGAATAAAGAAGCATTTAAATTTTATTCAGATGACAGTAGAACTAAAACTTCAGTAAAACAGAAAAATAGTTCTAACAGTTAAAACAAGCATACAATTTCAACATTTGATTATTAAACTGCTTGTTCCTGAAAGCAGTTTAATAAAGCTACATGGAGTTCTTTTCACATGCAAAAATAAACATACACACAAGCTAACCAAACAGCTCATTTTGGCTGTCATGGAAATACAAAGAAATCATTGGATAATGAAGAAGAATTCAAGTACAGTTGTCCCACAAAATATGAAAAATCATAGCGGGTCTAAACTTACACTTCCCCCAAAGCTAGCACCATTATTACTATTATACACCAAAAACCAGATGTGGTGAGTGTGACTACTCCTTTAACAATGACACAGACCCAAGGTCAAAGCTTATGTCATCACGGATGCAAACATGAGGCATCTGCCCAGTGTTCTTAGCTAGAATTCCTTTTTCTTTCAATTCACTTTGGACATCTTTCCAAAATTAAAAGCCAGAGAGAACACTCTCAGCTAACTATCCACCTACAATTTAGAAATAAAAGAACAAAGTGTCTCAGGGCTCTTGGGCAGGGAGTGGGCAAGGAGTAAGAGAATGATGTCCTTTTTATTCTCAGATAATGGACCATCAATATGCCAAATCAATAGTACCCAAAAATCCACCAGATATTTGGGCATCTTTCTCTTCTTTATGTCTTCTCACAGAAGACTAACAATACTCCTCTACAGAGATATAAAGAATTATGCTGAAGCAACAGTAACTACAAATACAGTTTGAAAACATATTGGGGGAAATAAAGGAAGATTCTAGAAGTTTGTGGGTTGTTTTCTCTTTTTTTGCATTCAGACCTCAGATGCATATTCTCTAGGTTGCATTCATACACTGTCGTATTTCACATTGCAAGATATGTTTCCCTAACAGTTGGATGTAAGTGTAATTTTGTTACTCAGATCACAAAAAGTGAAAAGAGGCTGGGGATCAGGAATTCATTAACTTCTTACCAGATTTTGGGCAAATCACATATCTTCTCCACATTCCAAATTTCTTACCTGCAAATTTTTGAAAATGACACCTTCTTCAGCTAACTAACCTCCTTTTATTATGAGGGCCAAGCAAAAGCAATAAATAAAATTGGAAGCAATATATAAAAGTTGTAAAAGAACAGATATGAAAAATGTGTCCAGTCATTTAAAATAATAATATGGCATAATAGTAAACAAAAAAAAATGGGGTGGGGACTGCCTCTGGTGGTGGTGAGTTCCCTGTCACTAGAGACATCCAAGGATAGGCAAATAATACTTATCATGAATTTAGTAATGCAATTCAGTCATTGGATTTACAGTAGTGATACCGAGCAGGGCCCTGTGTAGTTCCTGGGCACAAAAGCCTTTCTGTGTCCCCCATTCCTTTGATTACAGGAAACAGGCTTTATTCGGCCTCCATGACCTTCCCTGAGTTCCAAAGGGCAGGTTCAAGTAGTTGTTAATTAGGGAAGGCAGGGGATATGAGACAAGGGAGAAACAATCCCAGTCAAGAGAAACAATAGTGCCGCCTTCCGTCAAGGTCCTGGTTCCTCATCAAGGGATACACACAACAATATCTTTGAGCTGTTTTGCAGATACTTAAACCCCCACCAGGTGGGAGAAGTTAAGCATGTAGACCCCAGATGGGCTGGAATCAGAAGGTTGATGATGTTGACTCCCATTTACCTCACCACCAACCAATCAGAAGAATGTCCATAAACTGATCACACCTTCTTTGAACCATTACTATAAAACTTCTCACTACCCTCTCTCCAAGGGGGACACACAGTTTTGAGGGCATTAGCCTGCAGTGACCCCTTTTGCCTGGCAAAGCAATAAAGCTATCCTTTTCTACTTCACGCAAAACTCTGTTTCCAAGATTTAATTCGGTGTCGGGGTACCGAGGCTGGATTCGGCTTCAGTAGTAACTTTTAAGGTCTTTTCAAACTTAATGATTCTTTTGATTCGTTGACTCTGTGAATGCTGCTATGAATTATTTTCTAAAGTGATCATTTTTTGCATAGCAAATACTTATTAATTTTATAAACCTGCCTCTTCACATGTTGGGTCTATTTAAAGATGGCAAACACCTACAATTGTATCTGATGTCTTTATTCTCTTTTGTAAGATAGTTATGAACATATACATTTGATTAAAAACAGGCTTATCTTTAAAAATGCATTCTCTTCAGAATCAAAATTGAGATTAAAATAATCAGAAAGCAGGTGAAGGGGTAAGGTTTAGAGAACTAGCTGGTAAGAAGTTTGGGAACAACTAAAGTGAAGATTCAAATATATGTATACACAGCCTCCAGAATTAAAAAGAAAGGAAGACAGAAAAGGAAGGGAAGAACGAGGGGGAAAAGAAAGGAGGAAAGAAAACGAAAGAAATCAACCAACCCTGGTTTGTGACACCTATACAAAGTTGTTAAATAAGAGTACCAATGAAATTGCTCACCAAAGCCACCTGATGTCCCTTTCAAACTGAAACAACAGAACTGACTGGGAAAAAGTCCTGGGTATTTGCCTACCTCTTAAACAATGTTCAAAAAATCCTGGAACACTTACTGTGCCAGGATACTCAAACTGTAGCTATCAACTTGAAGGCATTTACCACTGAGCCATAAGACATCATACCCTTTGATCAAAATGCATTCACAACAAAGCGTCACTAATTGCCTTTTCAAGAAATGACTAAGCCCAAGATAACTAACATCTGACTCCTTTCTTATGTTTCAAGTATTATTGACTAGAAATGCCAAAGAATCAAAATCTCATTAATAAGCACTTTGCTTGTGATCAATCACTAAGTCCAATAAAATTATTTTTTCATACAAAAATAACCATTTTCCAAACCCTGTGAGTAAGCAAAAAGGAAAAAAAATTTTGAAAGAACCTGCTTTTGAGCCCCTCCTCCTCCCCACCACCAAGCAATCTGATTGGTAATAGCTTCCATTACTCAGGGCATAATTTTTCTTTCCTTGTTCCTTAGTCTTAAAGACACAAAAGGAAAATAAAATGCTGTACATATTTTTAAAGTAATCAAAAGGTTAATCAGACCTAATTCCAACCTCTATCCCAGAGAAAATCAATCAATAGTTGTCTGAGTTCCAAATCCTCCTTAAACTGTGGAAAGCAGCACTTCTTCCACTAGGATTAGAGCAGCATTGAAAAACAGATTCTAAAAGTGTTCTTTTTTTTCTGTTTTCAAGGACTATTACTCAATTTTTTAAAAATCAGAATATGCAGTATTTTTCACTAAAAATAAATAGTTCTTTGGGTTACAAAATCTCGAAAAATGCCCCAAATTACTTATTGGCAGCTAACCCAAGATACCCATGCTAGTTTGATCTCCCATCTTTATCCAGGACCTCCCTTGTCTCAGCAACAAGTCCATCTGCTTGCCTGTATCATTCTCTCTTATTGCAAAACCCCATCTCTTTCCACCCCCAGACCACCCTGCTTACAGCATCCTCAAAGGGCACCCATATTCTCGTGTGTAATTCCTTCCCCCTCCATCCTGACAATTTTTTCTTCAAGGTTTCCACTCCTTTTAAAGCGCCTCTTCACTTCTGCTACCTCTCTTTGCTTGTTACTAACCCCAAACCATACCACTTCCATTTCCTTTGGAACCCTTCAGGTATCCAAACTCCAAACCCTTGGTGTTCCTAAGAGCTAATATAAAACCACACACTAAAAAGGATAAACTAGCAAGGATTATTTGTTTCATTCAGAGGTGACCTTCATATGTAGAGATAGTCCTTTTGATCCACCAGCAGCAAGATGTGTGTAGTGCTTTTCTGGTAGTAATGTGGCTGTGTATTAACTCATTTTTCCCCCCTCCAGCTAGACTGATATCCGTTGAAAGGCTTATGTATTATTGAGACATCTGCCTTGGATTTTTGAAGTGAAGAAAACTAGTCCATAAATGCTGGATTTGACTCCCCCAAGTACCCTGCTCTAACAACTGAAATACCATTGAGGTAATAAGTGAGGCAATATAATCAGTCCAACCTTTGTAAAGTCCTTCCTTCACTCATTCAGCAACTATCTACTAGGCACTGACCTAGGTATTATGGATATAAAAACTCCAAGATATGATTTGTATTAGGCAGGTTTCTGATGCAATAATGTTATATCACAAATAATCTCAAAATCTCAGTGGACTATCACATTTATTTTGCACATTCATGGGTCTGTGGGATAGCTGGGGTTTGGCTGATCTCAGCTGGGCTCATCTAAGGTAGACTGGACTCTAGACTTCAGGTTAGGTCCAGGTCTGCTCCAGTCTTCATCCCTGGACCTAGGCTGAAGGAAGAATGGATACTTGGGTCATGTTCTTCTCATGGCACAAGTCAGAAGCTCAAGAGGGATGTGTTGGCAGGCTGTTATATCCACTCATATTCCACTGGCCAAAATCACATGACCAAGTCCAAAATCAATGGGATAGGAAAATATATTGTGCCCACAGTGAGCCACAATGAGGGTAAAGATGAAAGGAAGCACTGTAAGCAAATAATACAATCTATCCACATGGTCCCTATCATAAACAACTCCCAGCCCAGTAAGGGAGACATATGGGAGGAAAAAAACAGCCAAAACTCACCTTTACCACCTCACACATTTCTTTGACTCTATCTAATCTACTTTGCAGAACTCCAGACTGACCCCTCCTTTCCCCAAAATTCCCCTCAAAGAGTTCTGAAGCCTTAGCGGGTATCTCAAATGCCTCTGAGATGTGCTTTTCTCAACCACCATGTGGGATCTGACATTTTTTTCCTGTCCTGCTCAGCTAGCAAAGGCAATGCCTGATTGCTGCCAAAGACAAAAGTGGCAGTCACATGACTGATGCCCACCAAAGGTACCACAGTCAGCTGCACTCAACTCTGTGCAAAGGGTATGGCACCGATGTCTATACCATGAACACCTAAGTTCCATGCCAAAGATACATTAAAGACATCATTGCCACCAATACTGTTGATATTTTAAACTCTCAGGAGCTCACGTGTTTACTGAAAAAAAGAAAAAGGAAAGAAACAGCTCTTCAAAATTCTAGTCACACTTATTTCAGGCATGCAATAAAAAGAAGGTCTGAGTAATAACCTACTATCCCCAGAAAACAGCCCTTAAGTTCCTAGGGTCGAGGAAGTCACTTTATTAACTTTTTTTTACCCCTATGATAAGCTGTTCCCCAGAAGTTCTCAATCCTACACACAAATAGATCTCTGGTGGGCCAAAACTTTTCTGAATGCTTTGGTAAACACAACTCAAGGCTGAGATCTGAATTGCATAACCCTAATACAACATGATGAAGTCTATAAGAGATTTAGGTTTTAAAAAAATACTAAGGAATAAAAGAGAGTGATTTATTTGGCTGAAAGGGTCAGAGAAAGCTTTACACATGAGATGACCTTGAGTGTTGGTTCACCAAGTACACAGGGAGAGAAGGCATTATAGACAAAGGAAAGGGTGCAACTAGTGTGCATTAGTCAGTGGAAAAGACTCATCTCTTGACTTGCCTAACGATCAAATGGCAGATGAGATAACCAAATGTATGCTTTCTCCTGCCAGCTGGTCTATCTCCTGGGTAAATTTGTGATGGCAGAAGGAAGCCAGGCTCTAGCGCTGTACATTACCAAGAAAAAGAAATCTAAAAAGTAAAGTGCTATTAATTAGTCAAGGTGGAAAATGTCCTAGTTCTAGCTACAGGTGTCATGTTTGGCCATCATTGCCAGAATATCTAGAATTAGTAGTAAAAATTCTAGGGAAGAAAGGTGCTTCTGGAAAGTACAACAGAATTTAAGAAAAAAATCATATTCTAAGTATCAAGAGCCGAACACTGTTGAATTTCTCTCTGTTCTCTAATGGCCCCTGGTTACACTGCTGAGTAAACAAAAATACCTCATCCCCCTCTTCCATTTATCCGCCCATACCTACCCTGCTAAAATGGAGGGGTCAGAGAACATGTGTACTTGTTAGCTCTGTTAGGTGTAGTTGATGTTCTACAATGTGTGCACAACATACCGCCAGCTTTCCTCTGAACTACCAGTTCCAGCTTAAAATCATAATGCCAACCTTATCCCCGAAACTTCTGTGAAGTTGGAAGCACTGCTTGAATAAGATTTATATAATAAAATATATTATATTTATATAATAAATAAAAATACCATAATGAAAGAGAGAGAGAGATAAAGAGAAAGATGGGGAGAGTAAGACAGACATCAAGGAAGAATGAAAGGGAAAAACTTTATATTTTAGTACTTTTTAATGGTACGTAGTCCTTGCATTTTGAACAAGAGGCCTCACATTTTCATTTTGTACTGGACCCCTCAAACTCAGCAGCCTGTCTTCATCTGTAATGCAATCCCTGAAGATGAACAATAGAACTAGTGCTAGTTATCAGAAAACTCCCTCCTTTCTTTTCTTTATCTGAAACATTTCCTTCTACATGCCTGGTCACTACAAAGAGGCCGTTGTTCATGTGCAAGTCTTATAGATTGTGAATGTCACAGCTTATTCTCCTCTTTGATAAAATTCCCATACAGCTAAATACTTTGCTACAATGAGCAGACCTGACTAATAATAACTTCCTCCAAGGGAAAATACAGGAAATTGAAGTAATACATTGCTTTGAATTTCTTTATAGTGCTGGTATGTACAAATCGCCAGAGTAGAAATAAAACAGTTTCCCCCCATAACCGGCAAAATTCATGAATTACCACAGAAAAAAAGATAAATTAAAATAATTTTTATAAGAGACTTAAAGTGCTAAAGCATTGGTTAGACACACGAAGCCGCCAGACTGAGACTACTGGGCCTCTTCTACCGTATTTATCTACTGACTTGTCTCACGACCCACAAAAGCAAGCCTCAGGTAAGAGCAATAGAAAGAAATCTAGTTTGAACTTCCTCCACATGTTGCTCATTAGACAAACTGTAGACTCTTAAAGGTGGAAAGCAACCACACAATCATATAATTCATGCTTCTCATTTTAGATGGAATAACTAAGGTCCACAGAAATAAAGTGACTAAAAAAATGTAATCTCAGGATTGAAAAGATCCTTAAGGGTCTTGTTACCTAACTCTCCATTAGATGTTGCAATTCCTTCCAAGTGCTTGAAAAATCCCAGTTATGGGAAGCTCATTAAGAAGGACATTTATTTCCTTTTTCAATACTTCTTTCTCATATTAAGTCAAAGTCTATATTTACTATAGCTTCTATCCATTGGTCTTAGCTCTTATATCTTGAGGCCACTTAGTAGAAGTTAAATGTTGGAGGACAGCAATCGTGTCCGAACTAAATCTTCTTCTTTAACCCAAATATTCCTCGATTATTCCTCAAGGTCCAACCTAAGATCATATAACTACTCAGTGACAAATAAAGAATGAGACTTCGGGATCTCCCTGGTGGCGCAGTGGTTAAGATTCCGTGCTCCCAATGCAGGGGGCCTGGGTTCGATCCCTGGTCAGGGAACTAGATCCCACATGCATGACGCAACTAAGGAGCCAGGCAAGCTGCAACTAAGGAGCCCGCAAGCCGCAACTAAGACCCGGCGCAACCAAATAAATTAAATAAATAAATATTTTTTAAAAAAAGAATGAGACTTCAATCCTCTTAATTCCTTTTACTGTTCTCTTTTCCCTCTATCCCATGACTTTAAAACATAATTGGCAGAAATGTGGGATCAACTAGAATTGCCTAAATAAGCAAACTCAATTTTTTACCTAAACAGGGAGTACCTAAAGGCCTCTAAAAAACTTGAATCTGACAAGCTACCTTTATCCCCACTTCTCTCTCCTACATCTCACTAAAATCCCTCATATTCCAAGGACCACATATCCCCAAAGAGTTCCTGGCCACTAAGCTTCTGTTGGGATGCTATTTAACTTATTTGAATAATTCAGCACTTTCAGTATTTTGCATTAATATAGGCCACAGCAGGATAAAGAAACCAAAGCTAAGCCCAGATGTCTCGTCACTAAGATAAAGAGATGTAAGGCCTAGAAAATCCAGAAATTGGGGATAAAGAGGAGAAAGAAGCAGAGGAGAGGCTGGCTGTACTGATTAGCTTGTTTAGTACCCTGTGCTGTTTGAATACGTCAAGTTCTTAAAATCATTATTGTCTTCTGGGGTACGTGCAATAACATAATAACAACAGATACCATTTCTTTAGCACTATATGTTAGGCATCTTACTTGCAAAATAATATTATTAAACTTCCTCCCAGCTCCCCTCTATGTGACTGATGTTATTCTCATTTTACTGATGAGGAAATTAATGTTCAGAAAGATTAACTTGCCCAAGGTCATACATCCAGTAAAGTGACACAGCCAACATTTTACTGCTTACAAGGCCCAGGATTTTACCATCCTCCAATCTCTTACACATAGGCTTCTGTGAAGGTCTGTGTGAACTTCAGGGAAGGAGATGAAAGGAAATAATGCATACTCTTTAGGAAAACTGACAGAATCAGGTCTGGAATCCACTCTCTGACTCCACTATACCCCAGGATCAGGCAGGTCTTCAGGAACCAAGGAGAAAGAAATCCAGAGCTCAGTAAGTCAGGGATACTGAAGCTGAAGCAACAACATTAGTTAAGAAGACCAAGGTAGGTTTTACCCTGTGTGGGGCTAGCTGGAGCAGGGATTAAAGACTCTACGATTACATTCATAGGTTTATCCTCCATTGCCTAGAATGGTGTATGGCACATAGTAGGTGCTACATAGGCACACAGTAGGTATACTTGTTAAATGACTGAATTATAATCAAGTTCTTACAACTCGTGAATATTTCAAAGCAATATAAGTGCTGAAATAATTCAGAGCTAGGGAATGATCCTGTGGGCCAGGCTTATTCCAGGAATGCATCTAGGAAATGCTCCCTTGAGAACAATAATGAGAATGCTAGGAACAACTTACATGAGGTTATCGCAGGCCAGCCCTTTTCACAAATAAGTACTCCAAACTGGCTCTGTGGGAAGGATTTATTTTTCTCTGTCCTTTTTAAGAATAAATTTCTTTACAATTGTTAAATATGAGTATATACAAATCTAGTGGTTTCACCTCACTTCACAGGAAACAATCAGCCTAGAGAGCTAAAGCAAGCACCGATTTCTTACAACTCAGCACAGGATATTTTCTGATGTCCAAATACTGTAGAGAAAGTGACACTACTTGAAATAAATTACACTCTATTCGGGTAAGTAGGAACTGTGATTTGCCACCATGCTTGTTTACATTCTCACTCTTTCATAAGAGTTAATGACTGGCAATGGACTTCCTTGTCATTTATTTTAATTCACTTCTCGATGTTTTTAGCAGATATTAAATAAGATAGTGCCAGGATAACTGTTACATTATCAAAAACAAATACCATAAAATCTCAATTAATTGGAATCCAACTAACAGTCCTTTCAATTAAACTGTTTTTCCCCACTGTGTTCACATTTTAGTAGAAAGATTATTATCACAAGATAAGCTTGTGTCAGAGGTTTATTAAAAACATCAGTAGTAACAAGCCAAATTCTAGGAAAAGCCCTGAGGTCGGTACAGATTCAGCCCAGTCTCTTGCTTGTTAATACCTATCCTGAACCATGATCACTGATTTATACCACGATACCCTTAACATCCTGAACTGTGGTTTAGGCTAGAAGGGGACAGGAGATTCTGAGAAAGCCTGGGTCCTGGAATTTAGGGCCAAAAAAGCCAGGCATCTGATCCAGGAAACATTGTCAGTTATATTACTTTTGATAGACAGGCATGGAGAAATCCAAAACCAGGTATGAGAAAGAATAGGTAGGGCAGTGGAAAGTAATCCCACGATTCTGGATATTCAATTAATCATTAGGCCAAACAGGCAGTTAGTTGGAACAGCGTACAGCCTAAAGCAAATATGCTGAGTCCCAGAGAGACTGGGGTTCATAAAGTCAAAAAATTCAGTTATTGAGGTAGTTGATTTTACTGATTCATCCAGTAAAATTAATTAATTAATTAATTTTATTTATTTATTCTAAAAACTCAGATACAGGAAAATAAGACAGGATCCCAGTGGTTACATATGGAGGCTTTATAGCCAATCATGAAAGGGTTCACAATTCCATTTCTTCCACTTAACTACTTGTAATGGTTAATTTTGTGGCAACCTGCTTAGACTATAGTACACACCTACTTTGCTAATCTAGGTGTTACTTGTGACAGAAAACCTCAATAGACTTTGGAACAAAGAAGACATACAGATAACTAACAGGCACATGAAAAGATGCTCAACATTGCTAATTATTAGAGAAATGCAAATCAAAACCACAATGAGATAACACCTCACACCTATCAGAATGGTTATCATCAAAAAGCCTACAAATAACAAATGTTGGTGAGGATAAGGAGAAAAGGGAACCCTTGTACACTGTTGGTGGGAATGTAAATTGGTTCAGCCACTATGAAAAACAATATGGAGATTCCTCAAAAAAACAAAAATAGAACTACCACATGATCCAGCAATTCTACTCCCAGGTATGCTTCTGGAAAAAATGAAAACACTAATTTGAAAAGATACATGCACCCCATGCATGTATCTTTTCAAATTAGTGTTTTCATTTTTTCCAGAAGCATACCTGGGAGGGAGGGAGACGCAAGAGGGAAGAGATATGGGGACATATGTATATGTATAACTGATTCACTTGGTTATAAAGCAGAAACTAACACACACTGTAAAGCAATTATACTCCAATAAAGATTATAAAAAAAAAAAAGAAAAGATACACGCACCCCAATGTTCACAGCAGCACTATTTACAATAGCAAAGACATGGAAGCAACCCAAGTGTCCATCAACAGACAACTGGATTAAGAAGATGTGGAATATATATACAATGGAATATCACTCAGCCATAAAAAAATGAAATACTGCCATTTGCAGCAACATGGATGGACCTAGAGAATATTATGCTTAGTGAAATAAGTCAGACAGAGGAATACAAATGCTATATGGTATCACTTATATGTAGAATCTGAATAATAATAAAAATGAATGTATATGCAAAACAACTAGACTCACAAACATCGAAAATAAACTTGTAGTTACCAAAGGGGAGAGGGTGGGGGAAGGGACAAATTAGGGGTATGGGATTAACAGATACAAACTACTATAAATAAAATAGATAAGCAACCATAATTTACTGTATAGCCCAGGGAATTATAGCCATTATCTTGTAATAACCCATAATGGATTATAACCTGCAAAAATACTGAATCAATATGCTGTATCCCTAAAACTAACACAATATTGTAAATCAACTACACTTCAATTTTTAAAAGTCTGATTTTGTTAATAATATCTGCATAAGATGTGAAGAAAATGCCACGAAGAGCTTTGGAGGGCAATTTGATAATACATAGTTATTAAGATTGCTTGTACCCAAAGATAAAATAAATTCAATCATCTCCATTACCGCTACAGAAAATACTTGCACCTGTACACACAAAGCCATATACAAAATTGTTGATTGTAGCCCTGTTTCTGCTAGTGACAATTTGGAAACAACCTAAAAACCCATGAAAAGGAGAACAGCTAAGTAAACTATGGAGTGTTCATATTATAGAACAATACAAAGCTAGTAAAATGGATGAGCTAGATACACATGCAGCAACAAATACTCTCCCAAGACACTTTGTTGAGTAAAGAAAAAACAAGTTGCAAGATACTTTGTACAGAAAAATACCAATTATGTGATCATGCACACAGGAATACACAGGTACCTACACACACAGACACACCCCAATAGGAACATACATATATAAGTATGAAAAAGCCTGGCAAAATTTTGGAAGGATAAAAATCAAACTCATGGAAGAAGTCAATTCTGAGAAGAAAGAGTAGACTGGAGTTGGGTCTATTGTCTCATATATAATGTTTCATTTTTTAAAAAGAACAATGTAATTAAGATATTAATTAAAATTGGAAAGGAAAGAAACTCTGACCCTGGAATGAGAAGACATAAAATGCTGAAGAATTCTCCCTGGCATGAAATAATTCTCCTTGTTCACAGCTACCAACTGCTTGGCCCTGCACATCTCTTTTGGGCATGGCTCTACAGCTCTACATTTCCTCAGCACCAGGCCACAAATCCGTCCAAGCCAACGACTGCTTCCCTGGACTCACAGGCACTAAACCATATCCAAAAAGGAAACTGGTATTGGATCAAAGTGATTTGAAATGAAAGTCCATCCCAACTTACCAAAATGTCCGAAGTCCTCCATTTTCTAATAGTTTGCAGGGCTGAAAGCGAAAACAAAGGAAAAAAGGTCAAAACATGCATATTTTGAGAGCTCACACCTCTCTGCTTGTGACACTCTGCATATTTGGCCCTTCTTCAACTATTTCAATAGAGATTTTCCCATTTTTAAAACTTGCAAACTTGTAAGTTGCCTCTTTATCAGTAAGTTAACTAGAATTTGCCTCTCAGTTGCCAAAGCACCAACTATATATAACTTTTTTTTTTTAAGAAAATGAACGGTCTCTGGAGTTTTGCTCCTCAGTTGGCACTAGTATATATCCCATATGTCTAAAATAAGAATATTCTAACAATGGTAAAATGACCAGGACTTGTTTAATCAAACAAACAATTACCTTTGATGCAGACTGTGTTTTGCAACAAAAGAACCATTTCATGGTTATACAAGGCAATTAAACTACAATAGTGGTATACATCTTATCTTGACTACTAGATTATAAATTGTAAATGTCATAGAAATAATTTTAAAGGTACCAATTTTGAACACTTACTATGTATCAGTTACTCTACGACCACTTTAAATATATTATTGCATTTAAATTTTAATCCTATAGCAAAATGTAAAGAAAGTATTATCAGCCCATTTATTAGATGAAGAAAGTGATGCTTAGAAACATTAAGCAACTTGCTCTCAAGGTCACACATCTAGTAAGTAACAGAGTCAGGGTTTGAGTCTGGTTTTGTTACATTCCAAAGACAGCAACAACTGCACACATAATACAACCTTTTATATATCAAATGGAGAAGCTAAATCTGGGAAAGAGATTGAGAAAATGACCCCATGGGAGTTTGCTTGGTAGCAGGGACTCTATCTCACACATCTTTGTATTGCCCACAACACATAGCCCAGTTACTTGTACATAATACTCAACAAATATTTGTTCAATATGTAAATAAATGTAAAGTTACAGAAAAATAAAATAGAAGGCTTTCAATATGCTATTCCACTCTTAAATAAATATCCCATTTTTAATTCATTCTCGATACAACATTACTTGCTAAAGGACAACACTCCATACAAAATAGAGCTATCTTAGACTTGTCATCACTTATTAGAAGCAGGATAAGCCCAAAAGAAAACTGCAAGATTAAAACAAAATCAATGAATGGATTTGACATTTTATGAAATCAAAATGAACGTACTACCTGTGACATGCTTTTAGTTTTTGTTTTGAAAATTATAGCTAATTTTAAATATTACACACCATATCTTCTCTTTGCTTTGAAAACCTTACAACTACCATTGTCCAAAAGCAATAAAAATATGAGTAGCACCTGAAAAAGAGAAATGTAATGAATTAAATCTCTACCTAGGTGGGAAGGTAAGATGGTTCAACCACTTTGGAAAATAGTTTGCCAGTTTCTTATAAAAAACATACATTTACCATATGACACAGTGATTATGTTCCTAGGTGTTTAACTAAATGAAATGAAACTTACACTCACACAAAAACATGCATGTGAGTATTTATGCAGGATTTATTCTTAATCATTAAAATCTGGGTAAAAATTCCTATCAACTAGTGCATAAATAAATTGTGGTGCATCACATCAAATAATGGAATCTCAAAGCTTATTTAGCAATTAAAAGGAATGAACCACAGATATGTAACAACATGGATGAATGTCAAATTCATTACGATAAGTGAAAGTAGCCATCGCAAAAGGCTACATGCTGTATGATTCAATTAATATGACATTCTGGAAAAGGGAAAACAATAGGGATAGAAAAGAGATGGGGGGCTACTGGAACTGTTTCATATCTTAATTTTGTTGGTTTGCACTTGTCAAAACTTACAGAACTGTATGCTAAATAGGGCAAATTTTACTGTATGTAAATTATACCTCAATTTTTTTTAATTAAAAAAAAAGCCTCACTTAAAGTACTTATAATGAAACTATTTGCATTTTTGAGTCCTATCTTGTTTCAAAAAAGGAGGGGATATGGCTACAAATCGATCTAATGCAAAAGGTAACAAATTTTATAATCATTTTAAAAATAAGTGCTATCATTTGAAATAACAATGTAATAAATTGTGATGATCGAAGTTCCTTCCCCCAAAAAAAGTGAGTAAGGAAATCATAGCAGAGAAAACACATGGGCAGTACAATTCAGATTAAACTAGCAGTGAGGTTAGTACAAAAATGCACACTATAGGGCTTCCCTGGTGGTGCAGTGGTTGAGAATCCGCCTGCCAATGCAGGGGACAGGGGTTCGAGCCCTGGTCTGGGAAGATCCCACATGCCGCGAAACAACTGGGCCCGTGAGCCACAACTACTGAGCCTGCGCGTCTGGAGCCTATGCTCCGCAACAAGAGGCCGCGATAGTGAGAGGCCCGCGCACCGCGATGAAGAGTGGCTCCCGCTTGCCGCAACTAGAGAAAGCCCTCGCACAGAAACAAAGACCCAACACAGCCAAAAATAAATTAATTAATTAATTAATTTTTTAAAAAAATGCACACTATAATGTCTTTCCACTTCCTAGAGAATGGTCACAAACTTAGTTCAGGGCATCCCAGCAATTGATACAAACAGGGAGGTCCAATGGGTTACATGAGTCCTGTTGTTGTTCAGTTAAAGAAAAAAACAATCCAATTTCTTAGGAACAGAAAGAGAAAGACGTATTATAAGCCAAAAATAAAAAAAGGAAAAGGAAAACAAGAACACTGAGATAGAAGCAAAATACAGAAAGAAAAAAATGGCAGGGTAATAAATAAAGCCAATGATTGGGTATAAGGGAAAAATACTACAACTGGCAAATAAAAGATTACACCAATTAATTAAAAAGAGGAAAAATGCAAACCACAGACATACCAGGCTCTCTCCCATCTCAGGGTCTTTGCTTTTATTGTTCCCTCTGTTTAGAATACTCCTCCCCCAGCCCTTTCCTTGATCGACTTAGCTTAAAAATCACCTCCTCAGAGAGGCCCTCCCTGATAATGCAATCTAAAGTAGACCACCCTACCCACATGACCAGGTCTGTCTACTGGACTACAAGCTCTATAAATGAGGACAGAGCCTTTTATCTATTTTTTTTAACTGCTTCATCCTTAGTGCTTGAATGCGTGCTTGGCACACAGTAAGTGTTCAAAAAATATATTCAACCACATGTTTTAATCAGAATAAGAGGAAAACTTAAATCCTCTTGGGTTTTCAAATACATTTGGTAATCATTCATTAAAAAAGAATAAATTTCTACTAATAAATTTCTACTAAAATACAAAAAATAAAAATCAGCATCTCTATTTCTCTAAGAAATAGAGATGCATATACTCCAACAATAGAAAAATACATTTTTTTAAGACAAATGCTTAAGTCAACTGGAACTGATGGATTCAGTAGAACTTCTTTCAAACTTTCTTAGACTATACATTCTTTTGCTTCAAATTATTTTTAAATACAGAAAAAGAAGGTATGCTACCCATGTCATTGTATAAGGCAGATATGGTTTTATTCTAAAATTGAGAAGAAAAGTACCAAATGAGGGCATTCTAGGCTGATCTTACTTTTGATCAAACAATGTGTGTATGTGTTTGTATATACATATATAATATATATTATTATATATTATTTGATCTATGTATGTGTGTATAACCTGACTAAAATCCTAGAGTCTTAAGAAATAGAACACTAGGACATAATTTTTTAAAGTATCAACTATAACTATTTATTCTATGAATACAAGCTAATATAATGTGTTAATGGGAAAATATATTAAATTATTTTTTCAATAGCTGCCAAGAAACACTGGTAACATTCAACATATTTTCTTGATTAACAAAACTACACGTTTTCATTCCTAACATGAAAAGGACACATTTAAAAAATAGAATCAATAATATATTTAATAGAGAAGTATGACCGGAATTACCTTCTCTAAAATCAAGAACAGGCAAAAACAGAACCCCACAAATGCTAGCTGTTTTTTTTTTCCTGGTTGCCACTCTCTTTTAATGGAATATTGACTAAGATTATCAGAGAGAAGAAAAAGGAACTGAAGGTACATTTAGGAAAGGAAGATACTAAAAACCATTTCTTGCTTATGACATGAATATACAGTACTCAGAAAATCCAAAGAAGTTAACCAAAAAATTACCAGAGGTAATAAAATGAGTTCATCAGAATTGTGGAGTGAAGTAAGTCCACAAAAATAAATTAAATGCATCCCTATATACTAATAATACAGAAAATACAATGAATAACTCAAAAAAGAAATGAGATTACATTCACAGTAGCTACTAGAAACATTAATGCCTGTGCATTAATTAAGTTTGTGACACAAAGAAAATTGAGACCCTAATGAGTGAAAAGTGGAAGATTTAAATAAATGAAGAAATGTACCTTCCTCATTGTTAGAAAGATTAAAGATGAGAGTACTCAAACTCACAAATACATACTACAACAGTTGTCAGAATTATGCAATACTTTAACTAAATGAGGGAGACTAATCAGTGGTATAGAGTGTGAGAAACAGACTCAAATTATTATTATAATAACTAAAACTATTGTAAAAAATATAAGTAATATGGAAATGGAGAAGAGAATCATTTATAAATGTTTTACCAGTTGGTTACATACATGGTTAAAAATAAATAACTCACTCAGACCCATGCCTTACACTGTACATTTGCAGCGAATTCCAGGTAACAGTCAAAGCTTTAATGACAAAGTATTTTGTTAAGTTATAAAAGTTAAATTATGTTTTAAGAATTGAAATTCAGTGTCAGGAGAAGTCAAACAAAGCTAGTATCTGAGAATAAAAACACATTCACTATATTGGGACAAGACAGATTCAGCTAAAGGAAATGGGGAAGAAGTCTAGCCCGGCAGGCCAATGCCTGGAGAATCTGGGGATAAGAGATGGCAGTCCAGGTAAGCAGTCAGCATTAGGGAAGGCCAGGAGAAGGGGCAGCTGTTGGTGATGTGGTAGACAGGTAAAGAACAATGTGAGTGGCAATGAAGATAGGCATTATTTGTCTAGGCAGTAAATGTCCAGAGTTGTGGCAGCAAGTTCTGCAGTCCCAGTTGCTAGTCTGGGACTTAGAATCAGAATTCAAGTTCCTGAAAGAACAGGGGAGGAAAAGGCAAAGTCCTAGTCTTTTCTTTTTTGGCTGCGCTGGGTCTTCGTTGCGGCGCGTGGGCTCTTCCTTGCAGGCTTCCCTCTAGTTGTGGGGCGCGGGCTCTAGAGTGTGTGGGTTTAGCTGCCCCGCAGGATGTGGGATCTTAGTTCCCTGACCAGGAATCGAACCCACGTCCCCTGCACTGGAAACCAGACTCTTAACCACTGGACCACCAGGGAAGTCCCCAAAGTCCCAGTCTTATAAGAATCAGAAACTAGGTAGATTATCAAAGCAGAGGCCCTGTCACAGAACTGCTGTACAAGTATAAACACAATTACAAGGAATGAGGCAGAAACCAAGTTAGTAGAAAATGGATTGATCCAGTTCAGGCTTAGTATACAAGCAGAGGTTAAGTGGTTCTAACTGTGAGGATTTAAAGAGCTTGGGGATAGTGAACCAGATAGCTCACTACGAAATGGAATTTTATTGCAGCTGTGGAAGGGAGATATATTTCTGACTTTTAAAGAAATAAAGTATGCCATCTCATACAAGATAAATGCATTCAAATGCCTTAAAAATAAAAAGGCTGTTAAGCTATGAAATGTAATAAAATGAATATCAAGAGAAAGTATCATAATGGGAAAAATTCATGAGAAAAATGTAACTGATAAAGGCTCACTATCCAACTTAAATAAAAAATTAATGCACATACATCAGGCTAATACTCAGATTCTACTTGATAAGTTAACGAAGATGAACAGGCAGTTTATATAAAAAGAACTGAAATAGGATATCATCATGTGAAAAAAGATAAAGCCTCAATAGCAATTAAATGAATACAAATTAAAACAACTTAAAAGTTCCATTGCTTATCTATTAAACTAACATAAACACATACAGTTTATAAAGTCAATTGCTAGCAGTAATTTGGGGAAATGGGTGCGCTTATACATTGCTATTGGCTCTGTAAATTGATTCAGTTTTGCAGGATGGTAATTTGGCTATAAAAAAAAAATAAAGAAACCACTCATAATTTTTCTCCTAGTAATCCCATTGTAAGGAGTACACCCCTAAGGAAATAACCAAAAGGAAAACATGATTTGTACTATGATTCTCATGGCAGTGCTCTGTGCAACTACTGGGTTGGCCAGAAAGTTCATTCAGGTTTTTGTAAGATGCTACGAAAAACCCGAACGAACTTTTTGGCCAATCCAATATAAAGACTAGGAAAGAGTCCAAATGCTCTTTATTACTGATAATGTAACAAAGAGATCTTTTATAGATATTAAAAGTGACAAATGAGAGGAATTTGTTATATATAATATATAAAACTGTTATGTGAAAAAAAATTAGAGCACAAAATAGTAAGTACACAACAACACAACCATGTCAAAAGGTATAAAACCATTTATAATTTTCTATTTCTTCTGCCAGCTTTGGTAAGATGTATTTTCCTAGGAATTTGTCCATACCAACTAAATTTTCAAATTTACCAGCGTAAAGTTGTTCATATCTTTTTTACATTTAAAAATCTACTGGAATGTTCCCCTTTTCATCCCTGATACTGGTTATTTGTGCCTTCCCTGGTTTTTAGTTGGACAATGTTGTTAGAAGTTTATATATTTTATTAATCTTTTCAAACAACCAACTTTTGGTGCTGTTGAATTTCTCTACTGTAGGTTTGTTTTCTATTTCATATCTGCTCTTGTCTTTACTTTTTTTTTTTTGGTTATCAGAAGATAATTGACTTTCTCCTTTTTAATTTTTATTTTATATTGGGGCATAGTTGATTAACAATGTTGTTAGTTTCAGGTGTACAGCAAAGTGATTCAGTTATACATATACATGTATCTATTCTTTTGCAAATTCTTTTCCCATTTAGGTTATTACAGAATATTGAGCAGAGTTCCCTGTGCCATACAGTAGGTCCTTGTTGGTTATCTATTTTAAATATAGCAGTGTGTACATGTCAATCCCAAACTCCCAATCTATATTTCTTGAATTTTATTTGCTGCTTTTTCTAACTTCATGCAATGGATGTTTGTATCATCGCTTTTCAGCCTGTCTTCTTTCTAATGTATTTAAGGCTACAAATATCCCTCTAATAATAGCTACATCCCATAGTGTTGATATATATTTTTATCATTCAATTCAAAATATTTTCTAATGCCCATTATAATTTTTTCTTTGACTTAACGGATTATATGGAGGTATACTGCTAATTCTGCAAATATTTCATAATTTACTGGTTATGATTTTGCTATTGATTTCTAGCTTGATTCCATTATGGCCAAATGATACACTTTGTGTAACTTAAATCCATAAAAATTTATTGAGATTTGCTTTATGGCCCAGCATATGGCCAATTTGGGAAACATTTCTGTATGTAATTGAAAAAAATGTATAATCTGCAAGTGTTAGACACAGTTCTCTGTACATGCAGTGTTATGTTGGTAAATGTTTAACAACTGACTCTCAGATACCCAGATGTGCACTGCTGGACAATGTCCATGGGGTAAATACTCTCACCATCCAATTGCAAGCAATCAACATGAGATCACTGATGCACACATGTGACTCTCACAAGTCAGTATGGGCTACTTTATCACTGTATATATGTCTTATTAGATCAAGTTATCAGTTGAATAGTTCAATATTTGATATCCTGACTGATTTATTGCTATGGACTGAATATTTGTGTCCCCAAATTCACATGCTGAAATCTAGAAGGTGTGAGTTTTTGGAGGGGCTTAGGTCATGAGGGTGGAGCTCTCATAAATAGGAGTAGTGGTCTTAAAAAAGAGAGCCCACAGAGCTCTCTAGTCCCCCTCTGCCATGTGAGATTGCAGCTAGAAGATGGCGATATATAAGGAAGTGGGCCCTCAGCCAACACCAAATCTGCTGATGCCTTGATCCTGGACGTCTCAGCCTCCAGAAGTGTGAGAAATAAACTTTTGTTCTTTATAAGTCACCTAGTTTATGGTATTTTGCTATAGCAGCCTGAACAAAGATATTTATCTCCTATTATTTAGCAAGAGAGGTGTGTAAAATCTCTTTGATTGCAGATTTGCCAAATTTCCCTGGTATTTCAGTCAACTTTTGCTTTATATATTTAGAGGCTATGTTATTAGGTGCATACAAATTTATAATTGTTTTCTTCCTGAATGGTTGAAACTTTTATTATATACAATCTGGTTTATACCCTAGTAATTCTTTTTGCCTTAAAGTCTTCATTATTGGCATGGGAGGAGATACTGACCAGGAGAGGTCTAGGGTTGCTAGACTTCCTAAATGCAACCATACAACCAAGACTTAATGTGACCATGTTTCTCCCAGTCTTTGACACCCCACCAGATATTTATTCAGGTGAAAAATCTGTTTATTACTATCTGAGCCAAGATCTCAACTTCATTTTATATAAAATGCTTTTGCATGGTTTTAATATACACTGAATTTTCCAGGAAAGCATCTACTTATATAAGCAGAAGACTGTTCTGCTTATATAAGTTCACAACTTAAGCAAGAATTGTTCACCATTTAAGATAATTATATCACCAATGGCAATAAATATCACTGCATTTAAGTCATCAACACACCACCCTACATTTATAGAAGTTGTATACATAGTAGTTCAACGTGTGAATGGAAATATTTATTATAACTTATATATATCAATAGTAGTACCTGAGCATATACATATTCAAATACATATTCCATTAAAAATTATTTCTTCTCCTTTAGCATTTATAGTACATTTATGAATATATACATATTCCTAGATAAAGATTATATTATCTATGAGTTTCATTACAGCTTTTAAGAGATAATTACAAAATACTTGTTATAATTTAAAGTATTTTGCTGAATATTTAAGAGAAAAAGGACTTTTTGAATATGGGCACCTTTTTATAGGAATTGCAAATAACTCTGAGGACACATGGCTTCTAAATTTCTGGGCACTAAAATCTGAACCCAGATAATTATATTCACAAAAAAGGTAGCAGACCATCAGTGTAAATTATGTTTGTAAGTTGTCAACACCAAGGCATTTCTAATTCCTGTGCAATTCAAACAAACCAGGTGACCTACTACCAGTAAGCCAATCCCAAGAATATACTGGCCATTTGAAATAACTCACACCGTGGAAGAAAGGTCAAGTGGCCCATCCAGTGCCAAAAGCTTTGGCTTTTGCTGACCATCAATCCAAAGGTTATAGTCTTTATATTAATTTGGTTGTGGCAAAAACAATTCTAGCCAATTACAGTTGAATAAAAAATAGATATCCATTTGTCTTGCAATGTGCACCTCTCTCATGCAGACTTTTGTGATTATTCCATCCCTTGAGAAGATTTTCTTCTCTAATGCTTACAGACTTTACAATCTGTACATGACAATCTTATCCTTGTGCTCTCAAGGCAGCATTATACAGTGACTAAGAGCAGGTTCTTAGACTACCTAGGCAAAAATCCCAGCTATTCTGCTTATTAGATGCATGACCTTGGACAAGTTACTTAACCTCACTGTGCCTCAATTTCCATTTGGAAAATGGAGATGATAACATCTATTTCATAGAGATTGTTGTGAAATGTAATTTATGCATAAAGTGCTTAGAACAGGGCCAGTTTTCATTAGGTAGCTTTTATTCATTCTTTTAACCTATTCTTAGTACACAGTATAGGATACAGTGTCTGTTTACAAAGTACCCAGTTAACATGACTTTGTGGTATAAATTTGACTATGGAACTAAACAAAAGAAAATGCCCTACCCAGAGACCAAACCGACAAACCTTGAACACATTAGCATGAGCACTAACTCAAAGCTTTCCAAAATGTGTTCAAAAGACAGTTTACCATACATACATTAAGGATCTATTATGTGTCAAGCACTGTGCTAAACCCTAGAGACACAGTAATGAATATCACAAATGTGGTCTCTTCCACCCTTACAGTGGAAGAGAGAAACAAGTAAGCAAACCATTTGAATATAACCTTAAGAGCTATATGATGAAGGCATAAAAAGATAAAGAAAAAATATTTCCCTAATTTCTGGAGGAATTGGGAAAAGCAGATGGGCCCTAAGAGACTACTCTTCACAAAAGAAACATTCAGGGTAGCGAGTAGGTTGGATGGAGAGTGATTATCCTACATTTTCCAGAGAGCTAAAATGATGCCCGGAAGATCACATGTTTGGAGGGCAGGCTTTGGAACACAGGTGAGCATGAGGAGGGGGGCTAGCAAGATGAAACAATGCTGTAGAAGATAATGACTATTGCTAACACTGCTGATAATATATAGGCAAGTTAAGAGGGTAATCCCTGAAAGTTCTCATCAGAAGGAGAATTCTTTTCCTTTGTTTCTTTCTTTTCTTTTTACTGTATCTAAGTGAGAAGATAGGTGTTACCTGAACCTGTTGTGGCAATCATTTCACAATATTATGTATATCAAACCATTATGCTGTACACTTTAAACTTATACAGTAATGTATGTCAATTATTTCCCAAGAAAACTGGGGGAAAAAGGATGAAGGGAGAGACTGTGCATAATTCCACATTATGGAGTTTTAAACCACTGTTAGAATCCATGTTCACTGGCTCTTCAGTCTTTTGTAATCCTGGTCAGAATCCTGCTTTGTTGGACAACTGCAAGTCTAAATTGCTGGTGAGCCTAGCTCAGGTTATCAGGTTATTTTAAATATTATTTTAAGCATAGTAATATTTGAACATTTTACATCCTTTCAGTTTTCCATGTTCTTCCTTGGCAAGAACACCACATTTACTGCAAAATTAGAGTCCAGAAATCCCTCTGTGAACTTTACATCAACTTAATGTAGCAAACGGTTTCTGACAGTTTCTCATGGCACTTTAGGATATTTTTTCCCAGATTCCTATGACAATGTGAGAACTCCGAGATGCAAGGACTTTTTAGATCTTTAGAATTTACTTCTGGGACTAGAGCTTTAGGAGCTGACAGCTGATATCTCTCAAATTCAGTTCAAAAGAAGTTAAAGATCATTTTAACAAATCCTATTAAAACAAACTCATATGTGCATGCTCCCACATTTAATCTGCATCCTCACCTTTAAACCCTGTATTACAGTTATTGCTGTAGGTGTCTGTCCTACTACAAGATTTCTAAGAGCAAAGAACCATAACTTTGTCATCTTTGTAATCCACAGCACCTAACATAGCACCTATAGGTAATAATAAATATTTATTGATTGACTGACAGATTGATTAAATAAATGGTAAAGCCACTTATCTCTATTTTAAAACCTCATAAATTCTATTTAAATATGGTTCTTAAAATGCTTTGTTAGCCCATTTAGAAAGCAATTTTGCTAAGAATAGAAAATTGGGTAACTACAAGCTTTTTCAAAAGATGAACTGATTCTGAAAGCAGATGTATTTGATTTTATGTTATGGTTGCTAAGGGAACACCTAAATGTAAATTTCATTTTACATAAGACTCGATTAAAATATTGATCAGAAAAAAAGGGAAGAAGCTTCAAGCCAAGTAACAAAGTGACTGGAGAAACTGCTTTCTGATTGGAAGGAAAAAAAAAAAGTAGATTATGTTTTATGTAATCAATCTCTCTATTTCAGCATGTATGTAGAGAGGAAAGCTAGTAGTAGTACAGAAACAGAGAGGAGATGCTGTCCTTCTCTTATTCCCTGACGGTTTCCATCTCACGCTAAGATTCAGAAAAGCAGAAAAGGCAAAATATCTAAATACTAGCAATTTAATTCCTTCTGCACTAAGTGATCTAGATTTCAACTTAGAGCTCACATTTTTGGGTAAACCTCCCCTACCCTCAGGAGGGTAAGGTGCCTTAATAAGTGTTCCTACAGTACAGGGGAACCTCTCCTCTAATGTAAATTCTGGGAGACGAGGGGCCATGTCTTACTCATGCCTATATCCCTAGCACCTGACTCGCTTCCATTTTCAGCCTCTTCTCTTTTTCCCCGCTTCACACTCCACACTCCAAATGGGACTGAAGAAAAAAAGTTGAATTTCTGCAATAGGCCGCTCTCTCTCTCATCTTTGGACTTATTACACAGACTGTTCTCTCTACAAGATTTCTGAGAGCAAAGGACCATATCTTTGTCACCTCTGTAATCCGCAGCCCCTAAGCCCTATCATTCCCTGACAAAATCTTTCTCATCCTTCAGTTCTCTGCTTATAAACCACTTCCTTCAAGACCTCCCTAACTCTCCAAGTCTGGGTGAGGGGGACCTCTATGTGTTTCAGGTCTACCCTAACATGGCACTCATCTCATGGTAGTTTATTTCATAGTGGAAAATACCTCATCTCATCCCCAGCACCTAGCACAGTGCCTGCCACATCATATGAGCTTAATAAGTAGTTGATGACTGCGTAAAAGAAAGATTGTCTACTGTAGACAAAGGAATCTGACAGGTGTGGGGTGATACAGGGATGCATATGACACAATTCTTGCTCACAACATCAGAAAGGATCCAAACAAATACATAATTAACGCCAACACAAGGCAGACTGTAATGAATGCTATAATTAAGGAAAACATGCACTCTGAATTTTCTGGAAACATCTTGATTTCAAATAATCTATCACATTGTTCCTATAAGTATACTTATAGTTGTCAAAGCATGTGTCCTGATTTTAGAGTTCAGCAAATGCAGTCACTGTAGTTATAACTAAAGTATAAGCAAATTGCTGTGGGGTACAGAAGATGGAAAGACTTATTAGAGGAACTGCAATTTAAATTGGGCTTTGAACAGGGCGATTGACAGGCAGAAATGAGTAAAGGGGAGAGAAATTTCAGGCAAAGGAAATCAGCCTAAGCAAAATCTCTGAGGGAGGAAGAAGAAGGATGGAGCCAAGGAATGATGAATAAACCAGTATGACAGGAATAGGGAACAATAAGTCACCTTAAAGCTTAAGGAACACTAGAAATGGCAAAGGAATTCCTGACCTTAGGTTAGCTGTAAGCAGATATCTTTCTCACAGGGGAGCTAAGTTGACTGTTTACACAGGAGGACAGGCTGCAGAGGCTATGACACTTGGTGAGGTGCCAGAGCCATGAAAGCTTCTTAGGAATGGGGAGAAATTGTAACTCTAAGAATAGTTAGAAAGAAGCCTTGCTGGGGTGGGGGGGTGGGGGCGGTGTGTGTGTAGGAGATGGGGTAGGTGGAAGGATGAGAAGAACAAGACTGCTATACTTTTTTTAATTTACCTTAACTATATATCTTTAATGGTGATGTGTAAACTATTAAAAAAGAATTCTATTTAGGGGTGGAATACAACTGAGTAGAAGAACATGCTCATCTATTTTTCAGTTAAGCATGCCTACAGAAAGCATCATTTAACTGAAAGAAAGCAAATATCTAAGAGGGGATAGTCTGAGTCCTACTATAGTGATAGTGATATCCTAATACCTAAAGCTAATTTACCTGTACATATGTATAGATTCACAATATTATCAACCAAGTGTGCCTTTATTGATAAGTAGCACATAAAATTCTTGCTTAATTAATTGCTTCTTTAAAATGGGTTTTTGTAGACAACAGCTAATTTACTTGAATATCTGCTTTCAAATCTACAATGTTATTTACACTTAATTTTCATGCAGTTCACATCATAGCAAAGAAAGCCTTGCAAATCCATTCACTTAACCATATCCCAATCCTGGGGATATCTACGAAAGGGACATTTGGTTTCTGCTGTTCATTGCATCAGCTGCGGATATGAACTGTCTCTACATGGCATGGAGAACCTGAGCAGGGGAACCTGACAGGAAGACTAGGCAGCTCCCCTAATCCGCCAGCTCCAGGTCTTCCCAGTGCCGTGGCTTTATTTGGTTTATTCTAGGAATTCATTTCATCAGATACTGACAAATTCAAATATATGTATAAAACTCTCCAAAACAAATTAGAAATTATTTTTAAATTATCCACACATTCATACTAGACCCTCAGCTAGAAGAGGTCCAGTGACCATTAGTTCAAACCTTTTATTTTAGCGACAAGGAAACTAAAATTCAGATATGCTAAGGAACTAAGCCACGGCCACCCATATAAGTGTGCAGGTTATTCACTGCATGTACCCAATATGAGTAGAATACCCCCCTTTGAGTTGTGCAGTGCACAACCTGCACAACCATATGTGTATCCTGTAGGCCTTTGGTCATAGAGCTAGCTAACTGTAGAACCAAGAAGGTTCATGGTTAAGTATGGAGGATGTGGAGTCAATCTGCCTGAGTTCAAATCCCACTTCTGCTAAGTGCTAGCTGTGTTACCTTATACAATAGCCAAGTCTTTTTAAACCTCAGTTCCCCCATATTTAAAATGGGGATAATGACATTACATACTTAGGGTTGTTGTGAGTATTAAACACTTAGCAAAGGCCTAATAAATCCTAACCTTTTATTGTTGCTGTCATTATTTTTTCAGACTAAAGCACAGCTCTCCTAATTTCCACTCATTATTCCTTTCACTACCTTCCTTTATATGAGTAGGCAGAGATTTGCCATTTAACAAAGTATTGGCTAGTTACTGCAATGATTTCTGGTACGATTTCACTTAGAATCCATACTAACAATAAAAATAACAAACATACATTGAGTACTTTTGCCAGGCCCATTGCTAAGCACATTTATGAACATCTCATTCAATTCTCACAACAACCCCAAAAAGGAAGTAGTCTTATTATCTCCATTTTACAAATGAGGAAATCAAAGTTCATTAAGATTAAATAACCTGACTAAGACCCTTCAGCCAGTAAATGGCAGCACCAGAATTCAAACCCAAGTCCATTTGGTCCCAGAGTCCATGCTCCCAATCACTGTGCTTTGTAGGGGAGGAAAATTTTTCCTCTCCCCTTCTAGGTTCTGTTAGCTGTTGTAATAATTAAACTTGCCTAAGACAGATTAACAGGAGAAAAACAAATTTAACTTTGTAGGTCCGAGAGTCTCACATAGACATGGAAGGCTCAAAGACAGTCAGGCAATTAAGGCTTACACGCATCCTGAGCTAAGGAGATGGGGATGGAGTCTGGAACTTCAAAGGGGAGGAAGACAATTCACAGGAAGATGGGAAGAGCAAATTTTGGGTAAATAAATGTTTGCCATGCCATGCAGAGATGATGGGGCACAGAGAGAAATTTGAACAAACAAGTCCTGCTGAGCTACCCCCAGCTTACCACATTGAGCCCATACTCTTTGTAGTTATCTCTGGTGATAGTCCTCTTCCTGGACCAGGCCCTCTATCTCAAGTCTTTTAGGCAGTTAAGGGGGAGGTAAAAAGCTCCTCTTGAGTCTGTTGGGCCTTGATTATTTTCAGCTCACAATAATCCACGTGCCAAAGTGGCACATTCTGGGATGGCCTACTCTGAACCCCATCAGCTTCTCTCAGTATGATGAAAACATCTGAGTCTGTTCCATATTTCACTACAGTGGCCTTTGACCTGGCCTACTCAGTCCCTAGACCTTTGCTCATTTGCTCACTCACCCAGAACCCAGGCCAGCTCTGAAAAAGATGTACAGCAACCTGTTTCCTTTGCTATGTTATTCAATTACAAATGTCAGAATCTCAATCTGCAATGTTATACAAGGGCTACCATGAAGGGTAAATATTTCTTAGGTGCTAATTTCCTATTCCCTTCATCTTTCTTCTGGTGCTCCTTTGCTGTTTAATGTTTTGAAAAATTAATCGTTTAATTTCAAGTGTTGATTTATTAAACCAACACTGACAGTGATATCTTAACTGAATATTTTTGAGCTCATCATCTCTGCATAGCAGGTAATGAATGGTACTGCTGCAGGAAAATAAGCCAGGGAGAAGAGAGCAAGGGAGAAAATCTTTCCTCTCTTCGCTTTGAAGGAAAAAGTAGCACCACAATTCTGAGTCAGAAGTATTACTAAGAAACTCTGAGAAACAGGTAACAAAAAGTAAATCATGTCTTTACATCATTTGACTCAGTGGCGTCTCCAGGGTTAACACCAGTCATAATGAAGCCAGAAGGCAAACTCAAATGAACAGAGACATATAAAGTATTTACACTGTATATACATATTATACATGTACTACGTAGGTAAATGTCAGCTAAAATATGAATCTTAAGGTAAATGCTTGTAGCTTCTAGTTATCAGTGACCAATAGCTATTGATCATAGCCAAGATAAAGAGAAGTTTTTAGAAATATCTAGGAAGACTATGATTAGAGATATAGTGTAAGTTTTTTCTTAACTTTTATAGATTCCACATGACTTGCAACTACTGGGTCAACTTATGTTTGCTGTTCCTTCCAAAACAAAGCAATGATGGTTCACTTTTCCTGTAATTATGAGCTTTCTCATGTACATGTTCTATAAACAGGATCAGCCCCTTCCTCTAGGCCAGCGGTCAGCATACCTCTTTCATAAAGGATCAAATAGTAAATATTTAGGCTTTGTGGGCCACACATTCTCTGTAGTAACTACTCAGCTCTGCCACTGTAGCAGGAAATCAGCCACGGACCATATATAAAAGAATGTGGGTGGTTGTGATCAAATAAGAATTTATTTATAGGCACTGAAATTGGAATTTTATATAATTTTCACATGTCACAAAATATTATTTTTCATTTGAATTTTTCAACCATTTAAAAATGTAAAAACTATTCTTAGCTCATAGGCTATACAAAAACAGGCAACAGACTGGATTTGGCCTTGACACCATAGTTGCCAATTCCTAACCTAGGTATGGATCAAGCAGATCCTAAAAGGAGGTGATATATATTTAGACTTTGATATTGATCCTGTAGAGTCAGAAATGGATAATGGCAGAACTTAATAGGCTACACCAATTATCAGGGTCACCTGAGGTGTCATGTCTCATAATATTGTAAGGTTCAGATTTGGAGAGTCACAAACCCCCACAATAGCAGCTCTAAATATGAGATCTTAATTTTGACAGTTACTGACAGCAGGAAAAAAAAAGAAAGAAAGAAACTTACAACTGGCAGGAGATCCATATTAACAGGTATTCTTTAGTTCCAAAGAGACACCATGAATAAATGTTTTCAATCATTTCCTTTTTGTTTGATATATAGTAGGAAACTGATAGAGAACAATCACCTTCACTTTCCTATTTCATCAGTAGCTGCTCATCCCGGCATACGTAATTTAGCTTCCTAAAACAAAGGCCTCATCCTTCTAAGGCTAGTCAACAGCTAGTCTAGTCATTTTCTGTAATTGCTTAGGCGTGAACATCAATAAACAGCACACCTCTCTCTCTCTGGAATTCTGGTAAGATAGAAGTGGCACTTATGTAACTGCAATGATACCAAAACAAAAGAATCCAGTTTTCATATGGGTCATTCTAACATGGATTGAAACTCCATGAGGGTAGGGATCATGTGTGCTTTGCTCACTGCTCTATCCCAGAGGCCTAGCACAGTGCCTGAAATATAGCAAGTTCTCAGTAAATAAGACAGTATCATATGGTGGTTAAGAGTGTACACTTTGGAGTTAGACATGGATTTGAATCCTGGCTCCACTTGACCTTGCAAGTCACAGGATCACTGAGCCTCAGTTTTCTCATCCATAAAATGAGCATAATAATAGTGGATTGAATTAGGTGGTATCTATAAAATAACAACATGGAACCCGGCATGTAGAAAGCATTAAATAAATACTAGCTGTGATTCCTTCTCCTCCTCCTCCTCTTGTTTTTCTTCCTCCTCATTATTAATATTGTTTCTCCTCCACTTAGTGTGTTTCAGCTTATTCACTGAGTCTCAAGAACTTTCACTGTGGTCTAGGGTATCTATTGATGTGGAGACACTACCCTTCAGCCTGTCAAGGTTTTTTATAGGGGACTTAACCCATGGTTTTCTGAATAATATTTCCTGATAGAGTGTTCATTCTGGTTTGCCCAGAATTGAGGGTATATCCAAGACTTTCAGGGTTAAAAGCGGATGAACAAACTAGGATGAATCTGTCATCCTGCCCTTATACGTCCTTTCCTTGTCATCCTAGCGTTGAGATGCCACCCATAAAGAAACGATTTGCATTTGGGGGTGGGTAGATGAATAAGAGAGGAGGGAGAATAAGATTCAAAGCCTCTGGTGGGGACCGGAACAGAATGCCAAACAAGAGTGTCTGTTTTTCCTCCTCCCCCAACCAGAAGCTTTTAGCACTTCATACAATGGTTAATCAACTGGCTCCAGCCTAAACAGAATTGGTATTTACATTCAGTCCCCTCTAAAATGCTAATTAAAATTATTTGCAGCTAAAGGAAGTTTGAAAACTCCTTTCATTACATAGACAAAGACGGGGAAGGTGGTATTTCTCTCTTATTTTTCTTTGTTTTGAGCTCTTGTTCCACAGATCAAAGAGCAACTAGGCCTTTTGCAGCTGGCCCCTTCTAACTTCTGAAGTTTTATTCACATGAAAATCCAAATATAAACTTCATGCTTGGCTGCTGAGAGGCAAGAATCCCTTCTTTGACAAGGTTTCCTCCATACAGCTGGAGGAACTGCACGGACTGCTTTTCTGCTGAATACAGTTCCTCATGACTCATGACTTTGGAATGGGGATGGCCTTGGAGGAAGATGTCTCTCATTGAAAGAGAAATTACCTCTTTTCCTTTTCCCCAGCAGCTTTACAAATCCCTGTAGAAATCCTCCAGAATTAACTGGAGAGTGCAGGCTCCTTTCAAAGGGAGTGTGAAAATCTGCTGCATACAAGGTAACCACGCATCTCAGGAACTAGTTTTATAATAACAACATATTACATAATATATCATTAATATATGATAAAATATAGCATTATAACAAGTGCTAACGTTTATTGAAAGTTTACTATATGCCAGGAACTTTGCATGCAAACAGTAACTCATTTAATCTTTTCAATGAGCCTGTGAGGTAAAGGGTATTATTGATAGGGACAGAGTAAAGGAACAAAATAGGTGATTAAATAGTTAATCCCGCTAGGGGACTGTAAGTAGAAAAATATGAGAGATCCCTGTAAGTTAATGATTACTCAAGAAAGCAGGTTTACTTAACCACAAAACCAAGCAGGCTTGCCTAGCCACAAAACCATGAGACAGAAGCATGAGACATGCCCCAAAACAATAAAACAATGGTGGCATGAGGCCCACATCCTGCCCAGTGAGCTAAGTTGATGATACCTAGGACATGCTCTCTGCACACATAAAAAACAATAATTTATGGAAAGGTGCTCATTGTACAGAGACCTCAAATACTTTTTACAGTCCTGGCTTGACCATGTAGGGACAAAAAATACTCCCCTGCCCAACCTGGAGGAGGAGCTGATGATGGAAGCATGACGTCTACTCAAGAATGAAGAAGAAAGTAGTCTTTCACCCCCCCCCCCCTTTGATTATAAAACTGTAGCCCACTAAGTTCTCAGGGCGCAGCACTCTCCCACCCACCCGCTTGTAAGCTTCACAAGCGTCCTATTCTAATAAATCACTTCTTATCTAACACTTTGCCTCTTGCTGAATTCTTTCTGTGATGAGATATGAAGGACTGGGCTCTTTGGAGACCCCTGGAAACGACACCTATCGGTCAGCGGTTTCATTATTATCTGTGTTTTACAGTGAAGAAAATCCAGGCTCTAAGAAGTTAACTAATCTGTACAAAATCACACGTGTAGTAGAAGGCTGATCTTAAATCTTAAATCTAAATTATATAACTGTAGAGCCTACAATCTTAAACAGCAAACTGACCATTGCTTCATTTATTTTCACTGAAGAAAACAGAACTGGAGGGAGAGATGGTTGCAAGATGATGGAGGGTGGAAAACAATATAATCACAAACAGCCTTAAGAATGTGCTTTTTCATGCACTACCTAAAGGTCAAGAATGATATCTGGGCAATGTGTGCCCTATGTAAAAATTAATAAACAGAAACCTAAATTAAATAGAGTTGGGAGACCAGAACGGGGAGTTCTCATGCCCTGAGACAATAGCAAAGACCTCCTCCTATTTGCCACTCCAAAATGTGTCTCTTCAGCATGGGGATTAGTTTAGGCTGATTATTTTTAAAAAACAGGAGACTCAGGAAATCTTTCTTTTTTACCTCTCCCTTAGCTACCTAAAGAATTTAGATAGAGGATCTGTTCCTAGAATAAAGCTATCACCAGAGCTATCTGCAAAGACTATGGGCTAGGTGTGCTGGGGGAAACTCTAGGCAGAGCCTAAAGATCAGAGTCTACTCTGTGTCCCATTGTCTCTGCCTGCCTGGCCCAGGAACATTTATTTACCAAACACTTGTTTTTCCACCTCCATGTGAATTGCTTTCTTCCCCTCTGAAGTCCCAAACCACTACCCCCAACATCCTCTTTTGCCTGTAGCTAAAGATGGTATTCAAGATGAGGGTTTCAGCCATTTTGGTGACTTACTCAGTTCTCCTGGGTCTCTCCCATGTATACATGTTATTAAAATTTTGTGTGAATTTCCCCTGTTAATCTGTTTCATGTCAATTTAATTCTTAGACCAGCCAGAAAAACCTAGAAGGGGAGAGAAAATTTTCTTCTTCCCTGACACTGGCAACAGCTCAGCCAATGACCAGTCCTGGACTCTTTGATTACTATAGCCCTCCCAAGTTCCCTTTCCCCTCTATAAGAGTTCTCTTCTCCATTTTTACTGGGGGCTTGCACATGGCTTGCCAAGGTTGCAAACCCAGAATTGCAATTCTCTGCTGATCCTGAATAAACCCATTTTTGCTGGAGAAATAACTGGCAGTCTATTTGTTTTAGGTCAACATCTACAAAGCAATCATTGGCTCTTCAAGGCAGAGGTTTAGCTCACACGGTTATACATTCAGTGGTAATGCACATGACTTTGCTGAAGAATCATAGATATGCCAGGAATGGATTCTGAAGGTCTTCTAATCCAACCTCCCAATTTATGCTTGAATCTCTCTGTATAATTTGTTATTTAATCTAAATTTGACTACCTGTAGGATGGAGAACTCACTACCATATAAGATCATTTTTTATGTCTATGAAGCAAGTTATATTTATACTGAATGAAAATCTGTCATCTTAGAGTTTTCACCCACTGGACTTGATTTAACTGCTTCAAGACCCACACAAATTTCTCAACTGTGCCCCTCCTCAATTATGTAACTTATATAACATTTACTGTATACCAAGCACTGTTTTAAGTGCTTTGAATATTAAATCATTTAATTCTCATAACAACCCTATGGGGTAGATACTATTATTATGCCCAATTTTACAAATAAGAGAACTGAAGCAAACAGAAGTGAAGTGGCTTGCCCAACGTCAAACTGCTAGTAAATTCAGAGCTGCCTTCAGAGTCTGTACTCTTAACTATCATATTATATTGACCCTCAAATCTTTTCTAGAAATAACAATCCTACTTCCTCTAAACATTTTTATATGGACAGCTTTTCAGTTCACTCATTGTATTGGTATTCCTTCTTTGAACACATTTGCTTGACTATAGCCCTTTTGTTCAGAACTAATAACTGCCCTCTAGATACGCTCTGATGGAGTCTGGGTAGAAGGGGGCTGTCATCTCCGTGCTGAATATCTTCTGTTTACCTCTTCCAATTTACTCTCTGCTCTGTGTCCTACAAGACTGACCTCTCTGCATTGCATTAACTAGGCTCTCTTGCCCTATGGCTCTCAGTTGGTTTTGGCCTATGGAAATCAATGGAGAGAGAATGGAGGAGGAACATGAAGATGAGGAGGAGGGTATTTTATTCCCCTGGCACTCACCCCTGCTGGGTCTCAGGTTGGCTGTAGTTGTGTTTCTGTACCCAAGGTACAGTTCCTATCAGTAGATGCTCTCTCTGAACTACCCTCCTGGAGTTCCAGGAACTGCTCTCCCCTCCTTGCTCCTTCAGGTCTAAGAAAGGCAATGGTTCTGAAGAGGAGTAGCATATACCACCTCAAAATATACCTCTTTGGCATAAGGAATATTTCAGGCTGATTATTTTTGAGAAACAGTAGACACTGGAAAAGCTCTGAAAACAGAGTAGAAGTTACCCTTTTGTAAGAGATATTTACATTTATAAGGGAAATCTTCATTTGTAAGGGGTCTCCCTCTACCAAGAATGAATTTCTAGAAAATCTTGTCAGTGGAGACTGTGACCACTTAAATCTGCATAATAACCTTACCGTTGTTTACTGTGCTCTTCCTGGTCACCTCCCATAACCGGTTTCCCCTCCCCTCAACAGCACCCCACCCCCAACATCTTCTTTTGTCCTTGGCTGGAGATGGTATGTAAGGTTGCAGCTTGGGCCTGGGCCATTTCAGAGAGTTGCTCAGTTTTCCTGGGTCTCTCCCATGTATACAGGAAGTATACATCTTATTAAACTTTTGTTTTTCTCCTGTTAATCTTTTTATTACAGGGCATTCTCAGCCAAGAACCTAAAGGGTAGAGGGAAAGTTATTTTTCCTCCCCCACAGTTCCATATTATTGCTAGCCTCTGAGTGCTTCACTTATCTCTTATTAGTATCTATAGCCCTCCCCATACCTCTGTAAATGCCCCCTTAATAAAATGCTTCTCAAATTTGCCTTTAGAGGGTATAACCTTTTCCTGCCAGGGATGTGAATGGTTCAACTTCCTTCCCTCTAAATTTTATGCTTGATTTAATCCAACCTAAGAGTGAATTAGCTTGCCGGGATCCTATACAGGGTACTGATCAAAGCCTCACCTAAGAGGTTGAACCATATACCTTTAGGGTTTTCTTTAATCCTGAAATGCAATAATGCTATGGTTTAGAATTTGCCCTTTTGTCCTTAAACATTTAACACAGAACTCATTAATTCCCTCTAAGTCCAGTGTACACTAAAACTAAAATGAGTAAGCAAAAGTCAATAATACAAAATACAGCTGAACACTGTTATTACATGATTTTGGACATACATAGGTCAAAGGAAGCCCTTTGAGACTTAAAAACCCTGTACAATAAAGTCTAATACAATTCCTCTAAGAGAATTTGCTTTACCTCAACAGTAATATTATAAAAGGATTTCACTAAACACAGAAAACACAAATAAATCAACATCTAAAAAGACAAATGGGGAAAAATTTAGTCTGAAAACTATTTCTGGGCACTCTGTATTTGTAGTTACAGGTTCAGAAACACGAGAATCTAATCATCTGTTACCAAAGTGAAGTGTGGAGCTGGTATTGATTTAGCTTTAGTTACTTAGAAACAATATTGATCCTTAAGAGATACATTTCAACATTTTGCATTCAGGGCATAAAGTAGTTCCATCCAATTGATTAATAGACACTGTATATCATCTTTGTTTTTAATGAGATCTTTTTCTCCTGACTGAGATACTAGTACTCCAGTGAAAGATTAAAAGTGGATTTTATAGCTGAATAGTTAACATAAATGAGTTCCCGTTCCATCTTGTAAAAAAAAAAAGAAAAAAAAAAAACCATGGCAGATTCATTTTTAGAAAATGAGTGACTGGTGAAAAATGGATAAGACAGCTTAGTGCCTATGGAGAAATAGCTACCTCTCTGTTCCCCTGACAATCATACCATTTTCCATGCACATTTTGAAATTCACAGATGAAGTAAGAGATTCAAAGTGTGCTTTCCAAAAGTCTCCTCAAGTGTACACCACAGAACAGTGAAAAACATCATGACAATTTCCAGGTTTCTACATTAGAAAAGTCTCAAATGAGGTTTAAGCTCCTCTTGTTTCCAGTTAAAGAATTGTGATCCTTTCTAACATTGCTAACTAACAAAGAGACTCGGAGTCACTTCTCCATCAACTGAGATATAGGGAATAGACATATTCTCCCCAACATTTAGGGAAATCATAGAGCCAGATAAAAGAGACTAAGGGGTACCAAAAATGGAAAAGCAGTGACGTGTGACAGAAATGCCTGGCTTTGAGTTCCAGCTCATCATTGAGTGGTAGTGTGACCTTGCACAGGTTTACTTAAGCTCTCAGCATTTCATCTATAAAAAAAAAGATAAAAGTTCCATTTCACGTGAATGTTCTAAGAAGTCAATGAGATAATGTATGTGAAAGACTCTAGCAAAATAATCACCACATAGAATTTTTCTCAATAAACGAAAGTTTCATTTCATAAAAAAGGATTTGTTTTTAAGTCATATAATCTAGTTAGAGCAATAAACCACATGTCTTAGAAATAAACGGAGAACACTTTAAGACAATATAGACTCAGGTGTCACACGGAATAATCTCAGGTCTCAAAATCGGTATTTTTATGAGAAATAACCATTCTGTGGATTAGTCAAGGGAGTGTTTAATTCCTAAGCTATCAATTCTCCATATCCTATGTACTCAAGCTCAGAGACAGACAACTGGTATTTCTATTGGTTTCAATAAAACACAAAAGTTAATCTGTAATATGATGTACCTCTAACTCAAGTATCAAGGATGCCTAGATTATCTGTTGCTCTTGGATTAACTGTGCCAATACTATCCTCCAGTGGATAGAGATAATAATAAATTTGCTGTTTTATCTCTGCACTTGGCCCAGTAGGCTCAGCCTGCTTGCTAATGAGGAACTTTCAGGGGCTATCCAATGTGTTTAGGTATTTGTCAGCATCCTTTCAATTTATAAAGTGGTTTATACTTTTCAAAGTGCTTTGACATGCACCTGAATTTCCTACTGAGCATTGCAAGCAGGACTTACAGATTTGGTTGTGATTATTTAAATGTACAAAGAGACATTTGCACAAGCCCCCCCCCAACCCATGCACAAAACACAAACTATAGCAACTAAGTACATTCCAAGTATAGACTTGATTCCAACACACACTCACTTCTTGGGTCATTTACAGCAGATAGCACACTCGTTGAGCACAAGTATAAACAGTCTAATTTAAGAATGGCCATGTAGCAGGAAACAAGGGAGCATCTAAAATTGCAGCAAGCCAGAGAAGCATTTCCTGCTCCCACAGATACCTGCAATTACTAAAAGTGATGCCAACAGTAAGCTGGAAGTCAGGAAGAAGAATACAATGAACATACTACGTACAGCAAACAAGCAAGTAAAGAATTAGGCTCTCAGGACACTCAAGAGAAGGGCCAGCTAGGGGGAAAAGTAAGCAGCTTCCTTCCTTATCCCACTACCTATACTAAAGCACTGAATCCATCTCAATCTTTCTTCTCTTCTTCTATGTTTGCTGCTGAGAGAGAATAGTCATATTCCAACTTTTCTTTGGCCTTCATTTCCTTTAAAATATCCATATTTTATGCACATAGCTACCAAATTTCCAGGGATCAGAGATTGAACCACGTTTCCTTTGGATACAGATTCAGTTCGGAACAGGATCTGGACAACGGTAAAGTGTACCTCTATTCTCTCTGTCAGCAACAGTCCTAGGAATCCATTGCTTTTCTGCTGCCCGAATCACCCAAATCTGCTACTAGAGCTACTAGAGCATGGAAAACCCTTCCCTTTCCTCCGGAAACATCACTCAGGCTCTTATTCATCACTTTCCAAAGTCATCACTGAAAACTCATTTCTGCTGAGGTGTCAAAGGAGAGTCAGTGTGATACAATATCCTGTGGTTATTGATATTTTTCACAAGAGTTTATTTCCAGGAGGCACTATTCCTTGAGTAGAACAAAAAGTCGCTAACAATAGGGACTTTAGCTGTTTGTGGCAGGTCAGTGGGAGAAAGATTTTGGATCACATCTTCACCCAACTCTGAACTCACTGCCACTTGTTCCTTGTGACTTGGCCCTGACTCTTAAGCCCCAGCTTTCCCCTTCAGGCTCTGGTTTGGCCCATTCCTCTGATACCTATTGTTTCCTGGCGCCTGCTCCAGCACTGGACCCTCAGAATTCAAATTCCAACCCCAGCACCTGGTCAAGTCTGCCTAACCCACTCACCCCAAGGTGGAAATCAGACAGAAACAAAAAATTAAGTAAGATAGAGGAAACAGTCCCCTCTATAAGGAAAAGAGTGTAAGAAGAAATACACCCAATTATAGAGTGTATATACACTCAATAACCAATATAATCTTAATGTGGTAAATTCCTTTGTACCTAGCAATTTAAGAAGGCTTTATATAGAAAGGGACATTTACTAGATCTTTAATGTCAAAGGGAAGTTTACCAGTCAGGGAAGAGAAGGACATTCTCAACAGCTGAGACTGAATATGAAAAAGCCTGGTGTGTTCAGGAAAAAGCAAGAAGCTTCATGAGGTTGGGAAGATGCCTGATGCTTAGAAGGTGCTCAGTAAATTTTTTTATTATTGTGGTAAAATACACATAACATAACGTTCATCATTTTAACCATGTTTAAGTGGAAAGTTAAGTGGCAATAAGTACATTCACATTGTTGTACAACCATCATTATCAACAGATTTTTTGAAAGAATGAATGAATATAATGAGATCATAAAGGACCTTATAAACCATGCTAGGGAGTATGGTCTATATTCTGCAGGCAATGGGAAAACATTTAAAGGTGACAAGCACAAAAGAGGAAAAAAGAAATCGAAAGGTATTTGAGAGATAAAATTTACAATGATTATCAAACCTGACTACACATTAGAGATTAAAAAAAATCACAGCCATGCCTGGGTCCCATCCCACACCAAATAAATCAGAACCATTGGGGAATAGGACTTGCATCAATATATATACTAAAAACCTTACAGGTGATTCCAATGTGTAGCTAAGGCTAAGAACAGCCACTGCACTAGAGCAGAGAGTCTGCTCAAAATCAAAGTGTGGCCCCCCCAGATCATCAGCATTACCTGGGAACTGGTCAAAAATCCAATTCGCAGGCCCCTCTTCAGACCTACTGAATCAGAAGCTCTGGAAATAGGGTCCAGCAGTCTGTGCTTTACCGAGACCTCCAGGTGGTTCTGGTGCACACTAAAGTCTGAGAACCATTGATCTATAGGAATTGTAGAAATTGTAGATTTATTGGAGGAAACAGAAAGTGAGTGACACAGGGATGGCCAAGATGATGCCCAAGTTTTACAACTTTTAGAATAACCGTCTGGTGGGTGGAGGGATTATTATCCAGGGTAAGAAACAAGGGAAAATGGGTCCCATGGAAGATCAGAATTAAGACACTCTTGGGAAGAAAAGTAGAATTTATCCAGAACCAATTAACTTGAAACCCCTTCCCATGCTTATAAGGTGGATGGGTGCTCTTCCTGCTCTCCATATGGACAAAGCTGGAAAAGAGGACTGTCAAATAATGTAGCTTAGCCAGCGTAAAAAATGCCAGTTCAAAGAGAGCTTAGATTCATGCCTCTTTAAGGAGTCCTGCACATACCCTGGGGCTTAACCCTTGCTCCCCACATTCTCTCAGTACCACATGCCTAAACAGCCTATGCTCTTGTATGGCTCCGCTGGCATCCTTTCTGCTAAAAGGCAAGCTTGGAAAGTAGGAAAAGGCAATCTTTCTGAACATACTACCTTTGTTATTATCATTAAATGCCAAAATTGAATGTCCATCTGATTTCTCCAATATTATGCAGTGATGAGATATTTAATAGAACTTGTTGCCTTCAAACAGCAGTTCAGAATTCTCTGTAGGTTAAATCTTAAATTACTTTACAAGAGATTTAACAGCAAGGCTTCAGACAAATGGCTGATTGAAGAGTACTTCAATGTGTGTATGCTGTAATCAATCAAATTGACTGACAAAGATATCTGCAATCAGTTTACCAGGAAAAACTTCAGTAGTCCTTTGCTCTTGGAAGTTCCTGTTGTACTTATGATTTGCTTCAAAAAATGAGAATATTTATTAATAAAGTCATCTCCTCTTTCCAAGCACAAAACTGACAGCTTTGATTTTCCCACAGGAGAGTTAGTCTCCTCTTGATAAATGTAAGCTCCATGGAAATTGATCAATGTGATATCAACAACCAATGTGACTTCAACAAGTCTGAAGTGAGTATATACTAGGGGCTCAGCTTCATGCCAGATTACAAGGTACTGGTTCTCAAATGTGGCTGCACATTGGAATCACCTGGGAAGTTTCATGCATGACTGATGCCTGAGCCCCAACCCTAGAGATTCTGATATAAACAGTCAGGGTGGGAGCCTGGGCACAGGAATTCATAGAAGCTCCCTAGGTCATTCTAACATACAGCCAAGGCTGAAAACCACTTTATAACAGATTTTAATGAATAGAACCTATCTGATGAAATGGCAGATATACGGGTAACAGCGGAGAGCAATAAAAGATATTTTATCAAAAAATCTGGAGAGTAGCTTCAAGATGGCAGAAGAGTAAGACGCGGAGATCACCTTCCTCTCCACAGATACATCAGAAATACGTCTACATGTGGAACTGCTCCTATAGAACACCTACTGAACGCTGGCAGAAGACCTCAGACCTCCCAAAAGGCAAGAAACTCCCCACGTACCTAGGTAAGGCAAAAGAAAAAAGAAAAAACAAAGACAAAAGAATAGGGACGGGACCTGCACCAGTGGGAGGGAGCTGTGAAGGAGGAAAGGTTTCCACACACTAGGAAACCCCTTCGCGGGCGGAGACTGCGGGTGGCGGAGGGGGGAAGCTTCGGAGCCACGGAGGAGAGCGCAGCAACAGGGGTGCGGAGGGCAAAGCGGAGAGATTCCCGCACGGAGGATCGGTGCCAAGCAGCACTCACCAGCCCGAGAGGCTTGTCTGCTCACCCGCCGGGGTGGGCGGGGGCTGGGAGCTGAGGCTCGGGCTTCAGAGGTCAGATCCCAGGGAGAGGACTGGGGTTGGCGGCGTGAACACAGCCTGAAGGGGTTAGTGCACCACAGCTAGCCGGGAGGGAGTCCGGCAAAAAGTTTGGAGCTGCCGAAGAGACAAGAAACTTTTTCTTGCCTCTTTGTTTCCTGCTGCGCGAGGAGAGGGGATTAAGAGCGCTGCTTAAAGGAACTCCAGAGATGGGCGCAAGCCGCAGCTATCAGCACAGACTCCAGAGACGGGCATGAGATGCTAAGGCTGCTGCAGCCGCCACCAAGAAGCCTGTGTGCGAGCACAGGTCACACTCCACACCTGCCCTCCCAGGAGCCTGTGCAGCCCGCCACGGCCAGGGTCCCGTGATCCAGGGACAACTTCCCAGGGAGAACGCACGGCGCTCCTCAGGCTGGTGCAACGACATGCCGGCCTCTGCCGCCGCAGGCTCGCCCGCATCCATACCCTTCCCTCCCCCCACCCGGCCTGAGTGAGCCAGAGCCCCTGAATCAGCTGCTCCTTTAACCCCGTCCTGTCTGAGCAAAGAACAGACGCCCTCAGGCGACCTACATGCAGAGGCGGGTCCAAATCCAAAGGTGAACCCCGGGAGCTGTGTGAACAAAGAACAGAAAGGGAAATCTCTCCCGGCAGCCTCAGGAGCAGAGGATTAAATCTCCACAATCAACTTGATGTACGCTACATCTGTGGAATACCTGAATAGACAACAAATCATCCCAAATTGAGGAGGTGGACTTTGGGAGCAACAATATATATATATTTTTTGCTTTTTCTCTTTTTGTGAGTGTGTATGTGTATGCTTCTGTGTGTGATTTTGTCCGTATAGCTTTGCTTTTACCATTTGTCCTAGGGTTCTGTCAGTTTTTTTATTATTTTTTTTGTTTTTTACTTAATTTTTTTTTCTTAATAATTATTTTTCTCTTAATAATTTTATTTTATTTTACTTTATTTCATTTTATTTTATCTTCCTCTTTCTTTCTTTCTATTTTTTTCTCCCTTTTATTCTGAGCCGTGTGGAGGACAGGCTCTTGGTGCTCTAGCCAGGCGTCAGGGCTGTGCCACTGAGGTGGGAGAGCCAAGTTCAGGACACTGGTCCACAAGACACCTCCCAGCTCCACGTAATATCAAACAGCGAAAATCTCCCAGAAATCTCCATCTCAACGCCAAGACCCAGCTCCACTCAAAGACCAGCAAACTACAGTGCAGGACACCCTATGCCAAACAGCTAGCAAGACAGGAACACAAACCCATCCATTAGCACAAAGGGTGCCTAATATCATAATAAGGCCACAGACATCCCAAAACACACCACCAGACGTGGACCTGCCCAAAAGAAAGACAACATCCAGCCTCGTCCACCAGAACAGGCACTAGTCCCCTCCACCAGGAAGCCTACACAACCCACTGAACCAACCTTAGCCACTGGGGACAGACTCCAAAAACAATGGGAACTACGAACCTGCAGCCTGCGAAAAGGAGACCCCAAACACAGTAAGTTAAGCAAAATGAGAAGACAGAGAAATACGCAGCAGACGAAGGAGCAAGGCAAAAACCCACCGGACCTAACAAATGAAGAGGAAATAGGCAGTCTACCTGAAAAAGAATTCAGAATAATGATAGTAAAGATGATCCAAAATCTTGGAAATAAAATGGAGAAAATACAAGAAAGGTTTAACAAGGACCTAGAAGAACTAAAGAGCAAACAAATAGTGATGAACAACACAATAAATGAAATTAAAAATACTCTGGAAGGGATCAACAGCAGAATAACTGAGGCAGAAGAACAGATAAGTGACCTGGAAGATAAAATAGTGGAAATAACTACTGCAGAGCAGAAAAAAAAAAAAAAATGAAAGGAATTGAGGACAGTCTCAGAGACCTCTGGGACAACATTAAATGCATCAACATTCGAATTATAGGGGTCCCAGAAGAAGAAGAGAAAAAGAAAGGGACTGAGAAAATATTTGCAGAGATTATAGTTGAAAACTTCCCTAATATGGGAAAGGAAATAGTTAATCAAGTCCAGGAAGCACAGAGAGTCCCATACAGGATAAATCCAAGGAGAAACACGACAAGACACATATTAATCAAACTATAAAGAATTAAATACAAAGAACAAATATTAAAAGCAGAAAGGGAAAAACAACAAAAAACACATAAGGGAATCCCCATAAGGTTAACAGCTGCTCTTTCAACAGAAACTCTGCAAGCCAGAAGGGAGTGGCAGGACATATTTAAAGTGATGAAGGAGAAAAACCTACAACCAAGATTACTCCACCCAGCAAGGATCTCATTCAGATTTGACGGAGAAATTAAAACCTTTACAGACAAGCAAAAGCTAAGAGAATTCAGCACCACCAAACCAGCTGTAAAACAAATGCTAAAGGAACTTCTCTAGGCAGGAAACACAAGTGAAGGAAAAGACATACAATAATAAAACCAAAACAATTAAGAAAATGGTAATAGGAAGATACATATCGATAATTACCTTAAAGATAAATGGATTAAATGCTCCCACCAAAAGACACAGGCTGGCTGAATGGATACAAAAACAAGACCCATATATATGCTGTCTACAAGAGACCCACTTCAGACCTAGGGACACATACAGACTGAAAGTGAGGGCATGGAAAAAGATATTCCATGCAAATGGAAATCAAAAGAAAGCTGGAGTAGCAATACTTGTATCAGACAAAATAGACTTTAAAACAAAGACTATTACAAGAGACAAACAAGGACACTACATAATGATCAAGGGATCAATCCAAGAAGAAGATATAACAATTTTAAATATTTATGCACCCAACATAGGAGCACCTCAATATATAAGGCAAATACTAACAGCCATAAAAGGGGAAATCGACAGTAAAAGAATCATAGTAGGGGACTTTAACACCCCACTTTCACCAATGGACAGATCATCCAAAATGAAAATAAATAAGGAAACACAAGCTTTAAATGATACATTAAACAAGATGGACTTAATTGATATTTATAGGACATTCCATCCAAAAACAACAGAATACACATTTTTCTCAAGTGCTTATGGAACATTCTCTAGGATAGACCATATCTTGGGTCACGAATCAAGCCTTGGTAAATTTAAGAAAACTGAAATCGTATCAAGTATCTTTTCCGACCACAATGCTATGAGATTAGATATCAATTACAGGAAAAAATCTGTAAAAAATACAAACACATGGAGGCTAAACAACACACTACTTAATAACCAAGAGATCACTGAAGAAATCAAAGAGGAAATCAAAAAATACCTAGAAACAAATGACAATGAAAACACGACAACGCAAAAGCTATGGGATGCAGCAAAAGCAGTTCTAAGAGGGAAGTTTATAGCAATACAATCCTACCTTAAGAAACAAGAAACATCTCAAATAAACAACCTAACCTTACACCTAAAGCAATTAGAGAAAGAAGAGCAAAAAAACCCAGAGTTAGCAGAAGGAAAGAAATCATAAAGATCAGGTCAGAAATAAATGAAACAGAAATGGCGACAATAGCAAAGATCAATAAAACTAAAAGCTGGTTCTTTGAGAAGATAAACAAAATTGATAAACCATTAGCCAGACTCATCAAGAGAAAAAGGGAGAAGACTCAAATCAACAGAATTAGAAATGAAAAAGGAGAAGTAACCACTGACACTGCAGAAATACCAACGATCATGAGAGATTACTACAAGCAACTCTATGCCAATGAAATGGACAACCTGGAAGAAATGGACAAATTCTTATAAATGCACAGCCTGCCGAGACTGAACCAGGAAGAAATAGAAAATATGAACAGACCAATCACAAGCACTGAAATTGAAGCTGTGATTATAAATCTTCCAACAAACAAAAGCCCAGGACCAGATGGCTTCACAGGCGAAATCTATCAAACATTTAGAGAAGAGCTAACACCTATTCTTCTCAAACTCTTCCAAAATATTGCAGAGGGAGGAACACTCCCAAACTCATTCTACGAAGCCACCATCAATCACCCTGATACCAAAACCAGACAAAGATGTCACAAAGAAAGAAAACTATAGGCCAATATCACTGATGAACATAGATGCAAAACTCCTTAACAAAATACTAGCAAACAGAATCCAACAGCACATTAAAAGGATCATACACTATGATCAAGTGGGGTTTATCCCAGGAATGCAAGGATTCTTCAAAATATGCAAATCAATCAATGTGATACACCATATTAACAAACTGAAGGAGAAAAACCATATGATTATCTCAATAGATGCAGAGAAAGCTTTTGACAAAATTCAACACCCATTTATGATAAAAACCCACCAGAAAGGCATAGAGGGAACTTTCCTCAACATAATAAAGGCCATATATGACAAACTCACGATGGACTGAAAAGGAGTATGAATGAAAGCACAGAGACAAGTGGTGAAGCTATTCAAGGAAAAAAAAAGCTAAATAATTATGCCATCGCTTTTACAATGAAGCCAAATCTTCTCAGCATAGTATTCAAGACCATCTATAATATGTTGTCAATCTATATTTGTAGTCTTATCTCTCACCTTACCTCCTTATGCAAGCCACAGTCTAACCCAGTGTTCCTCAAAGGGAGATGATATGTTAATAGGCGTTATGCGAAGAAAAGGGTCCTGTGGTCAAAACAGTTTAGAAACACTGATTGAAAAAAAGTTAAAACAGGCTTCTTTACTTGAGGATTTCTCAGAACCTATAATAACCCCCTCTTTGACAACCACTGTTTCATAATCCAGATTTTCTCATTGGGCCATGCTTCTAAGACAGTTCTTTCCTTAGCATCCCTCTTCAATGCTACTTTGTTTATAAATAGAAAGTACAGAATAACCTTGTGTTGCATGCTCTGATTGGTTTTCTTTTATTTAAATGGGCAACATAAACCTTCAGAGACCATGTGAAATACTGAGTCAAACCCGTATGCTCTTAAGAGAGGATGGATTTTCTGGTCTATTTAACACCTATTAAGGTATCATAAAATAGCACTGAAAACCATCCCCTACAACTCCTTCTGACACACACATCTCATTATTTGTTTTTGGAAGGACAAATTACATCAGTCTTTACTTGGAAAATAAAATAGAACCATGTCACTGAAACATACATAATACTTTAAAACCAGGCCCTATCAGGCCTTGCTTGAAAAGGTTGCAACTGCTTAACAGTTAAACTTAAAGGGATACATCTATTTGCAACTCTAAATATTCCATTAGTAGCTAGGTCCTGTCAGGACTCTGGTTCTAAATGATGATCTCCAAGAGCTTTCTAATTTGCCTGGGAAAGTTGCTTCTAGTTGAGTTGGCATTCAAAGTTTCACCCCAGGGGCAATTTTATTTTTTAAATGTTGAGGTAGAAACCACCAAATAGAGCCACATAATTGGCACCTCCACTGGCAGCAGCTGCAGAGAGGTGAGGTAGGGTGAGCATTCTCAAAGGCAAGATCTGATTTGCACTCTATTGCAGAGGCACAAGGGGAAAATACACTGTTTTTCCTTAAGTGAAGAGGTTCAGGTAGGAAAATTTGCTGGAGACTTCAGAGGCTTTCCTTTGTTAGGTTCCTTCAGAATATTACTCATGTCTATTAAAAGACCAGCTACTTTATCATTGTTTCTGACTGGAATCACCCTTTGGATATATCTATCAACCTACAAACAATCCCTGGGTGCCTAGGAAGTGCCCAACACCAGGCCTGGGAGCCAGAAGACATGGATTTTAGGCCTGGCTCTGCCTCAATGTAGCTGTGTGACTTAAGCCCCTTTCCTATTTGAGGCCTCAGTTTCTTTAGCTTTCAAATCAATTATCATTCCTACCCTATTTCTGACATGGGATTGTTAGAGGAAATAATGGAGATAATAGATATGAAAGCCCTTTGGAAATATACTATCAACTTCTGTGTACCAAGTTCAAAATATTCCTTCTCATGGATTATAGGTTGCAAGGAGCAGAGACCTGCTGAAAGTAGATTTATTTTAGAAAAGGAGACTTGTTTTATGGATGCAGAACATTTCCATAAAATACTATTGTAAGAAGTACTGGACCTTACAGGAACTAGAAAGTCAAAAGGCAGCTTCTCTGTCTCCCTGTCCTCCCCAACCCCCACCTCTAGGCCATGTGGTCACCCATCTCCATTTCTCTATATGTCTGCCTTATTATTTTCCTGCTAACCAACTTGTGCATGTTCATGACTCAACAGTCTAACTGACTCAGTCTTTGTAATCCCAACTCCACAGTTCTTGGAGAATCTGATGTCCATATAAATATCAGCCATAGCAAAGAGAACAGGACTGTGTGAGAGTCGGACAGAATGCTCCTTCTCAGATGTGAATAAATCAAGTTCACTACGATGATTATAGTGATGGTAAAGAAAATGGCTGGCACTTCTGTGTAGAAGTGTGATGACTATAAAATTACATAAATAACCTGTCACCTCATTAGAGTCTCATTAAAAGCAGAATTACTCTTCCCAAAAGCTCAAATGAGGTTGTCTACTTGTAACAGAGAGAGAGATGCCTCTGCATCAGAGGGAGAGAACGGGCATGGTTCCTTACCTATAACTAGTGGTAAGGGGAAAACTTGAACATTATTAATGCCTTTCTATTTCTCTGGCTTGCATGATTCATGGTTTAAAAAAGAGAGAGAGAGAGAGAGACAGAGAGTCTCTACAATCCATTTACCTTACCTGTCCCCATTTGCCACTGAAAAACCAATAAAGTTACAAAAGGTGATGCTTTCAGATATTTGCAAAAGTTAACTTAATTGAAAATTTATGCTTTTTTTAAAAATAAATTTATTTATTTATTTATTTATTTTTGGCTGCGTTGGGTCTTTGTTGCTGCGCACAGGCTTTCTCTAGTTGCGGTGAGCGGGGGCTGCTCTTTGTTGCGGTATGCGGGCTTCTCATTGCGGTGGCTTCTCTCGTTGTGGAGCGTGGGCTCTAGGTGCACAGGCTTCAGTAGTTGTGGCTCGCGGGCTCTAGAGCACAGGCTCAGTAGTTGTGGCGCACGGGCTTAGTTGCTCTGTGGCATGTTGGATCTTCCTGGACCAGGGCTCGAACCCGTGTCCCCTGCATTGGCAGGCGGATTCTTAACCACTGCGCCACCAGGGAAGTCCCTGCTTTTTAAACTCAATGAATTAAATGAAAAAAACATTTTAACTTGATTTTTAATGTGACATTTTTAAGCCTTAAAGGAAGATTTTCTATGTATAAGTAACTGAGTGAATTTGCCAAAGGACAGACCTATTTGAAAATGGGTCAGTGTTTCCAATTGAGCTTTGATAAGCACATATTACCACCTCCTTTCCTATATCCACCAGGGCAATCACCAGTTTCACCCCCGTGGTCAAAATCAGTATTGCGGTGTGAGTGAATCTAAGACCGAAATAAATCTTCCCAGTAGAGAGTTTTGAAGGTCCTACTAAACACATGGAACTTAGATATTTCTCGCAAATTCAAAATCAATCATCTTATTTGATGGGTAATGGATGGAATGACAAAAAGCATGCCCCCATCTTGCAAATGATGTGAAACGGACCAAGGATGTGACTTTGGTGTCACTGATCACACTTGCACAAGGAGCAGCATGGCCACAGAGTAGCTCTGCAGTTTATATCAAGAGCAGAGATACCTTACTTAGCTAAGCCTGGCATCTGTGCAATCAGAGACTATCTATTCATTACATGAACATGAAATTCAATAGGTAAGTTATGGCACCAATTCTGAGAACAGGCAGAAAACAGCCCCCCCTGGCTGCAAGGTGGCATTTGAGTCATATTTTTACTTACTATGTATCTCTTCAGTGAATCCAGATACCTGAGTTTTAAAATATCTGCCCATGTGAAGAGATTACACTGGAGCCCAAGGGAGAAAGAGTTTTATAATCTATTCTTATTTTCTTCTTTTTCCGATCTCACTTTCCAGGACACCCATGAAGCATGAATCTCTCCAGAGAGGAGAACAAGACTACAAGATGGGAAATAAATACAGTCATCTTTTGAAGACTTCCCATTTACCTACCAATCTCCCTCTTTCATGTCATAGCTGCTTTCTAATCATGGAAGAATGAGTTGGGTTCCCTTGTTATGATGAAATAGAGTGCTTTCTGCCATGTGGAACACACAGGTGTACTTTCAATAGATATTTATCAAATATATCATGCAGTGTAGCTAGACATGGAAATTAGAATTTTTTCCAGAAAAAAAATCATTACAGAGGTCACAGGTTATGCATATACCTTCAGCATACAAGAGAAGAAGCCCAAGATTCTTGGGAAGACAAATCCAGACTCAGAGAAAGATTCTGGTCCACTGTATGTATTTGGGAGGGGGTGGGGGAGCAACAAATGAAATGTAATTTTAAAGGCAAGATATCATGAGCTAGCCCAAAAATGACCGTTGCTACCTGCTAACATGTTTATGCACCTGCAGCAAATGCTTTACTTCTAAGCACAACAAAGGGTATTAATTCTCAACTATTAGTATATTTCAGAATCACCTAAGAATTTTATTAAAATGTAGACACTCAGGTCCTAACCCCCTAAGTTCCTAATTTAGAAAATCTGTGGTAGGTCCTAGTAATGTACATATTGTTATCAAGTACTCTGAATGGTTCTGATGCCTTCAGATAAGCTATTGCTTCCAGTAGTCCATTATAAAAACCACATAATATGAACATATTGACCCATGGCCTCCTAATGGCTCTTTAACAAAGGTGATCTTAAGAGATAAGTTGATTTCGTGTGCAGGATTTTGCTTGAGATAGAGGGAAGAGGAAGACTGGAACTTGAGGTACTGCTGGGGCAGGAGAACAGAAATAGGGGGACGTTAGCCCAGTGGTAGCCTGAGGCTGTGTATGGGCATAAGATGAAGACAGTTATGAGGAAGTCAGATTAAAAGAGAAATGGGAGCAAGTGGCAGAGAACTGAAATTCTTGACTTCTTTGCAGCAAGCATGCCCCATATGAGAAAAAATAAGTGTCCAGGAAGTATGGCTATCCAGTCAATAAATCCCCCGTGCCATCATCTCTGCTGTCTTCTCTCTCGGTTGCCTGCTTATACTGATGGTAGCAGCACCACTAGGCAAAAGATATAGAAGACAAACATGGCACCATCAGAAACATTCCCATGAATGCTCCCAGCAGAATGGTGCCACAGAAAGAGCCATGGACTGGGGTCAGGAGACCTGGGTTCCAGACCAGGCTCACCACTAACTTCACTTCACATCTTTGAGGCTTGTTTGTCACTCCCTTGACTAGAATCCATAATTCAGTCCCAGCAGGCAGGGCAGCTGAACAAGCAGAGGGCTGCAGCAAGGAAGAGGAGGGCTGAGGGCCGAGGAGATGTGGGCCAAATCATGTTCCCTCAAGCATTGCTCAAGAACGGAAGAACCGGAGATTGATTCAAGATGGCGGAGTAGAAGGACCTGCACTCACTCCCTCTTGTGAGAGCACCAGAATCACAACTAACAGCTGAACAATCATCGACAGGAAGACGCTGGAACTCACCAAAAAAGATACCCCACATCCAAAGACAAAGGAGAAGCTGCAATGAGACAGTAGGAGGGGTGCAATCACAATAAAATCAAATCCCATAACTGCTGGGTGGGTGACTCACAAACTGGAGAACACTTATACCTCAGAAGTCCACCCACTGGAGTGAAGGTTCTGAGCCCCATGTCAGGTTTCCCAACCTGAGGGTCCGGCAACGGGAGGAGGAATTCCTAGAGAATCAAACTTTGAAGACTAGCGGGATTTGATTGCAGGACTTCAACAGGACTGGGAGAAACAGAGACTCTACTCTTGGAGGGCACACACAAAGCAGTGTGCGCATTGGGACCCAGGGGAAGGAGCAGTGACCCCATAGGAGACTGAACCAGACCTACCTGCTAGTGTTGCAGGGCCTCCTGCAGAGGCAGGGGATGGCTGTGGCTCACAGTGGGGACAAAGACACTGGTAGAAGAAGTTCTGGGAAGTACTCCTTGGTGTGAGCCCTCCCAGAGTCCACCATCAGCCCCACCAAAGAGCCAGGTAGGCTCCAGTGCTGGGTCGCCTCAGGCCAAAAAACCAACAGGGAGGGAACCCAGCCCCCCCATCAGCAGACAAGCAGATTAAAGTTTTACTGAGCTCTGCCCACCACAGAAACACCCAACTCTACCCACCACCAGTCCCTCCCATCAGGAAACTTGCACAAACCTCTTAGATAGCCTCATCCACCAGGGGGCAGACAGCAGAAGCAAGAAGAACTACAGTTCTGCAGCCTGTGGAAGGAAAACCACATTCACAGAAAGACAGACAAAATGAAAAGGCAAACGACTATGTACCAAATGAAGGAACAAGATAAAACCCCAGAAAAACAACTAAATGAAGTGGAGATAGGCAACCTTCCAGAAAAGGAATTCAGAATAATGATAGTGAAGATGATCCAGGACCTCAGAAAAAGAATGGAGGCAAATATCGAGAAGATGCAAGAAATGTTTAACAAAGACCTAGAAGAATTAAAGAACAAACACCTAGAAGAATTAAAGAACAAACACCTAGAAGAATTAAAGAACAAACAGAGATGAACAATACAATAACTGAAATGAAAAATACACTAGAAGGAATCAATAGCAGAATAATGGATAAGTGACCGGGAAGACAGAATGGTGGAATTCACTGCCACGAAACAGAATAAAGAAAAAAGAATGAAAAAAAATGAAGACAGCCTAAGAGACCTCTGAGACAACATTAAATGCAACAACATTCACATTATAGGGGTCCCAGAAGGAGAAGAGAGAGAGAAAAGACCCGAGAAAATATTTGAAGAGATTATACTCGAAAACTTCCCTGACGTGGGAAAGGAAATAGCCACCCAAATCCAGGAAGCACACAGAGTCCCAGGCAGGATAAACCCAAGGAGAAACACACCGGGACACAAAGTAATCAAACTGACAAAAAATAAAGACAAAGAAAAATTATTGAAAGCAAAAAGGGAAAAATGACAAATAACATATAAGGGAAATCCCATAAGGTTAACAGCTGATTTCTCACCAGAAACTCTACAAGCCATAAGGGAGTGGCATGATATGTTTAAAGTGATGAAAGGGAAGAACCTACAACCAAGATTATTCTACCCAGCAAGGATCTCATTCAGATTTGACAGAGAAATTAAAACCTTTACGGACAAGAAAAAGCTAAGAGAATTCAGCACCACCAAACCAGCTCTACAACAAATGCTAAAGGAACTTCTCTAAGTGGGAAACACAAGAGAAGAAAAGGACCTACAAAAACAAACCCAACAAACCCATAACAATTAAGACAATGGTAATAGGAACATACATATCAATAATTACCTTAAACGTGAATGGATTAAATGCTCCAACCAAAAGACACAGGCTGGCTGAATGTATACAAAAACAAGACCGATATATGCTGTCTACAAGAGACCCACTTCAGGCCTAGGGACACATACAGACTGAAAGTGAGGGGATGGAAAAAGATATTCCACGCAAATGGAAATCAAAAGAAAGCTGGAGTAGCAATGTACATATCAGATAAAACAGACTTTAAAATAAAGAATGTTACAAGAGATAAGGAAGGACACTACATAATGATCAAGGGATCAATCCAAGAATATATATGCACCCAACATCAGAGCACCTCAATACATAAGGCAACTGCTAACAGCTATAAAAGAGGAAATCGACAGTAACACAGTAATAGTGGGGGACTTTAACCTCACGTGCACCAATGGACAGATCATACAGACAGAAAATTAATAAGGAAACACAAGCTTTAAATGACACAATAGACTAGATAGATTTAGTTGATATTTATAGGACATTCCATCTAAAAACAGCAGATTACACTTTCTTCTCAAGTGCACAAGGAACATTCTCCAGTATAGATCACATCTTGGGCCACAAATCAAGCCTTGGTAAATTTCAGAAAAGTGAAATCATTTCAAGCATCTTTTCCGAGCACAACCCTATGAGAATAGAAATCAATCACAGGGAAAAGAAACCATAAAAAACACAAACACATGGAGGCTAAACAATACATTACTAAATAACCAAGAGATCACTGAAGAAATCAAAGAGGAAATCAAAAAATACATAGAGACAAATTACAGTGAAAACATGATGATCCAAAACCTACGGGACGTAGCAAAAGCAGTTCTAAGAGGGAAGTTTATAGCAATACAATCCTACCTTAAGAAACAAGAAACATCTCAAATAAACAACTTAACCTTACACCTAAAGCAATTAGAGAAAGAAGAACAAAAACACCCCAAAGTTAGCAGAAGGAAAGAAATCATAAAGATCAGATCAGAAATAAATGAAAAAGAAATGAAGGAAATGATAGCAAAGATCAATAAAATTAAAAGCTGTTTCTTTGAGAAGATAAACAAAATTGATAAACCATTAGCCAGACTCATCAAGAAAAAAAGGGAGAGGATGCAAATCAATAGAATTAGAAATGAAAAAGGAGAAGTAACAACTGACACTGCAGAAATACAAAGGAACATGAGAGACTACTACAGGCAACTCTATGTCAATAAAAGGGACAACCTAGAAGAAATGGACAAATTCTTAGGAAGTTATAACCTTCTAAGACTGAACCAGGAAGAAATAGAAAATATGAACAGAACAATCACAAGTAATGAAATTGAAACTGTGATTAAAAATCTTCCAACAAATAAAAGTCCAGGACCAGATGGCTTCACAGGTGAACTCTATCAAAGATTTAGAGAAGAGCTAACACCCATCCTTCTCAAACTCTTCCAAAAAATTGCAGAAGAAGGAACACTCCCAAACTCATTCTATGAGGCCACCATCACCCTGATACCAAAACCAGACAAAGATACTACAAAAAAAGAAAATTACAGACCAATATCACTGATGAATATAGATGTAACAATCCTCAACAAAATACTAGCAAACAGAATCCAACAACACATTAAAAGACTCATACACCATGATCAAGTGGGGTTTATCCCAGGGATGCAAGGATTTTTCAATACATGCAAATCAATCAATGTGATACACCATATTATCAAATTGAAGAATAAAAACCATATGGTCATCTCAATAGATGCAGAAAAAGCTTTTGACAAAATTCAACACCCATTTATGATAAAAAATCTCCAGAAAGTGGGCATAGAGGGAACCTACCTCAACATAATAAAGGCCATATGTGACAAACCCACAACAAACATCATTCTCAATGGTGAAAAACTGAAAGCACTTCCTCTAAGATCAGGAACAAGACAAGGATGTCCACTCTCACCACTATTATTCAACATAGTTTTGGAAGTTTTAGCCACAGCAATCAGAGAAGAAAAAGAAATACAAGGAATACAAATTGGAAAAGAAGAAGTAAAACTGTCACTGTTTGCAGATGACATGATACTATACATAGAGAGTCCTAAAGATGCCACCAGAAAACTACTAATCAATGAATTTGGTAAAGTTACAGGTTACAAAATTAATGCACAGAAATCTCCTGTATTCCTATACACTAACAACGAAAGACCAGAAAGAGAAATTAAGGAAACAATCCCATTCACCATTGCAACAAAAAGAATAAAATACCTAGGAATAAACCTACCTAAGTCGGTAAAAGACCTGTACTCAGAAAACTGTAAGACACTGATGAAAGAAATCAAAGATGACACAAACAGATGGAGAAATATACCATGTTCTTGGATTGGAAGAATCAATATTGTGAAAATGACTATACTACCCAAAGCAATCTACAGGTTCAATGCAATCCCTATCAAATTACCAGTGGTGTTTTTTACAGAACTAGAACAAAAAATCTTAAAATTTATATGGAGACACAAAAGACTGTGAATAGCCAAAGCAGTCTTGAGGGAAAAAAACAGAGCAGGAGAAGTCAGTCTCCCTGACTTCAGACTATACGTCAAAGCTACAGTTATCAAGAAAATATGGTACTGGCACAAAAACAGAAATATAGATCAATGGAACAGGATAGAAAGCCCAGAGATAAACCCATGCACCTATGGTCAACTAATCTATGACAAAGGAGGCAAGGATATACAATGGGGAAAAGACAGTCTCTTCAGTAAGTGGTGCTAGGAAAACTGGACAGCTACATGTAAAAGAATGAAATTAGAACACTCCCTAGCACCATACACAAAAATAAACTCAAAATGGATGAGAGTCCTAAATGTAAGCCCAGACACTGTAAAGCTCCTAGAGGAAAACATAGGAAGCACACTCTTTCACATAAATCACAGAAAGATCTTTTTTGATCCACCTCCTAGAGTAATGGAAATAAAAACAAAAATAAACAAATGGGACCTAATGAAACTTAAAAGCTTTTGCAAAGCAAAGGAAACTACAAAGAAGATGAAAAGACAACCCTCAGAATGGGAGAGAATATTTGCAAACGAAACATCAAAGGATTAATCTCCAAAATATACAAACAGCTCATGCAGCTCAATATTAAAAAACCAAACAACCCAATCCAAAAATGGGCAGAAGACCTAAATAGACATTTCTCTAAAGAAGACATACAGATGGCCAAGAAGCACATGAAAAGCTGCTCAACATCACTAATTATTAGAGAAAGGCAAATCAAAACAACAATGAGGTATCACCTCACACCAGTTAGAATGGACATCATCAGAAAATCTATAAACAACAAATGCTGCAGAGGGTGTGGAGAAAAGGGTACCCTCTTACACTGTTGGTGGGAATGTAAATTGATACAGCCACTATGGAGAACAGTATGGAGGTTCATTCAAAAACTAAAAATAGAACTACCATACGCCCCAGCAATCCCACTACTGGGCATATACCCAGAGAAAACCATAATTCAAAAAGACACATGCACCCCAATGTTCATTGCAGCACTATTTACAATAGCCAGGTCATGGAAGCAACCTAAATGCCCACTGACAGACGAATGGATAAAGAAGGTGTGGTACATATATACAATGGAATATTACTCAGCCATGAAAAGGAACGAAATTGGGTTATTTGTAGAGACGTGGATGGATCTAGAGACTGTCATACAGAGTGAAGTCAGTCAGAAAGAGAAAAACAAATATCGTATATTAACACATATATGTGGAACCTAGAAAAATGGTACAGATGAACTGGTTTGCAGAGCAGAAATAGAGACACAGATGTAGAGAACAAACATATGGACACCAAGGGGGGAAAGTGGTGGGGCGGGGGGTGGTGGTGGGATGAATTGGGAGATTGGGATTGACATATATACACTAATATGTATAAAATAGATAAATAATAACCTGCTATATAAAAAATAAATAAAATAAAATTCAAAAAAAAAAAAAAGAACGGAAGAACCCTCTTTGCCGCTCAGCCAGCTGACCAACTTCAAACTTCAAAGGGAAAGGAAAAAAGGAAAAAGACACACAGGCAGATTAATGCTACATGTACCACAAGAAGTACAGCTAAATTCATCAATGTCCAGTCTCTAGAGAATGATGCAAAAACCACATCGCCAATAAAGCATTGTACAGAAGCTTGCAAAAGCAAAAATGCAAAGTAGAGAAAAACTGGAGGCAGAGAAGCACCTGAGGGGGTTAGAGGGGCTTCCAGGCCTAGATCTGTGTCCAAATGGGATGAGGGGGTGCCGGTTCTAGCCATATGGACAGACACGCTCTGGGCAAAAGCCTGAAATTGCTAATTAGATAAATGTGGGTGTTCAGCAACCCAGCTGCTCCTCTTACTGTATCCCTGTAACCCCTTTGGGCTCCCAGCCCCCACCCCAAGTATTCACTGTCCTCCTGCTGCTTGTCCCCTGGCTTTTCAGGAAGCCCTCTGGCTTCAAAACCTGCTCTCTGCTAGGTGATTGCAGGTCAGAATCAGATAAACAGACACCTCTAACCAGAGAAGAGGCACGTTTTGAAAACATCTTCAAAAAGTAATTCCAAAAGGTAGAAATTTCAGTCTCCATAGAAATTTGGTAGAGGACAGAACTGATCCAAGGCCTGACTGCCAAACAGACAAACATTCTATGGTCTCAGTCTCTCCTTTCTGTACTTTGTTCTTCCTGCTTGCCTACCCTCTAAAATCTATCTTGAACAGGCAACCAGTGTCTTCATCCTCTCTCCCCTCCCTTTATCAAATTCTGCTCCCATAAAACAAACTGCAGGATTCTAATTATGCAGCGATACAGGTATAAACCAGGCAGTGTTCACAGTGGCATCCCTGAGTAGTGGGATTATGAATGAGGATACGTTTACATTTGTCTTTCCTATATTCTGCACGTTTTCGACAATAAACAATATTTACTTTTATTATTAAAAAAAACCTGCAGTGTCATTAATACCTCTATTAGGGTAGGACACTGTGTTCTTTTCCCAGTGGTGGGTAAATTTCAAGGCCTCTCTCACTGTCAAATGACAGGCTCTGTCATCTCCTATTGAAAGGGTTTCTGGATTTAGTGAGCAATTTGGGGTGAGGGGAATTAAAACCCTTCTCCTGTGCCCTGAAGTCAGAGAATCCATCCAAAACTAGGACTGATTCCAAGTACAGACCTGGCAGGTAAGGTTCATCTTGATATTACTCATGAATGTTGGAAGCAATAAAATCACTAAACCCTAAATCACGTATCAAATTTCTTATTTCCATGTAATTTCTAACTGCTAATAGAACTGATCTATAAAATAATGACCCTTAGAGTTGATAGTTACATGTAAAATACTTTGAGGTGGTAGATCAAAGGAAATCTGTTGCCGGAGTGATTCTTGATTGTTTCAAGGAATTTTTTTTTTTTTTTTTTTTTTATGGCTGTGTTGGGTCTTCGTTTCTGTGCGAGGGCTTTCTCCAGTTGTGGCAAGCGGGGGCCACTCTTCATCGCGGTGCACGGGCCTCTCACTGTCGCGGCCTCTCTTGTTGCGGAGCACAGGCTCCAGACGCGCAGGCTCAGTAACTGTGGCTCACGGGCCCAGCTGCTCCGCGGCATGTGGGATCTTCCCAGACCAGGGCTCGAACCCGTGTCCCCTGCACTGGCAGGCAGACTCTCAACCACTGCGCCACCAGGGAAGCCCTGTTTCAAGGAATTTTTAAAAAGGAATTCCATGATATCCTTATGGGCAAGATAAAGAAATGCAGAATGTCTAGATAACAATACAGTGAGGTGCAACCTTAACTGACGCTGACAAAAGGCTCAATGTCAACCTTCATCCAATCCTATACAACATGGTAATCAGTAACTTGAATGAAGATATAGAGAGCCTGTTGGTCAAAATTCCAGGTGACAAGTAGTTTAAAAGAAGAGCAAATACATTGGTTGACAGAATCAAAACATAACGAGTCAAAACAGAATAGGAATAAAGTACCACACTTGTGTCCCAAAAATCAAATGTATAGGTTCAAGACAGGGATATCTGACACATGAAAATGTTTTAGAAGCTTCTGTTAACAAATTCTGTTGAGTCAACAGAGTGCTGTGGCTCCTCAAAACTGCCAATATAACTGCGTTAAGAGAAATGTACTATCAGTCATTACAAAGCCAATAAATAGGCTGCAATAGGCAATTGATCCAAAAAATAGAGCTGTTCTTCTTCATAGGATTCTGTGTTTGGTTATGCTTATTCTTATCTAGAGGCAGCAGTGCCCCCAGTGAGTATATGAAAATGTGTTGGGGGTATTTGGGGTTGTCACAATGACTCAGGAGAACCACTAGCATCCATTGGGTAAGGGCCAGAGATGCTAAAAATCTTGCAAATGTGCAAAAGGATCCTACATGTATACAGAACTTTCTTGTCTAAAATATAAATAGCATCCATCCCCAATGAGAAACATTAAACTAGCAAGAGAAACCAGGATTGGGAAGAGTCTAGGAACCAAGTCATAAGAGGCAGAGTGGAAATGACTGAGAATATCTAGCCCGGAAGAAAAAAAAGGGGGCTGGAAAAGAATAATAACTCTTTCCAAATATATGAAGCGCTGTGTTAATTACTTAAGGTTTCATAGTTAACTAGTAGAGAGGTAGGCCAGGAACTCAGTCTCTGGAGGCAGATTCTTTGAGCCATGGATAGGAGGTAAGTTGGCCTTTGGAACCTGCCAGATACGGTTGGCAGGCTTTACTACCTGCTTCTATTGTGTACTAATATAGCAGAGCTATCATAAAGATTAAATAAGATGATCAAAATGAAGGCCTTACTTTGTGTCCATCATGTCAAGACAGCTCAGTAAATACTAGCTACCAGTATTTTGAGGCAGTGTAGCGTGGCAGTTGGTTTAGACTCTGATTCAAGTTACGTGGGTTTGACTATTGTACAAGAAACAATATGCAAGGTGGTTAGAAGGGTGGATTCTGAAAACACCCTGTGATAGCCTATGCTTAAATAGTGGCTCTGTTATATTCTAGCTGTGTGATCTTGGACTCAAATCACTTAATCTCTCTGTGCCTTAGTTTCCACATCTGTCAAACAGCAATAACAATAGTACTCCCATTGGGCTGCTGTGAAGATTAAATGATCCTATAAATCATGCTTGGGAGAGTGAATGTCACACAGTGAGCATTATATAAGTATTTGCTACAATTACCTACTGCTTGTGAGCTTTGTAACCTTGAACAGTTTACTTAACACGGCTTCAAGTTCCTTGTCTGCAGAATGGGGATAATAATATTTTTGTGAAGATTGAGGAAGATACGACACACAAAGCTCCTAGTACAGCACCTGCCAGGCATATCATAAGTACATGAAATATTAACTAACATTATTATCAGTGGTGAAAGGCACCAAGAGCACAAGCAAATCAACCCCTCCATCATTCTAATAAACACATAGTTAACATGTGATATAACTTCTCCTAGACATTATTTGTTAACAACAATTTCTGGAGATGAGGCTCAAACCTCATCATTCTTTTTTTCAAAAATTTCCAAGGTGATTCTAATATGCGGCCGAGGTTGAAGACCATTGCACTGGACACTGTATTTCCCTGACCTCCCTCAAATCTTACAGCAGTGAGGCAACAGAGATGACTAGCTCAGCTTCTTCCAGAAGGAAAAGAACGCTGGGGCACATAGAGAAAATGCATACACCCTAACAACAAGCCTTTTCAAAATGAATCTTTTTTTCTGTGATCTGAAAATCACTGCAGTAGAATCGACAGAAGGCGGGAAGGCAGTACAGTCAAAGCAGTGACCACAAACATAAGACATCTTTAGAATTTCATGCTTTTATTTATTTTTAATCTGTGTGAATTTTGCCATCTATTACACAGTGCAGCTGCATTTTGACATTAAGTTGCATTTGCCACGTAAGTAAAACTGCCTCTCCAAGAAGATGCATCACGTTTATCCTATGGAGCCTCATACACGCTGGCATAATGCCACATGCTTTTGGTAGGCAGCTTTCAAAGATGACCCCTCCCAGCCCCCAATGATCCCGGGCCTGTTATTATCACATATATCCCTACATTTTGCAGCTCAAGAAACTGAGGCAAGATCAAAGCGCTAGCAAGTATCAGAGGCAGGATTCTGACTCAAGCAGTCTAGATCCAAAGCTCATTATATGCATCCAGATAGACTAAGGTTTGAGGTCTAATCTCAGTTCTGCCATTCACTCTCTCTTTGACCTCGGATAAGCTATCTCAATTCACTGAACCTCAGTTTCCTTATCCATTAAATGGGAACACTTACAGTGCCGAACTCACAGAGTTGTTATGAGGATTAAATAAAATTTTGGATCTAAAGTATACGGCACAGAGCTTGATTTGGTAATCTGTTGCCATTATTAAAGGCCCTCCACTAGTACTTGTGGAGGCTGAGACAAGAGCACAAATGGAGGCCCACATACCAGGTGTCTACACATTTTAAAAATATAAATCAAAATTTTAAAAGTTAAATAAAATATGTTCTCTCCTCCTACCTTGAAAAATATAATTCATAACTTTGAAGGCCAGGTTCAAATTTTGAATTCTCAGATTCCCCAGACTTCTGCACCAGAATATGTCAGTGGCCCCAGGTCACTGGCTTGCTCCCTTCTCTTCCCACTCCAAGCTCTGTTCTACAGAGTGCAGGGCCTTGCACACATGCATGTAGATATTCCAGCCCCCAAATCCAAGTTCTGACTATACTAGGGTTGTGAGATTCAGCAAACAGAAATATAGGGTGTCATACATTTTATCTGGCAACCCTAGAGTATACTGCCTTCCACAGTTTCCTTCAGGCCTAAAGGTGAACACATTGGCAGCACTAAGTCCTCTCCCTGTGGAGAGGGGCAGCCAAAGGAGGGCCAGAGTATGGACCTTTTAGAGCATGGAGCCCAGGGCAGTAGCACCCCTTGCCCAGGTCTAAGATTGGACAGGCCCTAAGTAATTAAATGAGCTTTATTTCTGGATCTCCTTTCTAACCTCCACTGTTTCATCTTCTGTACTGCTTTCTCTCACACCAGTGTGCTCAAACAGCTTCTAACACCCCAGTTCCCTGGTTCCTATGCTCCTGATTTATGTCTGGCTCAGAAACACTGAAAAAAAGCCTTGTCCATAGGGCTATATTCATTCATGTAATCTATATAAGCCACAACTCAAATCCTCTCTCCACCCCTATTCCCACTCATGATTCCTTAATAATTCCTCTGAATTATTGCCAAAGATTTCTGGAGAACAGTGAGGGGAGGGAAAAAGTTATACATGTGTTTTTGTGTGCATCCAAGAAATAAAATCATAAATAGCAGGCCAGGTAAAGTCCAAGAATGAAATGATGGAGCAGGCAAAGGCAGCCAAGCCATCGTTAAATGCATCACATTAAGAAATGGGATTCATTTTGTTCAACAATCATCTTGTAAAGGTATATTCATCAAAGACTGACTAAATGTAATAAAGCAAGGCACAAATAGAATGGGCAACATTTTCCCCCAATTGCTTGAAGTGTTATATTTATAATCTGTTCATCTACATAGAAAAGACTCTAAAGCTGAGGGAGGCCACAAGCCACATTTCCATATTCATAGCAAACCCAGAGATAAAGAAAAGTCAAGTCAAGGACATGGATCCTGGCACTGAAATTACATCCATCTTTCAGGAAGATGACACATAAGCCAGTCAAACAGACAGAGTTGGTCAAAATGTGTCTCAACAAGGTTGATAGAGGACTGACATCTGAGCACAGCTCTCGAAGACAGAAGTAATTTCCCAGGAAGACAAAAATGACTTGGGAGTTTAGGGTGATTGCAACCTCAGGAGGCAATAACAGTGGAATGTGTCTGCCAAACATGCTAATGCCAGCTAAGGCAGTTTAACAAATATGAATAAAATAATGTTTTCTGCTTTATTAGGCACTTACATGCCAGGTACTATGCTAAGTATGTTTATGTATATTATCTTGTTTAATCCTCACAAACAGCCTGGCAATTATTATTCTTCCCATTTTATAGAAGAGGAAATAGGGGTCCAGAGAGGTTAAATACCTTACTCAATATAACACAGTAAGACACAGAGCTGCTATTTGAACCCAGATATGCCAATCATTTGTCAGATCACTCCTGATTCAAGACCCACACCCCTAGAGAGAAACTGATAGCATGTACAGAGGAAGATGACCAAGGCCGTGAGGGGACTCCAAACTATGCCACATGTGGAAAAGTTCAAGAAACTAAAGATATTCATCATGAAGAGAAAAAAACTTAGGTGGACATAAGATCCATGAACTCGGGGATTATGTGTCTTTTAATCACCCATATATCCCCAATTTCTACCACAACACCTACCAATATAGTAGGTTCTCAATAAATATATGTTGAATAAATGGATGAATGAATTAATGGAAGAAAAGATAAATAAATGACTTCAGTGCTACCTTAAGATGTATAAAGGGTAATCATGTGGAAGAGATATTATTCTAATAATCTATTTGGCTCTAGGGGCAGAAGCTGTAGGGTGTCAGATATTAACTAAAAATAATAAAGATTTTTCTCAGGGTTGTTATAGTCCATCAGGAGAATGGGGTTATCTTGGGAAGTCATAAATGTCTTGCTAGTGGAAGTATTTTCTTTTATTGATCATCAACAGATAAGCCAGTTTTGTGTTTTTGTTTTCCTTGTACAAAGAGGAGAAGAACAGGAAGGCTTGCTGACTTACTAGAGGTCATCAGGTTGACCATTTAGGTTCAGGGCATCATCCTTACCTTTTGAATTTAAATTACAACTTTGACCTTAAACACCGAAACTCAAGTATATATATGTAAAGTGGTAGTTTGCTTGAGTTTCAGAATGTGATTTGAATTTTTTTACTCCAACTCTATCTTTAAGCCTACCTAACTAGTCCATAGAATTGCTAACCGATGAATTGCTAACTAATATATATGAAAAACCAACAGATCAATGCTATTTGAAAAAGTCTGCTCACCCTAGTTAGTTGCTTAGAATCCAGTCCTCATGATCTGATTAACTGACCACCACCTAATTCATATCAGCCTGGTTTACCATAATGGAGGAATGTGGATAAGATGAAGAATTCTAACAGCTAAAATACAGAAAATGCTGTGGACCTATCATCGGGCAGATACATTTGATCCTCAATATTCATGAATTCCATATTTGCAAAATCGCCTCTTCCTAAATTTGTAATCCCTAGATCAATACTCATGGTGTTTCCACAGTAATTCATGGGCATGCAAATACGCAGCGTGAAGAAACTTTTGAATTTCCACAGTGTGCACATTTCCAGTTGAGACGGAACAAGGGAATCCTCTGCCTTAAACAAGTGTCCTTTTCACAGTTTATTTAGTGCCACATTTTTGTATTTTTTCTTGATGATTTCACTATTTAAAATGGCTCCCAAGGACAGTGCTGAAGTGCCGTCTGGTGTTTCTAAGTGCAAGAGGCTTCAATGAGCCTTATGGAGAAAATACGTGTGTTAGATAAGCTTCATTCAGGCCTGAGTTATATACTGTGCTGTTGGCTATGAGTTCAATGTTAATGAATCAACAATATATATTAAATAAGGTGTCTTTAAACAGACACATATAAAACCAGGTTATGTATTGATCAGTTGACAAATCAGCTCACAGGAACCTAACCTAACCTAATTCAGTGTTTGTGGCAACTTTATAGAACATAACTACCATGAATAACAAGAATCAACTGTATATACTTTGAGAATCTCCTATTCCTGTCTGAGGTGAAAGGGGTCCTTGCTCAACATCTACGATCCCACCCTGGCTTCCTGGAGCTCACGAGCACACATCTACACACACATGGGCCGCAGCATGGCAGAGCAGGAACAGAGGCACATAAACAGAGACTCTAAGGTCTCAAAACTCAGCCTCCTCAAGATAGAGTATCTATAATTCTGAAACAGGGAGACCAGCAAATCCAAGCCCTTGCTCAGGCTTTCCAATCCCAGCCAAACAGTCACCAATCTTCCCAAGGATGACATTGCCTGTGGCCTAGTTAGACATACTTTCTTCTTCCTGCTCAGGCCTCATGCTGGAGAGTAGGCTTCTTACTTAAAAGTAAAGCTTTTCAAAGATTTCTACTTTTGTTGAGAAATAAGCCATTCTGGTAAAGGGCTTTGCAGTAGGAGGCAAGGTACAAAAACAGAGTATAGGATTTGTCTCAGTGCTCAGCTGGACAGAGGACATCGTGCTATCGCAGTCCCAACTCATCCAGACCAAGTGTGCTATTCCCTGAAGGCTGAATGGGCCCTGAGAGAGGTGACACACTGGGTCTCAGGACCCTCCCTCCCCAACAGAGAAACCAGTCAGCTCTAGGGGCTGCAGAAAAGTGTTCCCCACTGCTAATTTCAGTGAAATAATGACCGCATCCATTAGGAAAGAACTCCCACCACCACAGCTAGGAAACAGAAGTCCAGCCTTCCTGGCTAGATGTCCAACTAAGCAATTAGCCACTGAGCTCCCCAAAGCTTCAGATCACAGTACTTGCCACAAACACATGCCAACCACTACCAAGAGAAGTTTCTAAAGAAATAAAGTGGTTTTCTTAAGGGTTTTTTTTGTTTTTTGAGAAAGAGCACTTGACAAAAGGTACTAAAATACTCAGAATAAAAATCTCAAGCAGAGCTGTCAAAGGCATCAGAGTAAAGCACTGCAAATACATGCAAGAATTTGTTGTGCTTCTTCAAGCCAGACCACACTGCCACCTACTGAACAAGAATGCCCTTTTCCTTGGCCTTGTCTATCCTGAATGCTTCCTGAATATTCATTCTGGGAAATGTGGCCATTCGTTTCCCCCTTCTCAGGGCAGTTTGGCAACAGGACAGGCAGCCCCCTCTATGAACCAGCAGCATCTTCTCTGGCGCCCACCCACCAGAGGAAACAAAGTAATTGGATGGCAAGCCGGCACCATTAGACACTGACTCATCTGTTCCATGACAGAAGGTGGGGGAGGCACAGTCCAAATGAATGTGAGGAGATGCACACCACACCGAAAACAACTGAATCACAAGGCAATCACAGGGAAGAAACTGCTGACAAGCGTTTGAAGCAAGGCACCCATAACTGTGAATCACGTAGCATAACAGCTGGGTACCAAATGATTTGTAAATCTAGAAGATTCAGAAATAACTATGCAGCGACAACCCACATGAGGTCCAATTCCTAGCCCAGATCCCCTGGACTGAGCCCACTGAGAAGCAGCAGTGGGCCTGGGATTAATTGCTTCCCAAACTGTTACTTGCCATCAAGCACTCACAGTTAGTGCCCTAGTTTCAAGCCTGAAATCCCAAATTACAAGGAGAAAGAGTCCAGGGGAAAACTAGATACCCAGGATGAGAGGCTGATATTTCCACTTGCCAGGTAAGTCTGTTCTCAGTAGGTAAAGCTCATTTCTCAAGACAGAGATAAGAGGCAAGGGAAGTAAAAAAAAGTAAAGGAGAAAAAAAAAAAAGGGAATAACATTGACAACTCCATTTACTGAATGCATATTATATGCCTGATACTTCTCTAGGCATTTTAATATGCCACTACTTCTAATCCTTTCAATACTAGACTAGTTTTACAGAAGAGGAAACAGATTCCGAACAGTAAAAGTACTTGCCAAAGATCATGTAGATAATGAGATACAGAATCTGGATTGTAACTAGCTATTAGAAAGTAAGGGAGAAATGAAAGATACTACTTGGTCAGAGTTGCTGCCTTTGTCAGATGAGCAAGAAGTTATTTTCCATACCAAAATTAGAGAGGGGTGACCACTTAACGTAGTGCTGTGGCTAGGCAAGACAAAACCACACCTGTGAGAAGCCATTTTCTTCTACTCCCCCTCTAACTGAATGGTTCCCATTATCAGAGAGATAGTAATACTTTGAACTCTTGAGACTCTGTGCTTAAGGATAAGGTTGAGGTCTTATTCCACAGAGAAGGATAATTCACAAGTCACCGACTGCCAGCAAATTAATCTGTGGCTTACCTTTAACTGGTCACTCCAAACAATAGAGCTGTGTAGTGAAAACTCAGAAAACTTCTAAAACCTTTCATCAATTTTCTGTGATTCATAACACTTCGGGGAATGGATAAACCAACTTCCAGTGGATACCAAGAGTCATACTAGGAAGAGCCAGCTTCTCTCAAACCTTCCCTAGTGCCAAGGAACCTGTTAAGCATTCGGATTACATCCAAGTATCTACCAACCTAGGATGTGCTACCAGCTAGAAAGAAACTCAGATATCACCTAGTCTAAAACTCTTATTTGACAAACGAAGGGACTAGGACATAAAAATAGAAATTCTTCATCCAACCTCTTCCTTCTATCATTCATTCAAGAGTCTCAAAGCCCTGTTGTACTGGTGTTGTAGCATGTTCTGGGAAATGTAAACAAAGTAGAAGATACAGTCTTTGCCCTCCAAGAGTTTCTGATAGACCTCTAGCTATAGATCCTCTTAAAAGGATCCTTGTGAAACATCACAATATTTTGTGGATCTGCTCATATCAATTATACTTTTAGTGTTCACTGATTATGAAAATCAATAATGACCAAAAGCTGCTATGAATTCAGTTATGCTCTTAAATTCATTTGTCTTTAAATAAAGCCTGCACATGAATCTGAAAAATTATATGTATGCATTTTTGAGAAATCATTTATTTAAATCTCAAGACAGTTCTTGGTAAGCACGCTTATATAATACCTCATAGCTGCAGGCCACAGGCAGGAACTACTGCTGTAGAGGAAAAACCTGAAGACACTGCAGCCAGATCCAACTTTATACTCTGGCAGAATTGGAGGTGACCTACATGATATGTTTTACTGGATTCCAGGAATATTTACCTGCCCCAATATATTCCCTTCCCCACTCCCTGAGATCTTTTATTTCCCTCTGCCATACTCCACACTCTCAACTTTCTGAAATTCCAACAACTAAAGCAGACATGGTTTCACAAGCAATTACCACTCAAATGCAACCCTTTCAGAAAGATGGACAATCACAAATACCTTTACATAGGTTCTTTATACCTATCTAGCTGAGTTTAAATAAAAGACATTATAAGAGGTCGATGACTGACAGGTTATTTCTAGCTGGGAAGACCTAAAAGCAGTCTGGGCAGAGTATGTCAGCATTAGGGTAGGGGTAAGGACTTAGAAATTCAGAGAAGAACATGAAGATACTAGATGCAGGAGAATGGTGAGGAGGTAAGAAGAAAAGAATGGGTATCAAAGGCAAATTTTACTAAACTTGAAAAGTTCCCTTGAATCATCTCATACTACAGAGTATCACAAGAGTACATCATGGAGTGCTAAGTGTTACGGTACACACAATAACTGGCAGAAGAGTTAAGAAAAGAAACAAGATCTCTTTGTATGTTGGACTATTTTGAGAAGGCTTCATGGAGAAGTAGGGTATGAACTGGACCTTAAAAGTATAGGCAGGATTTGAAGAGCTGAGGGAAGGGTATCGCAGGTCTAGAGGAAATCATTAAGCAGAACTGAGCATTGGGGAGAGAGTGGGAAACAATGATCAAGTCAGCCTGGATGGAGCAATGGGTAGATATTGAGAGTCATGAGAAATAAGACTGGAGAGATATGGTGGTATAAGATCATGGAAGGCCTTAGAATCAGATAAAGGAACCCACTCTTCTTGTAGACAGTGGGAATATCCATGTGTTCTTGAACAGCTGAGTGGCATAGTGAACAGGGTACACTAGTCCAGCAGTGATATGCAGGGTATTTGTTACTGATGCATGGCCTTCAAAGTTAAAACCCCAGTTTTCTCAACTCATTACCTATGAGGCCATAGGCAAGTTATGCAACCCCTCTGAGCCACAGATGTTTTTGTCTCTAAAATGTGAATAGTAATATATACTTCATCTGGATGTTGTGAGAATCAAATGAGATAATCTTCATAAAGTACATTATTACAATGCCTAGCATACACTAGATAATTAATAAATAGTAGATATTTATACTAAAATTATCATTATTATCATCATTACCAATAATACCAGAGAAAGTAATTAGGAAGCTGTGGCAGTAATCTAGAAGTAATCTATTATTTAGGCCTAGATAGAGGCCACAGAAAGGAGGAATTGACTCTCAAACACATTCCAAGGAGACATTCGACAGGATCTGGGGATAGACTGCACATGAAGGCTGAAGAAGAATGGAGTGAGAAAGAAGATCCCAAGGCCTAGGAGACTTGGATGATGGAAGTATACACAAATGGCAAGAATGGAGAAGGAAATTAGAAAGAGTAGGGAGGTTGGGTGGTAGAAAAAATAATACATTTCTTTATAAAACATTGATTTTTAGGTAATTGAAATATGCCCAAGTGATAGTCCACCCATTTTGACAACATTGTACTAATAAGGTCCAAAGGACAGGACTGGAAAGGTAGATCTGGGAAGTAACTACAAGGAAATCATAGTTGAAGCCAGATAGTAGATAAACTTGCCAAGAGGATGAATGTATCAGGAGAACAGAAGATGAATAACAGAGCTGGGAGAACAACCATAATGATGGAATAAGATCAGGAAAAGCATTGGAAGTGTTTAAGAAGTGCAGAGAGAATAAGTAGCACCTCTCTTTAAGAAGAGTTACACTAGAGTGCAACAAAAAGGATTCAAATTAATCACAAAAGAGCATGCCCAAGCTAAGGCTGGAATGGTCTTAAAATAAGATATGCTTATCCGCCTGGAATAATTTATGGTTCACTGGTAATTTAAAATGGAATTGTCGGGCTTCCCTGGTGGCGCAGTGGTTGAGAATCTGCCTGCCAATGCAGGGGACACAGGTTCGAGCCCTGGTCTGGGAAGATCCCACATGCCGCGGAGCAACTGGGCCCGTGAGCCACAACTACTGAGCCTGCGCATCTGGAGCCTGTGCTCCACAACAAGAGAGGCCGCGATAATGAGATGCCCGCGCACCACGATGAAGAGTGGCCCCCGCTCGCCGCAACTAGAGAAAGCCCTCGCACGGAAACGAAGACCCAACACAGCCATAAATAAATAAATAAATAAATAAATAAATAAATAAATAAATTTTTTTTTTAAAAAAATGGAATTGTCACTTAATACATTCATTTATTCAAAAAGCATCTACAGGGGTTCTACAAAGGATGACAATAAGTGTTTTAGGAGCTACAATAAAGTATACAAAGTCTGTCCTGGGAGGTGGGAGGGTAAGAGATATATTAACACATATTTTAAAACATTTAAATCATAATATCAGAGTAAATTAGCAATTTGAGACAACAATTCATGTGCAGAGTAATATGTAATTGTCAGATAACTGCTAAGAGTTCAGAAAAGAAGAAAATGTACTTGGTCTAGAGTCATCAAGGAAGGCTACCCAGAGGATGCAAACTGAAATTGGGATTTTTAACCATGGGTTAGTAACAAAGTAATTGGAACAAAATTCTGATACTTTAAACTATTAATCTTTACCATGAAGACTATTTATCTAAAGGGGTTTGTCCTGGATGTTGATCACCATAGAGTCTATAAAATGAAAAGCCTCTCCAAGCTGATGTTCCTAGAACTCTCTCAGTATGGTCAATATCAAGTTTGCTTTCCCTTCTCAACTTCACCTCATAGGGCTCTTCCTGGGCAGTTTAGTAATTCTAATTAGAATCTTACAACATTTTATGAATGCAACTTCCCAAGAGCTAGAAAATACACTAGGAAGAAAAACCTTATAAATAGAAGATGGGCCTGGCCTTGATCCACAGTTTTTCTGAATTTCATGTTTTTATACACAAGGCAAAGCTAGAAATCATTAAATGCCAAAGGTGATCAGGGAAATAAAAGCATCAGGTACCTGATCTGGTTGAGGAGCCTTGCATTCAGGGAATGGAAACACACATTGCAAAAACTTAAACAGTAATATAATATTTTTAATGCTGATCCTCCAGGAGAACTGAGGGAGGAGAAAAGGGGCAAAAATAAACGGTCCGGGTTCATTTAGCCTCAAGGAATACTGGCTCTGAAGGGCAAAGGGATGGAGAAAGGGGAGAAACAGGACTTTGGTTTCCTGGTGAAGTCTGATATTAAGATGCAGGAAATGGTTTTTAAATTATACGTGTCTCATTCTATAGCACACAGAGCTGCTGATTATCTGAAGTACAAAAGAAAAGTGGCCATGTCCTGAAGAAGGCATTACCCTTTGAAGAGAATATTAGGTTGTTGTCCTTTTGCATTTCCCAAAGACAACCCACTGAAATTTCCCAGAGCAGTAACAGAAGGACCACTTTGCAGAAAAAGGAACAGCAGGAAGTCTGTGCTGACAGGAAGGTCTCACTTAAAGGAAACCTGATATGTGATTTATTTTTCCCTTTACATAAGAGATTATCTGAGTCAATTATTAGATTTATAAAATCATTCTTTGCTGCAAATACAATAACAATAATAATAACAACAACAATAACATGGATAACAACAAATTTCTAAAAAGCAATAAACCAAATGTTCCATGGCAATTACCCCCTGGAATTCACTTGGGCAATTACGCAAAGCAAAATCTGGAGGTGAAGACAAGAAGTGCTGATAATAGGTTTCTATCTTTTGGTAAAAATCAGAGTGAAACTGTAAAGTAGGTGAGGAAGGCCATTCCTTAGGCAAACCAGCAGGGCTGCACAGTTTGGAAGGAAGCCAACCTAGCAGTAAAGTCAGGTGGCCTGGGAGCAAGGAAAGGCGACGGCAAAGATAGAATGAAGGAAAAGATGGAGCCAGGTCCAAATTGGTAAAAGGCATCACCAGAGTTAATGTGACACTCAGAGTTTCCTAGGTATTCTCATGAAGCCCTCATTCCCACTGTCCCTTCTTGCTTCCCTTTGGGGTTTCTGGGACAGACATTTTGTGACATCCAAGATGACATCCAAAAAAAAAAAAATATGGTGAGGGATGCATACTCAGGAAATATCTCTGACTTTTAATGCTGGTCTTGCAGAGCCAATGTCCTAGTCTTTATTTGCAAAATTAGATCAGTGATGGGGATTTCAAACCAGATAATAAGGGCCTAAAGAATCAAGGCTAAATCAGTACAACACAAAGTTCTCACACCATGGCCAAGGACTAGCTGTTTCTGGGGAGCAGTGGGAGGTTCTGCAGTCCCAGATTATATATCTCTGTCTCTAAATCATCCAATTAGTGAATTTGAGTTTCTCTTCCCCAAACTCTCTGTCTATATCCAGGCTATTATAGTCTTTTAGAATACCTTGTGAAAGGTTAGAAAGGCTTTAATATTTGAGAATTTGCTTCTGCTGCAGTTAATACATTTTACAGCTACCTGCCTGTCAATACCTGAGCTTCCAAACAAGAGTTTTAGGGTAGGTTAACTCCTTTATCCACAGAACAAGCAAGTGTAGAAGAAGCATCTATTATGTTCACAGTACTGTGAAGGTATACAAAGGAAACTAAAAACAGAAATAGAATGGGAATAAGAATCATAATGTAATGTGTCATAATTCAGTTAAAAATCTCTTCTCACCTGAATTTGACCACCCAAAGTCTTTTCATCCTTCAAGGTCACTGTAGGCTCATACACACGGCCTGAAAGCTCCCCAATATCCATTCTAACAATGGATATAAGTGCAAATGACATAATTAGACAACACATTCTCAACCTGGGGTGGGAGTGGAGGTGAAAGAGTGCTACAGAGACAGGGAGCAGTGAGGAATGGAGCATAAAATCTTCTGGGGAAAGAGTTATGTGGGTGGTTTTTAAAAAGAAATTCTAAAATGGTCATTTCTTTGATGTGTTTTTAGTCACGGCATTTTGAAATTCAAAACATTAACAGTATGACATTTTCATGTTTATCAAAGAGGGGCATGGATTAGAAAACAAGAAATTTCCTTGGAAAAGAGACCATGTTTAGTTCTACTTTTTATCTTCAGCACCTACCACAGAGCCCGGCATACAGGAGGTGTTCAGCAAAAGTCTGTTAATTGAATGGATGGATGGATATGAATGAATGATAGGAAACTTGAAGCATTAACAAAAACAGTCACATAAACAAACTAGAATCCTTCTGTTTTCTTACCACTGCTAAGACATGACATTTTTCACTAATACCACTTAGAAGAAGAAACATAGCAGGGCTGGAGATTACCAAATCCTGCCATCAACATAACAAGTGGCATCACTGAAACCAGAGAAAGACTTCAGAAAGAATGCTTGTGTTGACTTTATCAAGGAATTTAACTCTATAAATCAGATCTCAGAGGCAAATTAACAATGACCCAGACACCAGAAAGACTGTCCACAGCAAAACCAACAAATGATTCCAATCTCCCCTCCTGCAGATCAGAGGCCTCAAAAAAGTGTGAGCAATTTAGTTAAACTTGTCAAAATGTTTAAATTTTCCCTCTTCCAGTCATGTAGTAGGATTGCACTTCCTGGCCTCCGTGTGGTTTCGGAGGTTCTACATGACTAGTTCTGGCCAATGGGTTGTTACTGAAAGTGACATATGCTGATTATGAACCAGAGAATTGTTACTGTATGGACCTTCAAAGGTCTCTTTTTTTCCCTCTGCTACGAAGACTAGCAATGCTCCCTATAGTTGTTTCTCCATCAGCCTGAGTCATAGAGTAAGGTTAGAGTGAGGGTGACGGCAATGCAGAGCAGAGCCCAGCCTCCAAAGACCTGAGATGGATGCACAGCTTGAACAGACAGGAGATAAACCTTTTATGTTTGAAGCCGCTGAGATTTCATTGGTTCTTTGTTCCTGCAGCATAATCTAGCCTATCCTGACTAATACGACTTGGTTTACTATAATCAACATAGTTTATATGCCTTAAATTGCTCTGACCCATTCTTCAAAGCTTAGAATCTAACTGCTGCTAGCAATTAACATTCCACCAAGAATGAAATAGTATAGAGAAAAGCAATCTTGTATTTAAACATTGGAACTATGAACAAAGAAAAAGAACATGCAAAAAGGGAGATATATGCCAGCTAATACAGTAATTCTAACATAAAAAAATAAACAGATAAATTCTGAAACAATTTCAGGTGGCAGGAACAGACTCTCACCATCCCTCCCTGTAATGGAAACTCATTAAATACAAAGGGAAATGTTTTGAGAAACTAAAATAGCAGACCACACTCAAGATGGCCCACTGAAAATAGACTATCCTTGAGACAGTGATGGGAATTCCTTACAGGGAAAGCGAGAGGTAAAGGGAATTCAATAAAGACACCACATACATGAGTCGTTCTAAAGCTAACATAATAATCTTCATGTGTATAGCACTTTATATGACATGAAGCTCTTTCATGTGTATTTCTTCATTTGAGCCTCACAACTACCTTATGAAATAGACAGGGTAGGGAATATTACCTACATTTAATTGATGAAAAATAATAAACTCAGGTAAGTTGTGAATTGTCTAAGATCAAATAGCTAACACATGTCAAAGGTGGGATTAGAACCTCTGCTTCCTAACCCCTACTCCATGCTTTTTGGATGATATCACATGTACTTCTAACAAAACACATGAGGTCACTCACTTTACAGAACTAAAATCATATTGTTAGCGTCCTACAATCACTCGCGATCTAAGCATAAGCTTTATTTGCTTAATTACCATCTGAGCAATAGGTGTGATAGCCAAGTTTATATTCTGTTTGAAGATGAGACACTTTCAACTAAGATGCTGTATATACTATGCATTAAACATGCCATCCTGTTAATTCGTTTCTCAGCAGATGATGGTTCTGGATGTAAATTAGCATTGTGCTTTTTCAGATCCAACAGATGTTTCTGGGTGTTTAGTTTTATAATTTTTTTCTCACTTGAGATATTACATGCAGTAATCAAGCACTGCATGTACTGACAGATAACTCTCCTTACAGCAGGGTATGAAGACTAGAACCTAGAGTCCTCCAAGCTGGGCTAAGGTTCAGGGATGTAATTCTTAATTTTCCTTTCTACATCTATTCTTTGGAGATGTTTTATCCCACTACAGTAATCTGTATACTAGAAATATTGAAGACTTATGGATGGGTCTTCTTTCCTCCACCAGGGGTCAGGTACTACACCTGGAGAGTTCTCTAATTTTACGACTCAATAAAGGCCTTTAATTAAATTATGTAACCAGTTTCCGTAGCAATCACTAAGGTAGTCCCTAAGATAGTCCAGACATGGAAGAAGCATTGCTGATTTTGCCAATCATTAGGTACTCAAAAACCAAGCATGTAGCAGGAAAAAATCCACTCATACTGCACTCAGATGCATAAAGAAAGTGTAGCTTATTCATTTATTCTACAACTGATCTGATATTCCTCATAAACCCTCACCCACTTGATAGAAGATAAAAAAGATAGAAGAGAAAAATTTACCTAGCCCAATTTGTTCATTTTAGCCCAATCTAATAATTAAAACTCTAGGGTACAGTCTCTTTACATAAATTCAGTTTTTAAAATCTGCTTTCCATCCCCCTGCTCATCCCTAAGATGACACTTGGGCATTCTGAAAGGGCTTTCATGAATATAAGAAGATATTAAAATGGAGCCTTTTCAATCTATTTAATCTTACACCTCAAAAGATTAAGAATAAAAAAAATATTCACAAGTATGCTTCCATTCCAAAGCCAGGCTCTTGAACCACCAATGCAAGAATTTTGAAGGTGGTGTCCAACAACCTTTAAAGGTTTCACAGCCCTTAGTGCAATATTCACCTCTGGTATAAGTGAGTTGAGGTTGAGGAGGGATTGGAAAATGGAAAGAAACAATTCCTTTCAGAAATAGTTGAAGCTCATAGAACTCAAAATCAAAAAAACAAACAACCTGATTAAAAAGTGGGCAGAAGGACTGAATAGACATTTTTCCAAAGACAAAATGCAGATGGTCTACAGACACATGAAAATATGTTCAACGTCACTAATCATCAGGGAAATGTAAATCAAAACCACAATGAGATATCACCTCACACCTGTCAGGATAGCTATCATCAAAAAGAACACAAATAACAAACGCTGGCAGGGATGCAGAGAAAAGGGAAACCTTGCACTGTTGGTGGGAATGCAAATTGGTGCAGCCACTGTGGAGAACAGTATGGAGGTTTCTCAAAAAACTAAAAATAGAACTACAGTATGATCCAGCAATTCCACTCCTGGGTATCTATCAAAAAAAATACAAGAACACTAATTTGAAAAGATTCACGCACCCCAATGTTCATAGCAGCATTATTTACAATAGCCAAGATATGGAAGCAACCCAAGTGTCCATCAACAGAAGAATGGATAAAGAAGATGTGGTATGTGTATATATATATACATACAATGGAATACTACTCAGCCATAAAAAAGAATGAAATTTTACCATTTGTAGCAATGTGGATGGACTTGGAGGGCATTACCCTAAGTGAAATAAGTCAGACAGAGAAAGACAAATACTGAATGATCTTACTTATACGTGGAATCTAAAAAATACAACAACCTAGTGAATATAACAAAAAAAGAAGCAGACTCAAAGATATGAAGAACAAACTAGTGATTACCAGTGGGGAGAGGCAGGAGGGGCAATATAGAAGTAGGGCAGTAGGGCTTCCCTGGTGGTGCAGTGGTTGAAAGTCTGCCTGCCAATGCAGGGGACATGGGTTCGAGCCCTGGTCTGGGAAGATCCCACATGCCGCGGAGCAACTAGGCCCGTGAGCCACAGCTACTGAGCCTGCGCGTCTGGAGCCTGTGCTCCACAACAAGAGAGGCCGCGATAGTGAGAGGCCCGCGCACCGCGATGAAGAGTGGACCCCGCTTGCCGCAACTGGAGAAAGCCCTTGCACAGAAACGAAGACCCAACACAGCCAAAAATAAATTAATTAATTAATTAGTTAAAAAAAAAAAAAAAAAGAAGTAGGGCAGTAAGAGGTACAAACTACTAGGTATCAAATAAGCTACAAGTATATATTGTACAACATTGAGAATATAGCCAATATTTTACAATAACTATAAATGAAGTATAACCTTTAAAAATTGTGAATCACTATATTATATACCTGTATCTTATATAATATTGTACAACAACTATACTTCAATAAAAAAGAAATAGTTGTTGACTTCTAGTAATATTATTCTTCCTTCTCCCCATAGGAGAAGGGAGTTGATGTCTTTCCATTACCTTAAGTCAACTGAGAGGGCCCTCAAGAAGAACATTCAGAGGGCTTACTTTTTGTCCCCTGCCATTTAGGGGTAACAGGAGCCTAGTGTCTACTTGGAAATCTAAAGGGCAAGAGGTTGTGGCTGGCTAGCTGTTCTGAGAGTAAAGAGAGGATGGTGCATGGACAGTGGCTTACACTCCCAGAATTTGTCCACATAAATGACACATTAGTATCTCTTTTGGACCATATATTTCTTTCCTATTACTCCTGTAACAAATTACCACAAACTAAGTGGCTTAAAACAACACAAGTTTATTATCTTATAGTTCTGGTGGTTAGAAATCCAAAATGAGTCCTACAGGACTAAACAAGGTGTTAGCAGGACTGGTTCCTTTGAGGGCTCCAAGGGACGATCCATTCCTTGTCCCTTCCTGCTTCTAGAGACTGCTGGCATCCCTTGGCTTGTGGCCACATCACTCAAATCTCTACTTCCACTATTACATTGCCTTCTCTCCCCTCTGATCTGCTTCCCTCTTATAAATACCCTTGTGATTATATCAAACCCTCCCAGATAACCCAGGATAATCTCCTCATCTCAAACTCCTTAATCACACCCACAAAGTCCCTTTTATCATGTAAGGTAACATATTCACAGGTTCCAGAGATTCAGACATTGACATCTTTGAAAGACCATTCTTCAGTCTACCACAGACGAGAAGTGAGCTTTCTTAAATCCTCCATCTCAAAAGGGCTTTAAGCCTAGAGCAATGGGACCTCAGCAGAAAGAGACTGAAGATACATCATCAAAATTAGGAGTGGGTAGGAATGGGAGAGTGTTCCTTAATAGCCATCCAGAAGAGAGGCTAACTTTGCTAAAGAATGTGGAGGTAAGAGATCACCAAATAACTAAAGACGACACCTCAAGAGTAAGGTTTAATACCTGCCAAACAGATACATCAAAGTCAAACCACAATAAGACCTTTCAGGTAAGACTTTTCTTATTTCTTACTTCTCATTCTTCTACCCACTGTGACCGAAAGAGTTCATAAAATGTGGCTTTCACATTGGGGGAAGGGATAAAAGGAGATGCACAATGAAAGGAGAAAAGAAGATAAAAATATGTCCCCTTTTATACTACAGTTAAGTCTGAAACAAACCATTCTCAGGGAGGGAAGAAGCTTTAACTTCAAATGAAGTTCAGAATATTAATTATTACATAGGATTTGAAATTTTCATTACTGAAAAGAGACAATTCTTGGGGCAAATGTGACCAGGGGACTTTTAATCATCCAAAAGCTTTAGGACCTGCCAAGATTTCATCCTGTGGCAAAGAAAGAACCAAATCACCAAGCAGGTTTGAGCAAGCAGTGAGGGAGATGGGAAGAGTGCAGGCGCTTTATGAATTCACTTTACTAAGTTCTACGTGTTCACTGTAACCATTACATAACCTTGTAGCAGAAGGAAATGGGAGGCAAGCTCACAATCATGCACGGATTCTTGTAACTGTCCTCCAACTCTGATTCCTTGGGGCTCTGTGGCAATGCGCCTTGTCTGCCTAGTCACTGCTCACTCTCTTGGCATTTGCTGCTAAAGCCAGGGATTGGTGAATTCTAAGTTTTCTTTTAGCATGGTCATGGCCTGATGGTCCTTGCTGCTGATTAGGCACTTGTTAGCACAATGGACACCCAGATGTTTGGCTCGGAATTAACATTTGGTCCTTAGCCCAGGCTAACCACCCCACAAGGCTCATCTAGAGAGCTGCTTAACTCCTGTAACTTAACCTCCTCCAGGAAACTCCCCAGCCAGAATCTCAGCTAACTAACTTCCGTATGCTCCTCCCAGCAGAGTCATAAAGGAACTTCTTTCTAGTTCCAACTCCACAAAAGAACAGAGAGCAGCCCAGGGCCAGATCAGCTACGTAATTTGGGGGATTAAGTGCAAAATGAAAATGTGTGACACCTTGTTCAAAAATTAATAATTTCAAGGTGAGGAGAACAGAGCATTAAGCCCAGTAGAGGGCCCTTCTGAGTACAGAGCCCTCTATCACTGCCCAGGAGCACTAGAGTATTTCTGTCTAACCATGCTATGCCACCAGTTTTATACTGGTGTGGCCTTTCCCAACCAATGAAGTGAAAGGCAATGCAACTGCAGCAAAAAGCAGGGGGAAGGGGGTTAAAGACATCAGCTGAATATTCTTAAACTATTATCCTCAGTTACAAACATCTCAGCTTTAAACTGCATTTTATAGCTTTGGGTTTGCAAAATGCTTTTATATCTATTATCTCATTTGTTCTTCGTGGCATCCTTGAACAGCAGGTAGGCATGAGTCTCACTTTACATTTGAGGAATCTGGGGCTAGAGAGGGAAAAGAATTCATCCAAGAATATACAGTTAAGAAGAAGTTAGGATGATATATACAATCCCAGACTGGCATGACTCCAAATGTAGTTTACTAAATTATACACCTTTATCTTATTATTCTAAGAACCGGGAATTATGCTTGCTTTTCCATCTTTCCACAACATATAGCCTCATTGAGCCCACAGAGGATGCACGTGCATGGCAGACTTGCTTCCCTTCTTAGCACTACTCTTCCTCTTGACATCTCTATTCTCCACCACCTCCACCACCCCCCACACACAGTGTCAAAGATCAAGTCAGAGACTTGGTCAGCTACAGTTCAACTGCCATTCAGCATGGATACTACTAGTCAGAATCAGATTTATGAAAAAAGCTTAGGGAGACCCCAAACGGATATTCTGATGGCTGGGGTTGGGGTGCAAAAAGGTACTACTTGCCAAAAAAATACCCTTTCCACTGAAGGACTGATGTCTGAAACTCTCCTATGAGAGGCCTTCTTTTGAGTTTTGCCAGCTTATTCAAATGCAAATGTCTTAGGACAGTGACATGTTAAGCCTTTAAGTTATTCAGACTTTACTGTGAATATGTTTCCTATTCCTTCCTAAGACCAAGTTTTGTCAGGGTATAGAAAGCATGGGTGGTCTCCAAACAAGCTAAGGAGAGGGACCATCCAGTGGGGGGAAAAAAAATCAGGGAACCAGGTGATCTACTTTATATACTCTCCAGTTATGCCTGCTGCCTTTCCTTCTCTCATATAGATAGATCTCAAGTGACAGGAAGACAGATTTTTAAGAAACTAACCTCTTTTCTGCTGGGAGAATTTGGTTTAACATGTTTTTTCCTCACAATTAATTCTTTTCTGCCTAAATGAAAAAGAATGCCTGTAACCCTGATACCCCTAAGTCATTAGGGCAATTTTAAGGGCTCTCTGTAGAAGTTCCACTTAGATTCACTTACATTTGTTAAAGGGGATAAAACTCTGAAAAGGAACACCACTTCTGTGGAGATGAAAAAAAAAATCAATAGAGGTTTACAAAATGTAAAGTCAAAATTGCACATAAAAGGCTCTCTCTCCAGGACCAAGATTTTTGGGATAAATATATACTTGACAAGAAGAGCATTCAGATACTTATCAAGTAATAGTTGCAGTTTGCTCAGATGGTTAGAAAATTAAAACAATATGGGCCAAGAACGTAAACCTTCTGGTTTACAATGCAGCATCACTGAATTAATAAAAACCTGACATCATTAGTATTCCAGAAGCCTCAACGAAAACGTGATATACAACTAAAACAGGTGAGGGATTTTTTTAAAAAGGCTGAAACATTTTAAACACTCTTCCCTAGAATAACTGTCAGAGTACAAAGCATGTCAGTGTAGAGCTCTTTGAAAAAGATGCCAAAAGGCTCTTTCACTGCTGTGTGGCAGCCATATTTGACTAAATACCACTCTAGCCCCTAGTTTTTTAAAGCAACTACCACCTACACAATTCCTTTCCCCAGAAACAGTTACCCTTTTTCCTCTCCTGGCACTAATCTTGAGTGCCTGCAGTATATAGTTCAAGGATAAAAGCAATATAGCTCTGCAGGTGAAGTCAGTATCTTGCCAGAGAGAGGCAACTAGGAACAAGCAGATAAGAGAAGTCAGTGTCCTTATCTGCAGCAGGAAGTCTTGTAAAGCCACAGATTTCAGAAAAGTGCCTGAGCCACACAGTTCCAGGCTTTGAGGCCACAGACCAGGAGCACTTAGTGCAAAAACAGGCACACTCATCCATTCCCACAGTTACAGGCCAAACACCCCCAAAGAATGACTGACTCATAATTACCAATGAAACTGAAAAAGGCACTTTGAGACCTAAGAGGTAAGATGTTCCCCTCAGAAGCTGAAGTCAGTAGCAGTAAGGGCCCCTTTTCCTACTACATCTTCATCCTCCATTAGAACAGAACCTGAGGACACAGACTAGATCTTATTCATTGCATAGGTAATGAACAGGTAAGTAGGTAATCGGTAAATCAAGTGATGATTGTAAAGTCCCTTTGCTTCTCATAGTCGTCAGGTTCCCACAACCCCCTTTCACCCAGTGGAAGAGAGTGATGTCTACTAGTAGCATAGTTTCAAGGTAAGTTCAGAGTACTTTCCATTACACTTTCATCTTTGCCTCTGTGAAAGAAGAAAAGATTCTAAAAGGCTAAGGAGGGAACTGTGTTTGGATGCTCTCCCCCTCATAGCACCCTGTGATGGTGGCAGGGCCTCAGAGGAACATGGGTGCATGATGGTATCCAAAGAGGCTAAATCTTGGGCCCTGGGACACGAAGACTCAGCAAAAATCCATGGAAGCCACAGTAGAACTTACCTTCAAGGGACTGTGCAGGCTTGGATGAGGAGTATGTCAGTGGTGATCAGTATGAACCAAAGAACAAAGAGCCCTCCCGGCGTGTCCTATTCTGTGCTAGACTCCCAGGATCACTGCACAATGTAGGAGGCATGGGGATAGGAAAAAGGACCAATAATAATTGAGATTGAATTTCCAACTAGCCTGATAAACTGGGGGCTCAGAGCAGATTAAATCTGATTTAGAGAAAACATATAAAATATTTCTTGTACTCCTGAGTTTATGAAGTTAAATTCATGCTCACAACACTACCTTGTCAACTCTCCTGACCCCTGCCAGCAATTCAGACCCACTGAGTACCGAAAAGATAGAGACTCTGTGCCCTCAGGAGTTACATAAGATGCTTCATGCATCTTTAGCAGATTCATAGGAAAAAATATTGAGTTCCAAAAACATGTCATTCGGCCACGTGAAATCAGCACCCTGAATAGGCAGGTGCGATGTGGGTCCTTCTTAATCTTTACTTTTATACTTTAGGCTTATAGTCACACATGTCTCACTCAGGTAGCAAGGCAGGGGAGTGAGTACAGGGGAGTCCCCAAACTGAGCATTAGAAGAAAACAGCTGGATTAGCTGAGATTCTCCTGAGGTGGAGCTGATTGTAAAACACCCTGCTGGGGGACCATGCAGACTTTATACAATTACCTGCATGTTTGCTGCAGCCCTGGGTCTGCTACAGAAATCACAGGCAATCAAATTAACACATGTATCACAGTGTGCACCAATGAATCCCCAAGCTTTCAGCCCAGCCTGATTAGTATTAACAACATACCAAGGGAAAGAAGGATTAAGGGATAAACTATTCAGTCATCATGCTATGAATTAAATCAGTTCAATGGTGACTAAAACTTAGTTTATGTCATTTCATGTCCAAAATACCCTTCCCCCTCCCTCTGGCAATCTCCATCCTTCAAACCCTAGCTCTAGCCTATCTTCTAGGTGAATTCTGAACTGTTATTGGAGGTCATGTTACCCAATCAAAGCCTTGTATAAAAACAGTATTCTACAAGTCAATAATTACTTCATCCATGGTAAATATGATTTACTAACTACATATAAGTTCCTTAATCACAAGGACGGGAGCTTTTATTTCTTTTGTATCCCCTCAATCAGTGGCTCTTAAACCTAGAGACTTCATGGGTAAGTAAAATCTTCACAAAAAGACTCTGGGGATCTGATAAAAGGTTGCAAAATTTTTATTTGACCAAATAAGGACATTTTAAAACCAACTAGTAGATTTCTACTTTGTATAAAGGTGAACTAGGTAATACGAAATAAAGACCAACTTTTCCCCAAAACAACTAGAAAACTTGGCATAAATATTTTAAAAGTTTATTATCGGAAAAAGAAAGAAAAAAAAACAATCCTATTTACAAAATAACAAAATTTAAGTCTCTATGAAGGCACTGGAGAACTAAAAAGGTGGCAAAAACTTGTAAAGATATAAAAGGAGAAGGAAACCAAGAAAGGTAAGCTGGATCTTTCCTTCTGGAATAGGCAGATGAGAGACTAAGAAACTGAACAATAAATTTGAAAATCTGATGAGGTTAGGGGAGAAAAACTGAAATCCAGAGTCTGCTGGGGAGGGGAGGGTGCATGCTGGTAAATACTTTAAGTTGGGGCCACAAGGGTTTATGTCCTAATAGGATGGACTGGTAAAGACCAGCTCACTCAGGGACTATGCCTAGTAGTTACTGAAACTGCATTAAGGTGATCCAGGACTGTGAGTTCCCATAGACATTTGTCAGTTAAAAAAGGGTATGATCCTTTCTTTAGGAAGCTACTGTCATACTAGGACTCAAACTCTTACTATAATATTTTTATTATACCCAGCACTAAATCAAAAATGAGTATACAGATGAGATAATAATGATAGAAAACCAAAAGAAACATCAGAAGATAAAGATAATGGAGATATTATACATGGGTTTTTTTAAATAACCACAGTAAATATATGCAGTGAAATAAAAGATTATAAATATTTGGAAAAAAAAACTACAAACTATAAAAATGAAACAAATGTTCTAGAATTAAAAATACACAATTAGGAATTAAAATAACCACAGTTAGGAATTCAACTCATGAACTTAGAAGTATATTAAATAGGGACTTCCCTGGTGGCACAGTGGTTAAGAATCTGCCTGCCAATGCAGGGGACATGGGTTCGAGCCCTGATCCAGGAAGATCCCACATGCTACAGAGCAACTCCCATGCACCACAACTACTGAACCTGCGCTCTAGAGCCCATGAGCCACAACTACTGAGCCCTCATGCCACAACTACTGAAGCCCCTGCACCTGGAGCCCATGCTCCACAACAAGAGGAACCACCACAATGAGAAGCCCACACACCACAATGAAGAGTAGCCCCCGCTCTCCACAACTAAAGAAAGCCTGCATGCAGCAATGAAGACCCAACACAGCCAAAAAAAAAAAAAAAAAGTATATTAAATAACTCTGAAGAGAAATTTAGTGAATTAGAAAATAGGTCAGAAAAAAACAGAAAGAAGCACAGAGAGAGAAAAGGGTGGAGGAAAAACATCTCAAAAGGGGAAGAGAGAAAAAGAGTGTAGGAGAGGTAATATTTGAGGAGATAATGACTGAGAAGGTTCTAAAACTGAAGAAAGACATAAAATGAAACATTCAAGGTACCCTATAAACCCCAAATAGGAAATAAAATCATTAAAACCATACATAGGCACATCATAGTAAAACTGATGAAAAACAAAGAGAAAGTCTTAAAAGAAATCAGAATACTAAAAACTACTGAATTGTATACTATAAAATGCTTAAAATAGTGAATTTTATCTCAGTAAAAAAAAGCAAAAAAGAAAACAGAGAATAAAGATAGATTATGTTCAGTATATTAATTAAACTTGCTGCTTACCTCAACAGAGACAACGGAATCCAGGAAAAAAAACAAAAACAAAAACTGAATGATAACCTCAAAGTGCTGAAAGAAAGTAGCTGTTAAACAAAACCAAAATAAATTTTTCACTGCCTAGAGTCAAATTGAGAGAAATAGTAAAAGGGTGTTCCTCAGGAGGAAGGAAAACAATCCCAGATGCAAACATAGAAATGCGGGAAGAAAGCAGGAGACAACAAAGCTTAAATTTATGGGTAAATCCAATTGCAACAAAAAGAATAAAATACCTAGGAGTAAATCTACCTAAGGAGACAAAAGACCTGTATGCAGGAAACTATAAGACACTGATGAAAGAAATTAAAGATGATACAAACAAATGGAGAGATATACCATGTTCTTGGATTGGAAGAATCAACATTGTGAAAATGACTATACTACCCAAAGCAATCTACAGATTCAATGCAATCCCTATCAAACTACCAAGGGCATTTTTCACAGAACTAGAACAAAAAATTTCACAAATTGTATGGAAACACAAAAGACCCCGAATAGCCAAAGCAATCTTGAGAAAGAAAAACGGGGCTGGAGGAATCAGGCTCCCAGACTTCAGACTATACTACAAAGCTACAGTAATCAAGACAGTATGGCACTGGCACAAAAAACAGAAATATAGATCAATGGAACAGGATAGAAAGCCCAGAGAAAAACCCACACACATATGGTCACCTTATCTTTGATAAAGGAGGCAAGAATATACAGTGGAGAAAAGACAGCCTCTTCAATAAGTGGTGCTGGGAAAACTGGACAGCTACATGTAAAAGAATGAAATTAGAACACTCCCTAACACCATACACAAAAATAAACTCAAAATGGATTAAAGACCTAAATGTAAGGCCAGACACCATCAAACTCTTAGAGGAAAACATAGGCACAACACTCTATGACATAAATTACAGCAAGATCCTTTTTGACCCACCTCCTAGAGAAATGCAGACAAAAACAAAAATAAACAAATGGGACCTAATGAAATGTAAAAGCTTTCGTACAGCAAAGGAAAACATAAACAAGACAAAAAGACAACCCTCAGAATGGGAGAAAATATTTGCCAATGAAGCAACTGACAAAGGATTAATCTCCAAAATTTACAAGCAGCTCATGCAGCTCAATATCAAAAAAACAAACAACCTAATCCAAAAATGGGCAGAAGACCTAAATAGACATTTCTCCAAAGAAGATATACAGACGGCCTACAGACACATGAAAGGATGCTCAATATCACTAATCATTAGAGAAATGCAAATCAAAACTACAATGAGGTATCACCTCACACTGGTCAGAATGGCCATCATCAAAACATCTACAAACAATAAATGCTGGAGAGGGTGTGGAGAAAAGGGAACCCTCTTGCACTGTTGGTGGGAATGTAAATTGATACAGCCACTGTGGAGAACAGTATGGAGGTTCCTGAAAAAACTACAAATAGAACTACCATACGACCCAGCAATCCCACTACTGGGCATATACCCTGAGAAAACCATAATTCAAAAAGAGTCATGTATCACAATGTTCATTGCAGCTCTATTTACAATAGCCAGGACATGGAAGCAACCTAAGTGTCCATCAACAGATGAATGGATAAAGATGTGGCACATATATACAATGGAATATTATTCAGCCATAAAAAGAAACGAACTTGAGTTATTTGTAGTGAGGTGGATGGATCTAGAGATGTCATACAGAGTGAAGTAAGTCAGAAAGAGAAAAACAAACACCGTATGCTAACACATATATATGGAATCTAAAAAAAAAAAAAAGGTCTGAAGAACCTAGGGGCAGGACAGGAATAAAGACGCAGACATAGAGAATGGACTTGAGGACACGGGGAGGGGGAAGGGTAAGCTGGGACGAAGTGAGAGAGTAGCATTGACATATATACACTACCAAATGTAAAATAGACAGCTAGTGGGAAGCAGCTGCCATTGCATGGGGAGATCAGCTCAGTGCTTTGTGACCACCTAGAGGGGTGGTTTAGGGAGGGTGGGAAGGAGACGCAAGAGGTAGGAGGTATGGGGATATATGTATACATATAGCTGATTCACTTTGTTATAAAGCAGAAAGTAACACACCATTGTAAAGCAATTATACTACAATAACGATGTTAAAAAAAAATCTCTGTACAATTAAGTGCTTTATGTATTATATCATTCACAGTAGGCTTAACTATCCTTTTTTTCACAGATGAGAAAACTGAGCCTTAGAGACGTTAGGTGAATAACCAAGGTTGTAGAGCAGGTCCAGGCAGGTCTAGGACAGAGGCCAGTTGGACACCAAAGCGCATTCTCTGAACAGCCCCCTGCACTCCCTATATCATTGCAACATGTTTTATAGATTCCAGTATATATTAAAAGTGAGTTTTTATAAAATTAACCATATTGATGACATCCTACAGCACTTTTGCACTTTTGTCTTCCATTTATTTTGCTTCTCTCTTCAACTTAACTTGCCTACAAATAATGTACTGAATGAATTTTATGTGAGGCACTTCATAACCTACCGTAGGATTTTTTCTTTGTTAATCCCTGTTAAAGTGGCTACTTCATCAGTGGTTTTATTTACATTTTTCCCATAAAACATTGTTTTTTCTTTTAATTAAAGAATTTGTTTACTTGAAAAAAAAATTTATGGGTAAATCCAGATGAATACAGTTGAGCTTTGAACAACACAGGTTTGAACTACTAGGGTCCACTTATACACAGTTTTTTCCCAATAAATATGTACTACAATACTACACAATCCATTCTTGGCAGAATCCCTGAATGCAGAACCATGGATACAAAGGCCAACTATAAAGTTATATGTGGATTTTCCACTGCACAGAAGGTCAGCGTCCCAACCCCCATGTTGTTCAAGGGTCAACTGCATTGACTCTAAACAACAACAACAACAATAATAATGTCTTGTGGGGTTTAAAATATAGAGAGATTTAAAATACAATTTGAATAGCATATAATTTGAGAAGGGGTTAAAATGGAGTTACTGTGTTTGAAGCTTGGAAGAAGCCAAGGATTCATGCTATAATAGCTAGGGTATCCACTAAAATGATAATAGAAGAGTACGTAGTTACCATGCTAATACAAGGTCAAAAAATAAGAACTAGTCAATCCAAAAGAAGGCAAGATAAGAGAGGACAAAATGAACTTAGAATGAATGGAAAACATATGAAGTATTTGGCAATATAGATTTAAATGCAAATATATGTACTAATTATAGTGCATGTAAATGAACAAGACACTCCAATTAAATTGTCAGACTAAATACAAATATGTATGCTTCATACAGGAAACACATCTTAAATATAAGAATATGGAAAATTAAAAGTAAAAAGAGAGGATATGTCATGCACACTCCAAATGAAAGACAGCTGATGAAGCTAGACTAATAGACAAAGTAAACCTTAAGGCAAAAAGCATTACTAGAAACAGAGTGGGATGTTTTGTAATGATAAAGGGATCAATCCATTAAGAAGATAAACAATTCTAAATTTATATGAACCTAATAGCATAGCTTTGAAATATATAAGGAAAAATTATATAGGATTAAAAATGGAAATAAGCTGGTCAAAAGGTTCAAACTTCCAGTTGTAAGATCAGTAAGTTCTAGGGATGTAATGTACAACATGATGGCTATAGTTAACACTGCTGTACGGTATGTTTGAAAGTTGTTAAGAGAACAAACCCTAAGAGTTCTTATCACAAGGAAAAAAACATTTTTTTTCTTTTTTTTTTGTATCTGTATGAGAGGATGGATGTTAACTAAACTTACTGTGGTAATCATTTCACAATATATGTAAGACAAGTCATTATGCTGTACACCTTACACTTATACAGGCATACCTCAGAGATATTTCAGGTTTGGTTCCAGACTACTGCAATAAAGCAAATGTTGCAATAAAGTAACTCACACAAATTTTTTGGTTTCCCAGTTCATATAAAAGTTATGTTTACACAATACTGTAGCCTATTAAGTGTGCAATAGCATTATGTCTAAAAAAATAATGTATATAGCTGAATTTAAAAATACTTTATTGTTAAAAATGCAAACCATCATCTAATATCACAGGATTGCCACAAACCTTCATTTTGTTAAAAACATACTATCCGCGAAGCACAATAAAGCAAAGCGCAATAAAATGAGTTATGCCTGTACACTGCTGTATGTCAATTATATCTCAATAAAACTGGAAAAAAAAGCTGAGACCACACACACACACACAAAAGAAAATGGAAACAGACAAATCCACAACCACAGTGGGAGATTTTAACACAATTATTCACTAACTGACAGAATAAGAAAACAAACAAAAATATGGAAGTTATGAATAATTAACAAATTAGACATAATTGACACATAGAGAACAGTGTACCAAACTGAAGAGACAATCCTTTGCAAGTATACAAAAAGAATTACACTAAAATTGACCATAAAGCTTTAAATTATACAGAGCATGTTCTCTGCCCACAGTGGAATTAATATAGAATAACAAAGTATCACTTTAAAAATCCTTACATGTTTTGAAACTAAGAAATACAGTTTAAAATAACCATGGGTCAAAAAAGAAATGACAATGGAGTTTTGTAAACATTTTGAATTAAATAATCATGAAAATGTGATATATCGAAACTTGAGGCTTAGAGAAAATTTATAATCTTAAATGCATAACTGAGAAAAGAAGGCAAGCTGAAAATCAATGATGTAAGTAAAGAGTTTGCAAACTATGGCCTACAGGCCAGTCATCTGCTTTTGAAAATAGTCTTTAGGAAAATACAGCCACACCCATTTGTTTAAGTATTGCCTATGGCTGCGTTTGTGCTATAACTGAAGAGGTAAGTAATTGAGACAAAGACTATATGGTTCATAAGCCTAAAACACCTACTAAAATGGAGCTTTAAAGAAAAGTTTGCTGATGTCTGATCTAGGCATTCCTCTCAAGAAGTTAGCAGAAAACCAAAATGAACAATGAAACTCAAAGAAAAATAAAAATTAATTGAAATAGACAAATTCATAGAAAAGTACAACTTGCCAAAACTGACAAGAAACATCTAAGCAATCTTACAACTATTAAAGGAATTAAATTTGTAAGTAACTTCCCACAAAGAAAACTCCAGGCTCAGAGGTCTTTTCCAGTGAATTTTATCAAATATTACAGGATTCATGAACATAATATATCACCAATCTTAAACTCTTAAAGAGTTTAAGTTTAAAAAAAGGGAACACTTCCTTAATTATTTAATAAAGTCAGCATAATTTTAACTCCAATACCTGACAAAAAAAAATTATTAGAAAGAATAATTACGTGCCAAAATCATTCAAGAACACAGGTGCAAAAACCTAAATATAAGATTGCAAACTGTATCCCATATTATATAAAAAGGACCATGGTGAATTTACTCCAAGAATAAAAGAGGGTTTTTTTAAACATTGATTTTACAATGTTATTTACCACATTAACAGAATAAAGGTCAAAAATCAAACAACCATTTTAGTAGATGTGGAGAAAGTATTTGATGATATCCAACACCTCCTTTTGCTAAAAACTCTTAGCAAGCTGGGAAAAGAAGTAAAATTTCTTGATTTGATAAATGGCATCCACAAGAAAAACATGCAGTTAAAATCATATGTAATGGTGAAATAGTGGCCATTTGGCCCTTAAGTTTAAAATCAGACAGGCATTTCACTCTCGGCACTTCAACACTGACCTAGAGGTCCTAATGAGTGAAATGAGGCAGGAAAAAGAAATAAAGGCTTAAATATTAGAAAGGAAGAGAAATAAAACTTTTTTCATAGATGACATAACTGTATACATAGAAAATTCTAAGGAAGCCACAAAAACCCTTGAAATATTTTAAATTATTAATTAATTTTTAAAAAGTCAATAAACAAATCAATTGTTTTTTACCCTAGGTACAAGCAAACTAGAAAATAAATTCTACGTTTTTATTCGTAGTAACATCAAAATAATAATTATATAAAATAAATTTAATAAAAGATGTGTATAAGGTATCTACTGAAAACTATAAAATACTGATGAAAGAAATTAAAGGATATGTAAAAAGAAAGAGTATGATATTTATTATGCTCATGGATTACAAGACTTCAAAATATCAATTCTCCCCAATTTGAGCTACAGCTCCAAAGTCAGAAGACTTACATTACCTAATTTAAAGACTTATTCTATGTAAAAATATAATTATTAAGACATGGTTATTGGTACAGTAGACAAATAGATTAACAGACTAAAAAGTCCAAAAGTAAAGCCACATAGATATGGTCAACTGATTTTCAAAAAGGCACCAAAACAATTCAATTAGGGAAAAGGTTTTTCAACATATGTTGTAGGAATTACAGGACAATCATATTTTTTAAATGAACAAATGATTCAATAAATGGTGCTGAACAACTGGACAACTATACATGAAAAAAGTGAATCTAGATACGGACCTTACACCCTTCATGAAAATTAACTCAAAGAGGATCATAGACCTAAATGTAAAATGCGAAACTATAAAACTCCTAGAAGGTAACATAAGACAAAATCTAGATGACCTTGAGTATGGCAATGACTATTTAGATACAACACCAAGGGCGTGATCCATGAAAGAAATAACTGAACTGGACTTCATTAAAATTAAAGACTTCTGCTCTGCAAAAGATGATGCCAAGAGAATGAGAACACAAGCCACAGACTGGGAGAAAATATTTGCAAAAGATACGTCTGATAAAGGACCGTTATCCAAAATATACAAAGAACTCTTAAAACTCAACAAGAAGAAAACAAACAATTCAATTTAAAAAACGGACCAAAGATCCTAACAAGATACTCCACCAAAGAAGATACGCAGATGTTAAATAAGCATATGAAAATATGCTCAACATCATATGTCATCAGGGTAATGCAAATTAAAACAACGAGATTCTAGTACACACCTATTAGAATGGCCAAACTCTGGAACACAGACAACACCAAATGCTGACAAGGATGTGGAGCAACAGGAATTCTCATTCACTGCTGGTAGGAATGCAAAATGGTACAGCCACACGGGAACATAGTTTGCCAGTTTCTTACCAAAATAAGCATACTCTGACTATATGATTCAGCAATTGCACTCCTTGGTGTTTTTCCAAAGGAGTTAAAAACTTATGTCTACAAAAAAACCTGCACATAGGTGTTTATAGCAGTTTTATCCTTAATTGTGAAAACTTAGAAGCAACCAAGACGTCCTTCAGCAGGTGAATGGATAAATTAACTATGGTACATCCAGACTATGGAATATTATTCAGCACTAAAAAGAAATGAGCTATCAAGCCATGAAAAGACATGGAAGAACCTTTTAAATACATATTTAAGTGAAAGAAGTCAATCTGAAAAGGCTACATACAGTATGATTCCAAATATATGACATTCTGGAAAAGGCAAAACTATGGAGACAGTAAAAGATCAGTGGTTGCCAGGGGTTAGGGAGGAGGGAGAGATGAACTGGCAGAGCACAAAGGATTTTTAGAACAGTGACACTATTCTGTATGATATTATGATGGAGGATACATGTCATTATAAATCTGTCAAAACCCACAGACTGTATGACACCACGAGGGAACCCTAATGTAAACTATGGATTTGGGGTGATGATGATGTAGGTTCGTAGGTTGTAACAAATGTATTACTGTGGCATAGGATGTGGAGAGTGGGGGAGGTGGTGCATGTGTGGTGGCAGGGCGTACTTTCCATTCAATTTTGTTGTGAATCAAAAACTGCTCTAAAATCTATTAAAATGGGGAAAAAAAATAACCTTGACCTCTACCTCACACACTACACAAAATTTGGGATGTACGGTAGTGGGGGAGGCGGGGATGAGAGGAGTAGTTAAGTAATACTTTCTGCTTGATTTTGGAATCTAAAGCCCCTCTAAAAAAACAGTCTATTAAAATAGAAAGAAAATGAACATTCACCTCTACATCCCAGCATACACAAAATTTAGTTGTTTATGGATAACAGATCCAGTTTTAGCATGAAAGCTAAAACTGGAAAGCTTCTAGAAGTAAACATAGGTGAATATCTTTATCACTTTGGGCAGGCAGATTTTTCTTGTAACACAAAAATATTAAACATAAAGGAAATATTAATGAATTCTTCATTAATTTCTCTATCAAAATATACCATTAAAAGAGTAACAAGAAAAGCTACAGACTGGGAGAATATGTTTTCAAAGCATATATCTAAAAAAGGACTTGTATTCAGAACTTAGAATTCCCACAATATAACAATAGAGACAAAAATCCAAAAAAAAATATTGCCAAAGAGCTAGACACTTCACAAAATAAGGTATCAATATATGAATGGCCAATGAGTACATGAAAAGGTACTCAACACCATTAATCATCAGAGAAGTGTAAATTAAAACCAAAATGAGATAATACTTCACAGCCACAAGAATGGCTAAAACTAAAAGGACTGACAACACTAAATATAAGTGAGGCTGTGGAATTCTTAAGGAAAAGATATGATTGCTCATCTCTTTGTCCCTAGTAACCAGTACTGTACCTGTAAATAGGAGAGTGTTAAGTAAATATTCCAGGGATAGCTGCATTGATGAATAGAAGGGAGAAAAGGTAGCAGAGGAGAGCAAAAATGAGAGCAACAGGAAAGAAAGGAGGGGAAAATGGAGGGTAGAAAAATTAGAATTAGGCAGCTCCTTATTTAAGTAAAAATCACACAGTGTTTAAACTGTACTGTTTGAAAGTAAAATACATTTGGAAAACAAAACAAATATCAAATCAATCCCTCTTTAACAAAATCCAAAACATTTTCAAAACTTAATTACAAAAAAAAAATGCAGGAGGTCCTTTTTACAAACAACTTGGCAGAATCTGAAATGCAAGAAATTCTATATTCCAAAGGGACAAAGACCAACATAAAACTGAACTACCAGTTAAGGCCCCTCCAAAATATTTTTAGTATAATTTACTGTTGTGATAAGTTATTCTCATTAAGTTTTCTGTGTATTAAACATGTTCAGGCATCACAATTAATACTCAAGGCCCAAGTTTATTCAGATCTGTGTTTACCAAACACCCCCTATTATAATAGGGCACATTACACCAAATGTGCCCTCTTATACATTTAGGATCCAAATAACAGAGGACTCAGTTTGGTTCTAAAATACCATGTGATTAACAATTTTGTATTTTCTAGGTAACTCAAATCATTTAGATATAAAATGATACATTCATAACATAAAAGTATACTGGTCTTTTCACTAAACCATATCTATGTCGAATGAGATCGGGTATGTTACCCTATACTCCAGTTCACCTTCAGCAAACTGCCAGGGCTTTCCTTTAAACTCCCACCACTGTTTCCATCCTTGTTCTACCCAGAGGTGGGGTCTGGAACTAATCTTGTTACCATGGGTAAGAGGTCTTTGATATAAGCCATGGATACCCATATACCCTACATATCCATTATATTCTTCTAAATGTTTGAAACCAAGTGAGATTGACAGGTAAACACAAAGCCTAAAAACACATCATATCCCCAGGACCTGCCCTCAAAAAAATTTTGGGAAGTTAGAGAAATATCTTCACATTGAATTCATATTGAAAATTCCCCATGTACCCTCTGTCATCAGAATGTTCCCCTGATTCTCAGGAATCCCCATGAATGGTGACGAGCTTACCATTTTTAGCACTCTGTGCCCAGATCTTTGCTCCTATTTTTCCAAATAAAAAATGTTTCCATCCACCACTCCCTTATGGTTTCTCCTCTGCTAGATGACATGTTACATAAAAGGATAAAGAAATTTATGTAGAGGCAAGAATAGTTAACCAGGTGGTATTTCCCCTTCTAGGAAATATTTTTAAATGGTTACAAGGGGTCTCTAGAAACAAGCATAACACACATATGACTAGTGGTACTGACTACTCCACAAGTCTCTGGTATTGGCTTCCACAATGCTAATTAATCCCCTGTTAGAACATGTACACTACAGAAGAAGCCCCTTAAACATAAGGCAATATTGTCCACTTCCTTCAACATTTTGAGGGCAAAGGAACCATGCTGCCTTCACACTTTTCCAAAAGAAGTAATTCAGCATTCAGAATTGTGTGAAACACCTCTGTATTTGGCACCACCGTGTGCAGTAAAGGGTTAACTCAGAAGGCCTGGTTATTCCAAAGGTCTTCAGGACTGACCCTTAACAGGCTACAGGGAAATAACCTATAAACCCTTGGAATATCCTGCCTGATCAGAATGTCTTTGTATACCTGGGGCCTTGGACCACACCAGATAGAATATGCTAACAATGTGATTTAACTTGAACACTGCTTTTTGTTACCCTGGGCCACACTGGAGTTTGATCATGGAGGAAGGGAGGTGGGGTGGGGGGGGTGGCGGTGGCGGGCCTGTGCTGGAGACTGAGTAGCTAAGGTCAGTCATGTGGAGCTCCATGCCTACACGACTGACCCCTAATGAAACCCTGGCCACCAAGGCTCCAATGAGCTTATTGGTTGGCACCACTTTTCATGTGCCATCACACTTTGTTAATGGGAGAATTAAATGCTGCCTCTGCAAATCCACTGGGAGAGGACAACTGGAAGCCTGTGCCCAGTTTCTCCCGGACTCTGCCCTACGTGCCTTGTTTCCTTTGCTGATTTTAATTTGTATCCTTTCGCTATAATGAGCCATAACGGCAAGTACAGCTTTTCTAAGTTCTATGAGTCCTTCTGGCAAATCATCCAACTAGAGAGTTGTCTTGGTGAACCCTGACACAATTATGTTTTCTTATTTTCATACAACCAATAAAATAGTCTTTTATTGATAAGTTGTGTGCTAGCTTGCTCTTGCACCATTGTGTGCTTGAGCTGTCTCTCTCTCTCTGCCTATGTCTGCTGTCTGTCTGTCTGTCTGTCTCTCTCTCTCTCTCTCTCTCTATATATATATATGGTCACCAGATAGGAAATTAATTTACTGCTATAAGCAACCATTTTGACAAACTGCAAGAAAAGACAAGTGTGAAATGAGAGTTATTTATATTCAGACAAATGGCAGACAAGTCTACACAACAGCCCAAAGGCAAAATATCGGTGGCTCTGGGAGAGAGACAAATTAGCCCGGCATTTTTAATTAAAATTGGGCTGCTTCCTGGAATGCAAAGATTTTTTTTCCACTTCTCTCTCACCAAAGACAGCAGCCACATATTTTAAGTATGTTTCTAAAATTAAAAATGCAAGCATTAAATTTGAGCACATATGAAAGTGCATTAGTGTACCTTTACTGGGTTTTCCCTGACATCCTTGCTATAATTTGAATTTTCATAACTAAAATATCCACTCGTAGATAGAAAATGTGAAGGCAGAAAGGTAAATTTTGAACCGAGTTTTGACTTTCTGGCATTTTTTTTTAACACTTACAGCCTATTTTCATCATCCAAAGCTATTACAAAATATTCTAGCCAATGTGGAGGGACAGAGAGAAAAGATAGTATAAAACCCAAGGAGTGGAAAGAGAAAGCAAGAGCAAACGCCATGTAATATCTAAACGCTCTTACCTCTCCTATACCTCATGGGACTGAGAATACTCTGCCAGCTATGGTAAAATGACATAAATTCAGTCTTATCCTTTCATGCCTTTCCACCTCCTTCCTCTCAAGCTTTCCTAACTTCTTTCCTTTTGGACAGAGCCCTAATCAGGATGCTTTCCTGATGCCTAACCAAAATGGCACCACAGGCACCTGATTTTCCTTCTTAACCAAACTTTGCTCAACTTCTTGTCTTTTCATAATTCTCTACTCTTCCATGTGTCTCTGGGTGGTAACAGGCTCATCAGAGAGTACATAGATTCTGGCTCCCAAGCCAGGCAGTCTAACTTTACTATCAAGTTCAGCATTATACTCTATTTGCTCTAGAATAATTTTCCTATAAATAGAGCACTGGAAGGAGATGAGCAAACTCTTGATCTGAAGCTCCAGCCATAGATGAAGTCAACTATGAAAGAGGTTTGTTTTCTCATTCAAATAATGGTTGTCTCATACCTTTAGGTGAGAACTGCCTTGCTGGAACCTGGCAATAACTTCCACTCAATCTAGAAAACTGGTTATCTTTCCTTCCTCTTAAAGATACCTAGTTCTTGTTTGGTCATCCTGGGAATAATATTCAACTCAAATTGGATTAGGGAATTCAATCTCCTGTCTACATGTCTTTTTAGAATAGCAAAAGGTACAACATATCTTTCCTCATCTATTTTATTTAGGATATTCACCATTCCACAAGTTGTGAACACTGAATATTCCATAAACTGAGACCAGCAGAGGAACCATTATTTGTATTTGATGTTCTTCTGTCCTACTTTCTGGGCTGTTCCTGTTCAAGCTTATCTCAAAACCTCTGTACCCTTTCATGCAACATTCAAGTAACAAATTTAGTTATCATGTAAGTACTGTATGCCAGGTGCTCTGCTATTTGCTGAGTTCCATTTCTCCTTCAAACTCGGGTGTTTTTATATGACGGTGGTTTACGATACTCCCCCTCCAAGATAACACATTTGCATTTTCACAGTGACTTTGAATACCCTATACCTAGGAAGTAATTCTAATGGTGAATTTACACATGATGAAAGGCACCTCTGGAGAGATATCTCTGAGATATTTTCTAATACTCTTCAAATCATAACCTGTAAGCCATCAACTAGATTTCATACTAGTAACAAAAGCTAAACTTGTAGCCAAAATTTTCTGTCAAATCACCTCATCAAACAACTATGCTTATACCCGCCCTTGGACTGGAGCATTCTCTCAAAAGACCCTATCAAGCATGAAGTGTGAAGACCGTTTCTGCAGGTGACAGTCCATATGTAATTCAGAACAATCTCTGAACATGTGTACCCTTGCTCTATTGTGGTACTGATTTCATTGAGTCCTGGAGCTCTCTTTAGATTAAAAGTAGCCTCTCAGCTGCCTCTCCCAGACCTCCAGAATGAAGACTTCATATAGCAATCTTAGATTAAAAGAACAATAACTGATGCTTATAATCCTAACTTTGAGTAATCATGATGAAATTAAATAATAATTAGCATACTACACTTAAGAAAAAGGAAAGCTGGGAAGAGAGTAAGTTGTTTTAGAAATACATCCCTATAAAATGAAGTATATGCATAGAAACAGGCCTGGAAAGACGTTCACCCAGCTGATATGATGGTTATTTCTGGATAACAGGATTATGAGTGATTTTTAGAAACTTTTCGCTTGATTATATTTTCTAATCTTTCTACAATAAACACATTTTGTAATTATTAAGCTATTCTCAATAAAAATAATTAAAATCTGTGTACAAGTTACTGAGGAGTACTTAAGGAAGTGGCTTTTAGAGTCATAGACATCTGTAAATAGTATTTTATTAAGGTATTGTAAGCATCTAACACAGTGCCTAACACATAGAAAGTGAATAATGAATGTTCATAGAATCAGACCAAAATGTGTCTTCCTTTGTACACAAGGAATGATTTTCGCATTTCATCTGCATTGTTTGCACTGTTGAAATGCCTATATTTTAAATTAGTAATCTTTGAATTTGGCTTGTATTTTGGATATTACCTGATAAACTCTTTCTTCCAAATTTATCCCATTTGTAAACTTTGGAAATTGGGCTGGGCTGCAATTCTTCAAAGAATCTTCTATTTCATTACATTAGCTTTGTTTTAGCAATACTGTTGGAGGCTCCATTCATAAGCATTAGTCTAAATCACCCAAATCTGATCCTAAACTCTCAAACCCTCCCATAAAAAATGTTAAGGCTTGGAATATTACTGAAATAACCTCTCTGAAACCACCAGAAATTCTCTAATGCATGCTCTTTAAATTCAATCATTACAAACACTCAAGCACTAGAGACTAAAAGATTTGGATCTCAGCAACAGAGTGAGTTTTCTTTGTAGCCATGCATTTTGAAAATATATCCAGATGGAAGTGTGACTTTGCAAAGCTGCTTAATTTTGATCAAGAGCAATTTCTTTTGGCCACATTCTCTTACTAATATGCTGACAGAATTCATGAAAGAAATAATAATGATGTGTAGCGTAAATCCAAAAGAGGAAAGAGGTAGTAGTTGGGGCTTTGAGTACTGATGGGTATTCTTTTATTAAGCAATCTTTCTTAAAAAGCTTGAAATGTAAAAATCCATTTTAAAAACACAGTTTGATAGCTCCTATTGGTTAATTCATCAGCTTAAACCACTTTTTTTTTTTTAAGGAAAATCAGATTCTATTCAGAACTATACCATTGTTGACTACTACACCTTGAAGAGGGTACACTGGGTACTACAAAATCAAATGGCTGCTTCTCCGTCAAAGTGAGCCAAGAGTGAGCTTCAACTATTGCCATTGCTCTGGTTAAGAAACTCTTGAACAAATCTGGTAGGCTGGGCCTAGGGGGAAAGAAGTTTCTTCCTGCAGGAAGAGGGAGAGACAGATGGGAAAAAACAGAAACCTTGACCCTGCAACAAAGTCTTAGTGATCTGAGGGGAGAAGTGACTCCACATTTAGCAAATGACTACTGCTCAACTCTGTCCTTGGCCCACCCCCATGGATACATATCTGAATTCTAAGAAGAGAGAATATTGTGTGTATAAGTTGCAAAATGCTGTTTCAACAAAAAGCTCTAATACTTTGGGAAAGAAGCAGATTATTCTGGAACTCCTCTAACCACACAGGACAAAATGAAAGAGAGGTCTCTCTGCCACAGAGAACTGTTTATCTGTTCCACCATCAGTGCTTTGAATTATCAGAGCGTTTGTGTCTAGAGGAGCAGCAGCAGTGTCCAAGGGAAGAATGGCAGCACCCAGCAGGAGACTGCCATTTCCCCTGAGGGGTAATAGAGCAATGATGCGGCCCCTAAGAGTCAGTAGAGTACAAGTACCAAGTACCACCCCACCACACACAAACAGTAGACTACAGTACCTAACAGAGTGACAGCAGTACCCAGTGGGAAACTAGTGCCAGGCAAAAGATAGCACAGAAGGAGAAGTGCCCAGCAGAAGCACACAGCATAAGCTGTGTGGGTTCACTAGTTGTATCTGGACACTCTGAGAAATATTAGGCAGAGGATAGGGAAGAGCAAGAAGGGGAGAAGGGCTTTGCAAAGAGCTAGAGGTCTTGTATAAGTAGGTAGAAGCAAGGGTCTGTGAAATTTAGTACTGTTAATGTTCCTCAGTTTCCTCACCTGTAAAATGGAGGTAATCATACTCTTATATCAAAGGATTGTTGTAAGAGTTAAATGGGATAATATAAAAAGCATTTAGAATAATATCTGGCACAAGAAGCACTATGTTAATGTTCTTACTGTTAGAAAATCATGCTGCAGTACATTTATTTTTGTTATTTATTCAATCAATCAATAAAAGGCTGAACTTTAATGTTAAAATATCCACAATTTGTTGTCTTAAGTACTACCCAATGTAGATTTCTACGGGCTTAGGTATAATGAGCAACTCCAGCTCGTCTTCAAAAATCCCAGATAGGGACTTCCCTGGTGGTGCAGTGGTTAAGAATCCACCTGCCAATGCAGGGGACACGAGTTTGATCCCTGGTCTGGGGAGATCCCACATGCTGCAGAGCAACTAAGCCCGTGTGCCACAACTACTGAGCCCGCGCTCTAGAGCCTGTGAGCCACAACTATTGACCCCATGAGCCACAACAACTGAAGCCCACACGCTGCAGCTACTGAGCCTGCGTGCTGCAACTACTGAAGCCTGCGCACCTAGAGCCCATGCTCCACAACAAGAGAAGCCACCACAATGAGAAAGCCTGAGCGCTGCAACAAAGAGTAGCCCCCACTCACTGCAACTAGAGAAAGCCCGCGTGCAGCAACAAGATCCAACGCAGCCAAAAATAAAAAATAATAATAAATAAAATTAAAAATTAAAAAAAGCATCTCTCATACTACACCCAACTTCCAATTTAAAAAAAAGAAAATCCCAGATAAATCTATGGCTATGTAAATATGAATATAACAATGATATAATATTATTATTTTAACTGCAGTAACAGATAATTCACTTGCATTTTAGGAGTATTGTCCTTTATAACCAAGTAAATGTCACTATAGGTGTAATGACTTTCACTAACACTCAATGTGAATGTGTTGACAGGTTCACCAGCTATTCGTTTATTCTTTAGCACTATGCTTACAATTTGGGTAACTACATTGGTGTCTGGTTTATACTGACTTGACAAATTAGCTAATCTCACCTAAGGTGTGGGAAACTGATTCAAAGATCACTTAGTATATGTATTCTCTATCATTCGTTTTTCCTTCAAAAGTATAACTTCACTAAAGTAACAAGACTTAACCAAAAAAAGTTTCTACCTTAGAGTAAGACTTAAAGAAATAAAAACATTTGGTTCATAAACTCTCAATTGTGATCCATAATTTCTGACTCCCTATGAGAGAGACGTGAAAAATGATCCTCCAGATACCCTGGATCTCTTTCATAGAATCAAAAGCTTTCTGGAGCTCCTGAGTGTATGTGAGGTTTACTGCAGTAATTTGGAGCTGTAGGACAACCCTCATAAAGAACTTCTTCACTCTAGAATTTTCTCACATGAAAGATTGACTTTTAGCTGCCCATTACAATATCTTAAAAGAGACACTGCAGCTGTTTTCACCCATGCCCTAAGCCTCCAATCTGTGTTTCCTCTCCTCCATGGCAAACAGAGGAGAGAAACAGAAAGACAGAGGCATGTCAGGTTCCAGTCCGTGACTACCAGCAGGTTCCCAGCTGGTACAAATGGATGGGTGAAGTTGCCATCCACTGAAATGGGTAACATTGGAAGACCACTAGGTGTTCAGGCAAAGATGTAAGTTTGCCTTTTGTCCTTCAGAACTCCTCAGCACCAAGTACGCAGGAAATTTATGCAGTCATCTGCTTATCCAGGCCAAGACCCTTCTCCTAGCCTACCATTCTATACTATTCCTGACCCCTTTTTTCTTCTCACCACACCGACAAGTAGAACCTCCCAATTCTGTGTCCTATTTCCTCAGGAATTTTCTCTTTATGGTTTATTTCAGAAACAAATCCTAACTAAAGCATTGATGGAGGCCAAATGGTTTTGGATGTTTTTCCATCCCTCTTATCACAATTGGGCTATAACATAAACTTCCAAAGAACCAAATAACAATGGGAGTTTGGGGTCCTATAGCAAGGTCAGGGAGGAATACATTTTTGTGCAGGTGGACATTTCAGTGCCCATATCATATTATAATATACAAGATCCTGGTCTCATTTTAATAAAACATCAAAGGAAAGATAAGTAAATTCAGACATCCTCCTGTGTGGAACTTTCTCCAGTTGTCGTCAGGCAGAAATGACAACTCCCTGCCTTGAACTCACATAGAACTTTCTTTTAAATTTTTTTATAGGGAACTTATCATTTTAATATTTTTACTCTATTTACCTGTGCATATGTATTCCCCCATACTGAGAACTGACTCAATTCCTGCACTCTCTTACTTCCCCCTCTTGTTCTTTCTCTTCTTTCCCCCCTTTACACACACACACACACACACACACACACACACCACACTCTTTCTCACTCTGTCTCTCTCTCTC